>NC_136060.1:372994717-373483126 GCF_964261635.1 Lissotriton helveticus
AATCTAGTCTACTGACTAGTAAAGCCTGTACTAAGGTCTTTCTGTCCTTCACAGGGATCCTTGGGAAGATTTTCCTCAACATCCGCATGATACCAAAGCAGGTTCCAGATACTGATTTCACGTGCTCCTCCAGCGAGATCTTATTGTTGATCAGTATACCCAGGTTCGTGCCTGTATCGTTGGGTTAGGTGCCTCCCCCAGTTCTGATGGCCACCTGTTTGAGGAACATATCTCCGTGGCCTTACCGAATAGGAGGATCTCCTTTTTATTGCAGTTTAACTGCAAAAAATTCTCGCTCATCCAGGTGGCAATTTGCAACATGCAGGCCTTAAACTTGGCTTCTGTCTCAGCTGGATCCGTCTTGATGGGGACTATCATCTGCGTGTCATCCGCATACGAGATTGTCTCAAAGCCACAGGATCTAATGATGGAGGCCAGCGGAGCCACATAGATGTTGAATAAGGTGGGACTTAAAAGTGAGCCCTGCCGGACCCTGTTGTCTACTACCTTGGTCTGAGAAACAAATGTGTCTAATTGGACACACTGAGTTCTGTTACTCAAGAAGCTCTGCAGCCATGACCAGGCTCGACCTCTGACACCAATCTCCCGCAGCCTGTCCAACATGACACAGCGGGAGATGGTGTCGAAGGCTGCCGATAGATCCAAAAGCACCAGCATAGTGGGGGTCCCTCTGTCCAGTGACATCCTAATGGTATCAGTAACCTCCACCAGCGCTGAGGGGTTGAGTAGACTATGCTGTTCTAGATATCCCATCTAGAACTGCTTATTTGCCAGTGTATCCATGACCTTCGAGCTGCTCAGAAGGAGGGAGATTGTTCTGTAGTTTTGCAACTCTGTCGGGTCTGCCAGCGCCTTTTTAAGCAGAAGTTTTATATGTGCCTTTTTCCAGTTCCTTGGGAAGTTGGCTGTGGCCAAGGAAATGTTGCAGACCTCAGTTAGTGAGGGAGCTAAGATGAGGGCTAGTTCAACCGTTATGAATGGCATCACCGGGTCGGTGGGTGCGCCGGATTCAGTTTGTGCCAGCAAAGTTTCCACTTGCTACGTCAAGTCAATCAAGCTTTATTTCAATATAAATATCATAAAAGCAACTACAGTTTCAGTGCGGGATAGAAATGCATAATTAAATAAAAACATAAAACACAATTCTGTCATATTCAATAAAATGTATAGCTCATTAAAACATAATCGAATAGATAAAAACCTACAACAAGATTCTCACTAAGTCAATAAAAAATAAAGCTTATGACAAATATTATAATTAATCAGCATGATTAAGAATAACAATTTAAGACAGAAAGGACAGTTGAAGATATAAAAAGTTAATTGTCTTAATCAAGGAGCAGCATAGATAACTTCAATCATACAATGCACATACTTATGACTATTATATCCAATTTTTTGAAGCCCTGTGTATGGCCCTATGTCCGATTGGCCAGGCTCTACCCAGAAACTATGCAACTGCACAGACATATAAAGATTTTGAGTCTGTTCTCAATATGCAAAGGGCATCACAATGGCTAGTGGTGCCTAGCTGTTTGCAAATGGGCGCAAGCCAACTAGACCTAGTGCTGGCGTAAGCAGGGCAGGCGAACATGAGATGTGTAATATTCTCATTAGGATTCCCGCAAGACGGACATTCTGCAGTGGTCAGATGACAGACGCCACTTCCTAGTAAATTTGGCAACTGGGATTGTGCCAAATCTAAATTGGATGTAGAGAGTCCTGTCTCTAGGGATCTGAATCACGTCTAGGTAACGTTCAAATGCTCTAGTCTAGATGGTTTGTGATAAAAGAACTCCTCTGTGAGCCTACCTGGACTTTATCAGAGAGGCGTATCCCAAGATAATCAAAGGACTTAAGTCTCTCAAGTAAGACTCCCTCTAAGATGATATATATTGCTCTTAAAGGATTTATGGGGGTTGAAGGTCATAAACTTTGTTTTAGACGTATTTATGACTAAACCCCAAGTACTACAAAAAAGCTGGAACCTGTTCAGAAGCTTCTGGAGGCCTGCTGGTGTCTTCAAAATCAAGAGCGTGTCGTCAGCAAACAGGAGAGTTGGCACCTTGTTGCCTGCCAGGGACGGGGCATGTGCCGGTGTTTCTTGCAGGAATTTAACCACCCCGTTCACATATAATGAGAATAGGGTGGGTGCCATCACACAACCCTGGCAAACTCCCCTGTTTACTGGAATCCTGCCAGTAAGCTGTCCCTGTGACTCCCACCTAATCTGAGCATAGTTACCCTTGTGTAGCCTTATTAATAAGTTAAGAAATAATGTAGGGATGCCCATGCCTTTCAATACAAGCCATAACTTGTCTCGAGGGACCAGGTCGAAGGCAGTCTTCAGATCGATAAAGGCAACGTAAAGACTGCCCCCACCAAGTGTCACCACTTTCCAATAAATCATAAGAAGCCTAAAGACCTGGTGAACCGTTCCTATCTTGGTCCGAAAACCCACTTGAAATTGTGAGAGAATATCTTCTTCCTCTGCCTATAGTTGAATTCTCTGTAATATGACCCTGCCAACTAGCTTCTGCATTGCATCTATGAGTCTAATTGGACTATAATTAGAGGGGTCTTCTCTGGCCCCCCTTTTGTAAATTGGGACTACCTCAGCTCCCTTCCATGATTATGGGATCGGGCCTCCTCCAACGATGGAATTGATGAGGAAGAGAATATACACAGCCCAATTATCCCGGTCAGACAAGAATAAGTCCCCTGGTAGGCCATCAGGTCCAGGGGCTTTTGCGGGTAGTATCTTGCTTATGGCTGACTCTACTTCTATTAATGTAAATAGTTCACAGTAGCCCTCAATTAGGATTAATGAAGATTGAACAGAATAAACCTCCAAATCTAAGCTGATAGGCTTGGGGTACAAATTACAGAAATGATCAAACCAGGCCTGGGATGTGATGTGATTAGGGATTTGTTCTGACCACCTCATGTTTGCCCATCTAACCAATGACCAAAAGCGATTAGTGTCTCTTGCTAAACTCACATTTTTTAGGTCAACCCATCGACTTTCATCCCAGTCTAGCTTTGCTTGATGCTGCACCTTTCTGTAATCCTGCCTTGCTACTTTGATGGCTGGGCTCTTCTTATCTCTAATCGCACGTATCAGGGCCGTGCGTTTGAGTCTACAGTCCTTTGTGAACCATTTTCTGCCTTTTCCTATTTGGGCAGCAGGTTTAGCGGGCCTATTCGGGGCTTGGAAGTAACTACAAATTTGTTCAATACTGGGAGTGTGTACACTAAGAGCATTAATCGGCCCTTCTACTGTTCCTTCTCTTAGTTCATTTATGCTTTCACAAAGAACTCGCTTAATGGCTCCCATTTTTACTTCATCAAGGGCAACCTTTGGCCATTTCAGTGCTCTACTAGAGTTTGAGGGTATCACCCCCTTAGTTACAGAATAGATGTGATTAGGTAATGTATGGCAAATTGGTAACCAGGGGGATCTCAGTGACAAAGAGGATTATGATCACTATTGGTTGTGTTACCCACCAACATATCTAGAACACTGCCCCAAAGCCTCACATCCACGAATATATAATCAATTCTGGATGGACTAGTTGCCCTATTATAAGTAAATGCCCCTAGGGCGTCAGATCAAGTCCTACCATTTGCTGCTCTTAGACCGTATTCCAGAGTAAGAGCATACAGTTGGATAGCCACCTGAGTCCATTGCTTTACAGGGGGTATGGACAAAGGTGGTACACCCCAACCATCATCTTCATCCTCTATCCCAACTATATCCCCTGCACTAAGTGGCTCGAAAGTAGTATTAAAATCACCAACTACTAAATGTCTGGAATTGGGCAAGCAATCTGATAGGCCATGTTCAAGTACCATAAGAGCAGGGGATGTATTACCCCTTCTTACCCCCCCTTATGTAAACATTAAAGAGATCCAGTACCATCCCCCCTCCTACACACTTAATGGTGAGTTTCATAACATCGGGGCTCAAAGGATGGCATTTGAGCGTGGTATAATTGAGGGCAATACTAACCCATATAATCAGGCCTCCTGAAGGACGACCCCTCCCTTTGGTGCTAGCAGGTACCAAAACAGCTATAGCCCGATTTGTACAAGGGGACCGTACTCAAAGTTTCTTGGAAGGCGCAAATAACATAACCCCCTACCAAGTCATTCCAATGGGGTAAGGGCAGCTTATTACCAAGGCCAGCGATATTCCATGACAACATTTTTAACTGGCAATTAGTAGACGTACCATAAGTTGCGGCTGTGGTAGGTACCTGTTGTAAATCTGGGGCGCTTGGGAGAGCTGTATACATGGGTGGCAGAGGTGTCTGCGGTTGCTGCGATAACTGGGTCTAAATTGGTGGTCAATTATTGGCTTCCAAAGATAAGGTTCCACTTGGCAGCCATACCGGATGTCGGACATTAACTCTTCCTAAAGATGAAGATAACGGATGCCGCCTAAGCTGTATTAATGATGAGTCAGGGGAGCAGGTACGGAACTCGAGTGAAACAAGATTCTCTGCCAGGAACGTGCTAGCTAGAGTCAACACAATATAATCTAGTGATTGTGTGTGCCGTGTACCTCCTTGCCCTAACAATATCCTCCCTAATAAGTGAACGACACCCCCTAACATGACGAATCCAATGTAGTGACTCATTTATCAATGACTCCTCACTTTCGTAGCCTGATAGAATACCCAGTTTTGGAACATTCGCCATGTAAACTTTATTCTGAATAAGGAGTTAGCTGACGGTGATTTCCTGTCACTATTTCAGAGGTTGTTATTAATGCTTGTGTGTTATTAGTTACCATGCAAGGTATAGGAATTTGCTGAAAAACTTGGTTCTGGGGATGCAAGGCTGAAGACCTGTACTGTCTATTGTGTAAAGGGGGAGGTGCTACATCCCTCTTTGATGCTAAGGAAGCGAATAGGCGTCCACATGTTTGAGTACTTTGATCCTGTTTGGAAGGGGGAGGTCGCTGCGAGCGTATGCGCTCTTCTGCCAGAGTGCTTGAAGCCTGATTATGAGTTATTACGCTCTGAGTCAGAATTTTAATCGCAACAAACAGTTTGTCAATCTTTGCTCTCAAGGCCCCTATGTCTTGTCTAAGCAAGACAACAAGCTATTGCAGACCCTGGGATGAGCGGTCTGCATCCTTATTGCTTGCACTTCCAGATCCAGACAATATTACAGCAGCATCAATTCCCGGTATGTCGGAAATTTCAGCCAAGACTGCAAACCTGTTTGTGCAATGTATTAAAGTTTCAGGTAGATTAGCTATGGGTGGGTTTTTTGCCTGAGGGGGAATTAGATCTATAATCTGAGGTTCCATTGTTTGTACCTGCTTGGGTGCGTGCAATATTTCGTTAGTATGCTTGGTTACTTTACCCATGGGCTGTCTAGTAAACATCGAAGGGATGGTGGACTTGGCTTGAGTGGTGTGAGTACAAGGTGGTGATTGGGCGTTACTAATCGGTACAGATATCTCGGTTCTTATGATATCTTCGCACGAGTACAAGGGTATCGATCCTATCCATTACACAATTATTTTTAGCCCGTTTATTTGATTTTTTAGCTTTCTTCCCACACCCTGCCCCCGGTTGTGAGCCACTGTTTGACCCCACCCCCTCCATTGTCTTTTGTTTGCCCATTCTGCAAACGAAATTGGATTCCCTATAGTTCGCAAGGAAGCAAGGGAAAGTTCAACAATTCTCCTAAGTACAGAGTCCACCAAGAGTGAAAAGTAAGTGATGATTTGTATGGAATGTCCATAACTATATGGATCACAGGGAGCGCCTAGGTGGGATAGGGTGATAAGTCACAGTACCTTAGGTTCCTTGAGCCGGTGCAAGTAGTCCAGTGATGGATGAAGGGGGGGGTGGCCCAGCCCAGCCTATTCCGGGCTGTGACGGGCAAGGACGGGCCCGCCCTAGGCCCGGGTTTCGCCCGCGCGCGTCCCTCACTGCGGGAGCCCGCTTGATGTTTTATATCAAAGGCTCGCAGGGCACTCTGGGGCACTGAGTCCTAGCCCCCGTGCGGACCTGGCTGTCCCGGCTGCTGCTGCTGTTGAAACAAAAAGACGGGCGTCCCGCGCTGCGGGAGCCCGCTTGGTGTTTTATAGGCGGCGCCTCCTGGCGCCGCTGTCAACACGATCAAAGGCTCGCAGAGCACTCTGGGGCACTGAGTCCTAGCCCCCTTGCTGACCCGGCTGTCCCGGCTGCTGCTGCTGGTGAAACGAAAAGACGGGCGTAGTAATTGGTGTGAAGGAGTCTAGTCTGGGTAGTGAGGGGTCTCTCCAGACGGAGGTATCCCGTTAGACACTTTTCCTACCACCAGGGAACGGTATATCTTATCGATTTTGTCCTTGAAATGATTTGCTAAATCATCACATAGTGTTTGTGTATTTTGAAAAGCTCCTTGGAGGAGTTCTTTGCCTCAGGTATTCGTGCGCCTACATGGTCTCTTCTTGCTGTGTTACAGTTTTTAAGTAGATTCTATGTGATGCTGAAAAGGCCTGTTTATCCTCTGGCACTTTGGTTTTCCTCCATTTTCTTTCTCTGCCTCTACACTGGGCCTTTTCCTTTTTAAGAATCTCTGAGTACCTGGGGGCTGAGTTGACCCTATCCTGCGTCCGTATTGCTCTAAAAGGCGCAATAATGTTTAGAGTGTCTTCAATTGAGGCCTTCCATTTATCTAAGGCCTTGTCACTTGCCTCTTCTTTATCAAAGGAGGGGGTCTAAAAGCTTGACTAAACGACCCCAGGGTGACTTTCCTCCATGCTCTCAGAGGAATCACTCTGCATTGGGGCTTGCTGCCTCTGCCTATTACTTTAGAGGTGAACTTGAGTGAAAACTGATCAGTCCAGGTCAGTGGCCAAGGGGTATCTACTGATAGACTAAAGTTAGCAAAAATATTGTCCAGGATGTGTCCTGCTATGGGAGTAGGTTCATGGATCATTTGTGAGAGCCCTAATGACTCCATGGCCGATACCAGGCACTTCGTGTCTGTGTTTGCGGGGTCGTTAAAGTGATGATTAAAGTCACCAACCAGAAAAAAAGAGTTCAGATTGTGGAATATTTGGTGCGAGGTACTCCAGTAATGAAGTGCAGAAAGGTTTATTATTTTCTCCTGGAGGGTGATACACTACCGACCCAGTCCCACTCGCACCTCCCCGTGAGTGTAACCAAAACACCATCAGTTCCATACCGTCGATCAGCACTGTATCCAGTACTTTGATGTGATGGGGGGCCCGTGAGGCTATAATCACGTCTGCCCCCTCTTGTTTGTCCTGTCTAGTCGTGTGATGGTGTATTCCCCAGGGAACGCAAGGGCTAGCACTGGTGTAGTGTGACTCTGCAGCCAGGTCTCTGATATAAGACATATGCACAAGTTAATACTTGTGTAACAATATATCTGTAAGAGACATTAGTTAGTGATAGATTCCTTACCTTAGAATATCCCCAGGCATCAGACTGGATCCGGAAAGTTTTTTCGTCAGCAGTACCCCTGCGCGTCGGTAGGTGGCGCTGTGCGGCTCCGTGTCCGTCGCTGGAGTCGTAAGAACCAACATGACATCACGGAGACTACTTAGGCGCCACCCATGCGCGCTGACCAGCTCGGTACACTACTTTCCGCGCCAGGAACGCAGAGCCATGAAAGAAACTGAACACTGGTTCCATGAAACTAGGGCCCTGTAAGGGATGACCTTAACCCTAGAAATCAGTTTGCAGAACGGGGAGGATGGGAGAGCGCACGTTTCGGGTCCAGACAGTGGAGCCTCTCTTCCTCTTTTGAAGGATGCGGAGGCGGAAAGAATGATGGTCTACCCAATGTGGAAGGGCATGACAACCTTTGGCAGGAAAGAAGGACGGGTCCTTAAAACCACCTTGTCTGGATGAACAGAAAGGAAAGGAGGTGTGGAAGAAAGAGCCTGGAGCTCACTCACTCTTCTGGCAGAGGTGATAGCTATCAGGAAAGCTGTCTTGAGAGTAAGAAGACGCAATGGACAGTTATGAAGGGGCTCAAAAGAAGCGGACATCAGATACGTCAAGACAAGGTTTAAGTCCCATTGAGGCATTATAAACGGCACGGGAGGAAACGAATGCGTAATGCCTTTAGGGAAATGGTTAACAACCGGAGACTTAAAAAGAGAAGGCTGATCTGGAAACCGTACAAAGGCGTAGATGACCGAAGATAACCTTTGATAGTGCCCAGAGCAGAGCCCTGCTGGACCAAAGAAGGAAGGAACAGAAGAATCTCGGAAAGAGGGGCAGAAAGGGTATCCACAGCCTTCGCTGTGCACCATGCCACAAACTTGTTCCATCTGCAGGCGTATACCGTTTTAGTGGAGGGACGCCTGGCTGCCAGAATGACATCACAAACTTCGGGAGGAAGGTCGAAGGCTGTCAACTGTCGCCGCTCGATCTCCACGCATGAAGGTGGAGGCTGGACAGGTTCGGGTGGAGAACCGTCCCCTGCTGCTGAGACAGAAGATCTCCTGAAGAGGCAGTCGGATCGGGGGATCGATCGCCATGTTGAGTAGCTCGGGATACTAGTATCTTCGTGCCCAATCCGAGCCACAAGGATAACTTGGGTTCGGTCGCGCCAAATCTTCTTCAGCACTCTGGGCAGAAGTGGTATAGGCGGAAAGGCGTACAACAGACTGCAACTCCACTCGCAACGAAAAGCGTCGCCGAGCAAGTGCCGCCTTGGAAATTCCAACGCACAGAACTGATGAAATTGCGCGTTCTCTTCGTGGCGAATAGATCTAACCAAGGCTCTCCCCTCTGCAGAAAGAGGCCTTGGGCCACTTCCGAGCTCAGACGCCATTCGTGATCCATCAAGCACCAGTGGCTGAGTTTGTCTGCCCTGGCGTTCAGAGAACCTGCCAGGTGTTGAACCACCAAGGTGATGCCTTGATGTTCTAGCCATGTCCAGAGGCGCAGAGCCTCCCGACATAGGGTCCACCCTATGGCGGTGGTGTTGTCCGTGAACACCTGCACAACACTCCCCGGGACAGAGGGAAGGAATGCCTTCAGTGCAAGTCAGATCACCCAAAGCTCCAAAAGGTTGATATGGAGACGGGATTCCGCCAGAGACCAGAGGCCTCTGATCTCCGCCTCTGCCAAGTGGCCTCCCCATCCCAGGAGGGACGCATCAGTCACCACTGTGTGCTCCGGTTGGGGAAGGGAGAGGGATCTGCCATTGACCCAATCGCGATTCGTGAGCCACCACTGCAATTGTCGTGCAGTGCCTTCTGAGATCTGGACGTGATTGGATAGGTTGCCCTGATGCTACGCCCACTGGAACTTCAAGTCCCACTGCAGAGCCCGCATGTGCCATCTGGCATGTTGCACTAGCAGAATACAGGAGGCCATCAGGCACAGGAGCCGGAGGATCATCCCGACTGAAACCCGGGATAGAGGCTGACAGATCGGAATCATAGCCAGAATATCCTGGACTCATTGCTCGAGAGGATAGACCCGAAAGCGCGTCGAATCCAGAACCGCTCTGATGAAGGGGAGCTTCTGAGCAGGACTCAGGTGCGACTTCGGCACTTTGATGGATAACCCCAGCAAATGCAGGAGGTCGGCCGTAGTCTGAAGGTGGGTGACAACAGCTTGGGGCGAGCCGGCCTTCAACAACCAGTTGTCGAGGTAGGGGAAGACTGACACCCCTGAGCTGTGCAGGTGAGCTGCCACCACCGCTATCACTTTCGTGAACACTCGAGGGGCGCTGGTAAGGCCGAAGGGGAGCACGGCAAACTGAAAATGCCCCTGGCCTACCGTGAACCGCAGGTAACGCCGGTGGGCCGGCAGGACGGCGATGTGAAAATATGCGTTCTGCAAGTACAACGTTACCATCCAGTCTCCAGGGTCGAGGGAAGCCAAGACCTGAGCCAACATCTTGAACTTCTCCTTCCGGAGGAAGCGATTGACGTTCCTGAGGTCCAAGATGAGGCGCAAGCCCCCTTTGTCATTCTTGGGGACCAGAAAGTAGCGGGAATAACAACCACATCCTACTTCTGGACAAGAGGGCCATAACTTCTTGTTGGAGAAGCGCAAAGTGATCCCCCGACATGCAGTGGAACTGAGGTGGCATGGCTAGGGGGGTAGACTCGAAGGGGAGGGAGTAACCACTCCAGACGAGTTACAGCACCCACTTGTCAGAAGTGACAGAACGCCAGTGGGGAAGGTGATGTCAAACCTTGCCGCCCACTGGCGTGGGGTGCATCCCAAAGTTCGGACTAGGAAGGCTTTGAGGCGATTGCTGAGGGGGCGGAGGTGGATTGACCCGCACGCTGGCCCCCTGTGCCGCCACAGCGGCCTCCATGGCCGCGCCGAGTTTGGTTCTGCGCAGGCTTCTGACTGAATGAGCAGGCAGTTCGCCTCTTCCGTGGCCACGAAAGGAATGAAAGGTAGACATGGCCGGGCGCGTGGCGGAGAGACCCAAGGACTTGGCTGTAGCCCGAGAGTCCTTAAAACGCTCCTGCGCTCTGTCGACTTTATCGCCAAACAGGCGAGTGCCATCAAAGGGCTTGTCCATAAGTGAGTTTTGGACATCTGGCGAGTACCCGGTAGATCTCAACCACGCGTGGCGACGAACTGCCACAGTCATAGAAATTGCCCTAGCTAGTGAGTTTGCGGTGTCCAAACCACACCGAATGATGAACTTAGCCGCACCTTTACCCTCGGCAACAGCTTGGGACAGCACAGCTTGGATCTCTTCAGGACACTGAGGCAACAACTGTGCAACTGTATCCTACACCGCGAGGGAAAAGCGGCCCAAGAGGCATGCAGTGTTCACCGATTGCAGCCCTAAGCTGGCCGAAGAGAAAACTGCTTGCCGAACTGCTCCAGCTTCTTAGAGTCCTTATCCGGCGGAGCCGTGGAAAAGGCAGTCTGGGACATCGAAGCTTGGATGACCAGGCTCTCGGGCGTAGGATGAGTGTCATAAAGGCAGGGTCACCCGGCACCGGGCGATGACGCCTGGCGACGTTCTTATCCACAGGGGCCCCTGTGGCTGGCCGCGACCAACTGCCCAGTAAGACGTCAGTGAGGGCTTCATTAAGGGGCGGCAGGGGCTCTGACGAAGTAGACGCCGCCTGGAGCACCTCAGTGAGGAGATTAGTTTTTAGGGCCACCGTACAGAGATCAAGGTTGAGGACCTCAGCTGCCCGAGGGAGCACCACCGTGTAAGAAGCGCCCTCCTCCATGGTAGGTGGGGGAGAGGCAAACCCTGGGTCAGAGGAGACATTAAGGCCGCCGGCTTCCTCTAAGTCGTACGCCCAGTACTGTTCAGAATCACACTGACGAGCAAGAGGTCCTTGGACCCCTCCCAGTCATCCTCTATCTCCGCCGAATGTAGTACAGACCGCGGCGGCAGGGCATGGACAGGGGAAGGAACAAACGGCGCCGAATGGGCCGAAATGACGCCGTGTCCCAATGCGGATCCCAGGTAGGGACAACATTGTCCTGGAACTGGGGCAGAGGCGGAACAAATGGTATCCACTGCGGCGCCGGAGCAGAGGGTGGCGCTGGGGCCGGAGCCGGCAGCGTGAGACCTTGTGTGCCGTGGCCGGAGCCAGCGGTGCAGGATCCTGCGGCACCGGGGCATGAGCCAGCGGCAGCGCCAAAGGCTTGACAGTATCCTGACACATACCACGGGGCCCAAGGGTGCGCCAGCGGGAGCCCGAGGCCTAAACAGGCAGTCCATGGTAGCAAGAAACTCTTGAACCTGTGTGGGAGTAGCCGACGGACCTGGATAAGGTCGTTAGGCCGCGGGACTTCCGGGCTCCGAAGGAGGCGCAGGGGCAGAACCCCTGACCCCCTCGTCCGCATGCGGGGACCGACGGGGGGACGTCGTAGAGCGACAACGGCGCTGGGACGTGTACTGGACCTCAAGCTGCTTCCAGCGCCGGTCCTTTAAGGCCTTCGGGGCAATGGCCAGGCAGTCCATACAGGACCGAGAGTCGTGGTCGCACTCCAGGCAGTAGAGACAGACGCTGTGGGGTCCGCCACTGACATATTGCGACGGCAGGCCCCACAAGACTTACAACCAGGCAGCCCTACGTGCACCAGAGTATACTTACAGGAGACGAAGTCTCAAAAAGGTAGTAAAAAAGTGACTAAGGTACGTGCTCTAACCGGATCTGCGCTTACTGGCCTGGAAAGAGAAAGAGCTGACATCAGCGCGCATGGGTGGGGCCTAAGTAGTCTCCGTGACGTCATCTCGGCGCTTACGATGCCAGCGATGGACGCGGAGCTGCAGAACGCCACCTACCGACGTGCAGGGGTACTGCTGACGAAAAAACTTTCCGGATCCAGTCTGACGCCTGGGGATATTCTAAGGTAAGGAATCTACCACTAACGGGTCTCTTTCACATATCTGGCTTCAGATCCTCTAGTAAATCCCATAAATACACAAAATGCTTAGGGATGGATCTCGCGTTAAGATAAAGGGCCTTGAAGTGCTCCTGGTCTGGGTTTTTTTTCACAGGATTTAAGACTTTGATGAATTTGTTACCTGGCTTCCCTTGGCTCTGGGGGTAGAGTGAATCAGCTATTTGCCCAGATTGTGTGGCCGCCCACTCAAAGTGTCCACATCTCTCTTCTAGTATTCCCCCTAAAGGTTCTCTCTTACAGCACCTACTTAAAGGGTTGTCCTTTAAGTACAACAACCTTTCTTGAGAATACTTTAACACCGTCATTATACCCGTTACAGTGGGCAGAATTTCCTGGCAGCCGGCAGCGTCCAGGCGCGGACGGGTGCAGACGGGCTTGCCGTAGGCACGGCTTTGGCACGCCCGCTGTGCGTGTCCGCTGCCCGTCCGAGCAGAGCCTGCTTTTATGCCCCCAGAGTTAGCAACTAAAATGCTAACCTCTAAAAATGGCCACCAAAGTCTGGTTGCCACTTCCCCGCCTCTGCAGTCTCTCTCCACTCAAACGGCTGCCCGTGGGCACAGACGCGGTGGACCGGAGAGTTGCCCCAGTCTCCTACCAATTCCACAAATCAGGTCAAATTACAGAGGCAAAATTGTCAGTAATTTAAACGTTGTCAGACAGTATTAGTTAAAAACCAAAGAGCACAATACGCTCCAGAGACAATCAATAATATTAAAATACCAAACTGCGCGTACTTGTCAGTCGGTTACCGCAGCTTGCGTCATACCAAGCATATCTTTCTATAAAGCCATATGCAGTGTGATAGACCATCAGGCAAAACGATTGAGAAAGAGAGTGAGAGAGACAGAGAGAGAGAAAAAGAGAAATGTGTCAAGGATGAAAATGGGACAGGTGTATGCATATGTGCATAACATCAAAGGTGAAGGTGAAAATAGAAAGGGCATATCTTGGCAAAGTATATTAGGAGATTCTCTTCCATTAACTAGTACTTCATTTATGTTCTCTAATGGCAGAGCCCTTGCAAAGTCTGACTCCCCACTTAAACAAATAAAATGACAATAACAGCATAAAAAGCTTTTTCAAGAAATTTATTCCAAGATCAGCTAAGAATTGAACGGAGATCCAATAAGTAGCACCGTGATTAAAACTAGAACAGACTAAACACACAGAGCACACTATGAAAATGTAAAACTCCTATCCCTGACTAAGGGTTTGCTACTGCGCCCGGCTTTGTCAAATATTCCTACAAATGGAGGCATTCATTGTAGGGGAAAAACCGGGACTTATATCCTTAAAAGTGCTTACAAATAAAAATGTTCTTTTAAGGTTAGGTGCAGGTCTCTTACAACTGACATGAACACAGTTGAAAACAGTGTTAAAGTTCAAAACAGACAATTGTTTTCTATGAATAGCTGAAAAATAACACATTCAAAAAGTCACATTTTTGCAATAAGTCTTTCAGATTGTGGGCTTAAAACATTTAGACATCCCACTGGACGACCTGCTTTTTGTTTAAAATGTATAAAACGAAAGTAAAAGTAAGCCTTTAGTGAAAAATTGGCTTAGATTATTTTTATGCAAACATCAATTATATTTGTTCCACTAAAATGTTACATCTACAACAAGCACATCATACATTTATGATACAATACCTTCATCCTCAGTTACTACAAATAAATGACATGAGAAGGCACTTGTGATTACTATTGATTGGTTGCTGCTATGTAACATGTCTATGTACACACTTTAACATGTCTTCTAGAAAATGTCCTATGCGGTAAGTTTATATACAAGACCCCAGAAGATATCTAAACATATTCAAGATTGTATTTATTTTGATACCTTGAAATTAAAAATAAATAAATACATAAAAGGTGCATGTATGCTCTAATAATCTTGAGGAACAAGTTACTTACCTTCATTAACGCTTTTCATGGTGAATACAGTATCTGCCTGTGGATTCCTCACCATTTGAATTATCCCTTGCGTAGCATTCCACTGAAACTTTTTTCATAGCTCTCCCACGTCGATGAGGATGTCACAATGCAACGGCTCCGCTCGCAACTCCGCGTGACGTCGTCGGAGCCATAAGAAGATCTCGTCATCCTCCTGACATCAGTTCCATCCATTTTTTCCATGCCTCCAAGGTGAATGGGCGAACCGAAAACCTTTCACAAGTATACTGCGTATACAACATTTCCTCAAGTATACATACAATACCATATAAGCAGAAATGAAAACTGGAAATTCTGAATATAGACATTTCCTAGTGTCAAGAATCACAACATTTTGAATAACAATGAAATTAAGGAATTTCATACTACAAATCTTTTCGGTATAAGTAGGCAGGTAACGGGAGGTGGGTGAGTCAGTGAGTAATCCACAGGCAAATACTGTATCCACCAGAAAAAATGCTACTGAAGGTAAGTAACTTGTTGTTCTGATGGATACATCTGCCAGTGGATTTCTCACATTTTGGAATTGAATCCTCAAGCAGTCTCGTTCCCAGCGGAGGGTGCCCGCCTGCCTATACCAAAAAAACCTGCAGCACAGAAAGTGCAAAGTGGTCATCCTTCCTCAGCTCTGAGTCTAAACAATAATGCTTCACAAAAGTGTGGAGGGATGCCCAAGTTGCTGCCTTGCAGATGTCTACAACAAGGACACCTCTAGTCAAAGCCGAAGAAGACTTAGCTCTGGTGGAATGAGCTTGAATACCTTCAGGAGGATCCTTCTTGGTGAAGGCGTAGCAGATCGTGATGCAGAGAATGATCCACCTGGACAGTGTTCGCTTGTGGACAGCCTTGCCCTTCATTTTTCCCACGTAACCAATGAAGAGTTGATCGTCCAGCCTGAAGTCTTAAGACCAGTCCAGGTAGAAGCTGACCCCCTTCGTAGGGTCCAGGCGATTAAGTCTCTCCTCCTCCTTAGAAGGGTGAGAGGGAGGATAGAAAGTGGGTAAAGTGATAGATTGTCCTAGGTGAAAGGGAGTGACCAACTTAGGCAGGAAAGCAGCTCTGGTCCTAAGAACCAATAGAGGTAAAAGGAGGCTTAGAACTAAGACCCTGTAGCTCACTAACCCTCCTGGCAGAAGTAATCACTATCAGAAAACTTGTCTTCAATGATCGAAGTCTCAACGGACAACTATGCATTGGCTCAATAGGGCACCCCATCAGGAAAGTAAGAACTACATTTAAATTCCACAGAGGCATGATAAATGTAGTGGAAGGAAAACTGTTAGTGAGACTCTTAAAGAACCTCATGACTGTGGGAGACGTAAACAAAGAGGGTTGTTCTGGTAAACAAAGAATGGCTGACAAGGCAGACAAGTGGCCTTAAACAGTTGCTACTGAACAACTCGGTTGAGCCAAGGAAAGAGCGAAAGGCAGAATATCAGATAAATGGGTCTGCTAAGGGTCAATTGATCTCTCTCCACACCATTTAACGAACAGGGGCCACCTACCAGAACAAACAGATTTTGTAGAGTGCCTCCTGGCTGATAAAAAAACATCCACCACATCCGGTGGGAGAGATAATGAACTCTGTTTACCACGTTCAATCTCCAGGCATGAAGGTGCAGGCTCTAGAAGTGGGGGTGCAGAATCTGCCCCTGAAAATGCGAAAGGAGGTCTGCCCTGAAAAGGAGACAGAGCGGAGAGTGCGATGAGATGTGAAGTAGGTCTGTGTACCACACCCTTCTTGGCCAATCCGGGGCGATCAATAGGACTTGGGCACGGTCTTGGCAAACATTCCACAGAACCAGAGATATCAAGGGTATGGGAGGGAACGCATAAAGAAGCGGAGACCCCAATCTAACCGAAACACGTGCCCTAAATCTCCCCGCATCGGATACTGGAGACTGCAGAACGAAGGGCGCTCTTGTGACTGGCAAATAGGTCCAACCAAGGAAACCCCCACATCCTGAAAATGTGATGGACCACCTCCGAATGAAGACGCCACTCGAGATCAGCCGAGTATTGCTGACTGAGACTGTCCACGTGCACATTCAGCACCCCAGCCAAATGATTTGCATTTACACAAATCTGATGGTCCTGAGCCGACGATACGATCCTACTCCTCCCTATTTGTTGATGTACCACATCACTGTAGTGTTGTCCGTCAGGACCTGAACCGACTGACCGTGAAGGGAGGGAAGAAAGGCTTTGTGAGCCAAATGAAACACCTGCAATTCTAGAAGATTGATGTGAAACAATCTATCCTCTGGAGACCAAAGGCCCATGACCTACAGATCCCCCAGATGAGCACCCCATCCCAGAGTGGAGGCATCCCTCGAGACAGGTTGCCTGGAAAACTCCACCATGACAGCTCCACTGCAGCGTCTCTGGAGATTCTGACCACCTCCCTGAGATCTCCGTTGTGTTGAAACCACTGCCTGCGGAGGCACCACTGGAATGCCCTCATGTGCCAGCGTACATGGTTGACCAACAGTATGCAGTAAGCAAAGAGACCGAGCAGAAGCAGAACCTTCAGGACTAGAAAAGCCGCTCCATCTTGAAACATTGGAATCGTACCCAGGATGTCTAGAATCCTCTGAGGAGGCGGGAAAGCACAACTCACAGCAGTGTTCTGTTTTGCCCCTATGAACAGGTTGCGCTGAGAGGGCACAAGGTGAGATTTGGGTACATTTATCGAAAAACCCAAATCGAAAAACATCTGCATTGATGACGCAGCACCATCCCTGGTGACTTTGCCTTGAGCAGCCAGTCGTCCAGATAGGAATCCCAAACCTCCTAAGATGTGCTGCAACCACCGCCATCATCTTTGTGAAAACTCATAGTGCAGATGTCAGACTGAAAGTAAGAACCGCAAATTGGTAATGTCTAGATCCCACCGTAAAACGGAGATACTTCTGATGCGACTTCAGGATGGGAATGTGAAAATACGCATCCTGTAAATCGATCAACACTATCCAGTCTTCCTGCTGCTGCGCCAGAAGATGCTGAGCAAGGGTCAACATCTTGAATTTCTCCAGTTTGAGGTACAAATTCAAGATCCTGAGGTCTAGGATCTGTCTAAATCGCCTGTCCTTTTTTAGGATCAGGAAATACGGAGAGTAGCATCCCTGACCACTGTCCTACTTCGGACCACCTCTCTTGCACCTTTCTGTAGCAAAGATAGAACCTCCTGCTGCAGAAGCAACAGATGGTCCTCCGAACACCAACCATGACGAGGGGGAAAAGGAGGGGGAAACTCCTGGAAAGGAAGGGCATATCCATTTCTATGAGATCCAAAACCCAGCGATCTGATGTAACAGATTTCCAATTCCGTATAAAATGGGACACCTGACCTCCCACGGGTCCAACAGGCTCTAAGATTGGGGATATAGAGCCGCTTCCCTGCGGAACCAGTTGGGGGAACAGGAGAGGAGGAGACTTGTTGGCGAGCTAAGCCTCCCAGGTGACCTCTACCTTTCCCTCTGTATGTTGTATACAGCAGGTTCGCCGAAATGGAGTATCCTTTCCTATGCCCAAAAATCTTCGATAACCAAAGCCCCTAGGTTGAGACTGCATGCCTAGTGATCTTGCGGTGGCTCCAATGTCTTTAAAGCGTGGAGTCCTGCTTGGATCCGAAAAGTCTAGAGCCATCAAAAGGTAAATCCAAAAGGGTGGCCTGGACATCAGAAGAAAAAACAGACGTCCCCTCAGCCAGGCAAGCTTCCTAGTTGCCACTGGGGAACCAATCACTCTAGCATCAGAGTCTTCCATGTCAAGGCCAGATTGAATAACCAGACGGGCTGCAGCATGAGTGTACGACAGCACCGTCGCAAAATGGCCCTGGACATCCTCTGGGAGTGTAGTGATCACCTCTTTAGCCGAACCCATCAACGAATGGATGTAGCGACCCAGTAGGCACGTTGTGTTTGTCGATTTTAAAGCAATACTATCTGATGAAAATACCTTTTTGGTCACTGCTCCATCTTTTTTGAATCCCTATCTCCAGGAGTGGGCGGAGAAGAGCCAGAAGAATGCTTTGAAGAGCACGACGCCTAAACAACCAAGCTCTCAGGAGAAGAGTGCGTGTATCCTGAGGCGCAGCTTTGTACCGCCTTGCCACCGATCTGGACATAGATGGGTCAGACATAGGCTTTTGCAACACTTCTAGAATGTGCTCCGTCAAAGCCTCATTAAATGGGAGCAGAGGCTCTATCACCATTAAAGGTAAGCGAAGAACCTCTGTCAAGATCCACAGTAAGCAACTACAAGTCCAGGAGATCAGCAGCCTTCCCGTTCGTAAGAGACCTCCTGTGAAGGAAGACTCTTAGGAGAAGAGAGTTCCCACTCTGGCGCGTATCCATCCAACTAGCTTCCTGAAGCCCTTCAAACTCATGCATGGGATTCACTATTTCCCTTTCCTTAGCCTCTTCCTGTTGCTCCTGGAATTCATCCTCCTCCAAAAGCCTCTGTGCCTCTCTTCTAGACCTTATCTTGGGTATAGGCGTTTGCGCTGCCAGACGCGGCGCAGGTGACTTTAAAGCTGGCGCCAATGGAGGCCTTTTCAGGGACGGCCGTTGGTGCCATACGAAGTCGACATGGAGCCGGACCGGAGCCGGATAATAATCCATCCCCAACTCCCTGGGATGGTATAAGCGTCAGGAACCTCGCCGTCAGGAGAGGCCAATTTGGGGTCATCGGCATAAATAGCATAAAAGGTGCCTGGGCATAATGAGGTGGTAAGCCGTGTTGAATGACAGCGGTCCCACTTGACCAACAGGCCCACCGGAAGTGTTAGCCGCCCTGGCAAACATGCCATACACTGCACTTAAGAAATGCGAAGGATCTGTTCCTGGAGGTGGGTACAGATCCAGTACCGCCTGCTCAGTAACCGTCTGAGGTCGCAAAGCATGATCTGGCTGCGGCGTCGGAGGCACCGGAGCCGGGGCGGAGTGGTCGGACGCAAAGGCGTCAATATCCTGGGCGGAGAGTCCCTCCGAGTCGGAGAGTGAGTTTGGGTCACGTGAGGTGAAGGGGAAGAAAAATACTTCATCATTCTGCTGCTAGCTCTATACTATTGTATCTTTTTTTTTTGTTGAAAATATTTTATTGATCAAAAGCAGAGGCAGTATATATCAAAGCAATCACAGTTACAATCTTGTCACAGAGCACGTTCATTACAGCAGTGTATTACAAGCACAATTACAGAGGGATATTAGGCCTGGTCATTTTCATGTCTGCAGAGGGGGAGGTACACAATTCGCCTCTATAGGCATTCCATCTTCCCCATTTCTTATCCCAGACTCCAGGGCATCCCCTGATCTTGTAAACCGTTTTCTCAGACAGCATGCACACATCCATAGCGGCCACCCATCTTATCAGGAGCGGTTTAGATGGTGAGCCCCATTGCATGGCTACCTCACGCTTCAGCAAGAGGAAGCCCAGAGCCGCCCATTGCTGTTCTATTGCAGTTAGATCTGTGGGGTCCTATACATTAAGAAGTGCACATTTGGGGATCAGGGGAACAGGCTTCCCTATTGCATCAGTCATTTACTGAATGGCGCGTTGCCAGAGGTCCTGGATCGCTGGACATTCCCATGGAATGTGATAAAAGGTACCAGTAAGACCACAGCCACGGAGGCAGAGGTCAGATGACCGTCTGCCTATTCTGGCTAAAAGAGGACCAGACATGTATGTTCTGTGCAATATCTTTAACTGTATTAATCTGAATCTATGATTGATAGCTGAAGCGCGCGGGGACATCAATGCCGATTGCCACTCTACCTCATCTAAGACTCCGATGTTTACCTGCCATTTGTCTCGCAGGAGGTGGAAAGTTTTTGGCATGTTGTTATATAGTTTGCGGTAAGTGCAGGATATAGCTTTGGCCTGAAGGGGTTCGGATGGGAGTCTGTCCTCGAGGGGCATATACTATTGTATCTTAATGAGGATTCCTTCCTTTTTAATAATGAATTTTGGATTGCTGTATTTTGTACTTTCATGGTTTGCAAACTAAACCGAAATAAAGTTCTTATTGAATTGAATTGTACTTCATCATTGCTGGGATGCCGTAAAGCTGGGGACCCCGACTTCGGCGACTTGCCCTTAGAAGAGCGAAGTCTGGAACCATGAGGCCGCTTCTTCTTGTGCTTCCTCTACGACTTTGAGGTGTGCGGAGTCGGTGACTTTGTCTTAGATCATGTCCTTCTCTGGCCCCTCTTCTGCTTCTCTACCCTGGCCATCAACAGTTTCGCTTCCATCTCCTTGAGGGCCTTCGGATTCATACTGTGACACCAAGAACATCCCTCGACGTCGTGGTCAGACGACAGGTACCAAAGTCAATCATCATGGGGGGGGTCCGTGATGGACATATGACCCCCGCATTTGCTACAAGGTTTAAACCCAGACTTCTTCTGAGCAGCCATCGCACTGCTACAATTACGGATGACTACAACAATGTAAAACTACTAAGAAATGGAGAGTCCCGAAAAAAACGTTAAGCGGCGAAAAAGGGAACCGACGTCAGCACACTGACGAGGTTTTCTTATGGCTTCGATGACGACACGCGGAGTCGCGAGCGTAGCCGTTCCATTTTCATGTCCACTCCTCGTCAACGTGGGAGACCTACGCGAAAAGTTGCAGTGGAATGCTGCACAAGGGGTAAGTCAAAAGGAGAGGACTCCACAGGCAGATGTATCCATCAGAATTTATTTTTTCCCAAACTGAAAGATTTAGAATTGTAAATTAGGAATTAGTTTTGTTTCTAGTCTTACTTAAAAAGGCTGTGGCACAGAATTTCCACTGTTCAAACACATATTTGATGTAATATTTGAATATAGTGTACATAGATCGTTATAAGGGATGCAAGCAGATAATAAAGAAACACCAATCTATTTGTATGTTAGATCCCAAAGTGCGTGATATAATGAGGTCAAGCTCTCAATAAAACATAGGGGCGGCTGAACTTTTCGCTGCTACAATTTGAGAACGATAAAGCAGATGATGAAAATATAGATGTATCTTCCATGGACGAGCTTTGAGACATGCTGCACCCCTCAGTAGAAGACTTGTATGCCCCCTGCACACTTACAATTTCAGAACTGTCTGATGGCGTCACAGCAGAATCTGGACCTTCTGTAGTCGTCTGCGAGCTATCACTAATGGGTGAAGATGCCTGTGTGGTGCCTTCATTTGTTGGGTCAGACTGAACTGTGCTGATTTGGCTGGAGCTTCGACTGAGCATATCAGCCTCATCTCCTTCAGTGGCCGTGCTGGTCAGATCACTACTGTTCAAATCTACAGACTCTGACTGCAACGTATGTTGGGACCGTGGCTGCTCCGTGATTATGTCATGTGCTGTCGACTCCGGTGCTGCTCCTGAACCAGCAGCAGGAGCACCAGAAGAAGGTGCCACATCACCTGCAATTTCACTTTTAATTGAAGCTGCGGGGAGAAAAAGAAAATTACACTAATAAAAACTTAAAGCAAAGATTTTTTCAGCAATTTAAAATGAGTTGGTCTTTGAAGCCAAAGGAGCACAAACATATGAATTTAACAAGTATTTATTGAAAAGCCATGCTGAAAGACCTGTCACTATTGTTTTCCTGGACAAATCCCACTAGATGACCGACAGATAGACTGACAAGAAAAGTAGAAATCCGTTTTTGGAAAATATAAGATAATTATGGGAAGAGACTTCCCCCTCAGGAACAAATACAAGGTAGAAGGTGTTCTCCTGAGGGAGAAAAGAGGCATGCTCTGCGGGGGCAAAAAGAAAAAAAGAAAGAAAAAAAAGATGAGAAAAACACAAACAAAACTTGTAAAAAGAGGCATGTGTACCAAACTCTAAACCACAGATCTAAAAAGAACAGGTGTTTGCAAAGACTGTCAACATAGCAGAGGACCACCAACCAAAATCTGGGATTCCTGATGGCTTGGCAGTGATACTTGTTGCAGAAACTGTACCTGATGAGGTAGGAGAACTACCAGCAACAAGCACTGGCAAAGCCAATGAGTCTCACTTTTGTGACCTATTGGCCTTTGCTAATGGTTTTAATCCACATAGCCCAGGATCCTTTATGCTGTGTAGCATGGCCAAGGTAAAACAAAAAGAAAAACCTGTTTACACGGCCGCCAACATGATTTTGTAAGCACATGCATCACCTATGAAAAACACCTGAAAAATTACTTGCCCACTTTTTTGTTTTAATGATCGGAGTTAGATCAGTAGCTAAAAACAAAAAAAATGCACAAAAAAGATTTTTTTTACATTTTTTAAAGCGGGTGGGGGAGGGGAGTTAACTGGGTGGAATCAATGGAGGGAGTGGGAAACAAGAAGGGAAGTGCAGGGGGACAAGGGAGCAGCACAGAAGAAGGCGAAGCGAACAGGCAAGGGCAAAAGGGAGGAAGACAGAGAAGAATACAGAAAACAGGCAGCAGCACGTGGAAGGTAATAAGTATACGAGTGAGAGCTTACACAAATACTAAAACGAACCTTCCTAACATCGAGCACAGACACCAGGCAAACACAGACATGGTAAAGAGGCAGTGCTTCATGGGGAGACAAAGACAAGGCTGAGAGGCTGAGACACGAATAAGAAACTGCCAAATGAGTGTGACAAAAAAAGACAACCAATGGTAAGCAGTCAGCAGGCTTCAAGCTCCTCTATGTTTATGGTAGGCCACAATATCCTTTGCAACAGACCGCATATGCAAAGTCTAGTAGGTTGGACCTACACAGGCCAGGTGGGTATCCATATAATGGTGGCCTACTCTGCATGCTTTTTGTTTGCAGAAAGAGCATCCAAAAAAGTTGGGGTTTCTGTTTGCAAAATAAGAGCAAATCGGGATGTTCAGAGAAAGCTTCCCCTGCAGGACAGTCCTGCACAGGAAACAAATCAGCAATGAAAGCTCTGCCCATTGTAGGGCGGGGTCTCTGTCACTGTGACATCTGGGATGGATGGTCAGCTGTGAAGAGGTTTATGACAGCAAAGCAAGCGGAGTCTCTCCAATCAGAAAGATGATAGCTTCCACCTAAATGAGCGAGGAAAACCATGGGTTTGGCAGAGAAGCTGCCCTACCAATTAGTAATGGGGCTTCCACACCACCAAACCCTAAATGAGGCCCTCAATATTTTTGAATTCACCTGCAGAGAGCAGGGGGTAAATATCAAAACTTAAACAGTTCATACATTGCATTTAGGACTCATTAAATCTCAGGAGCATTTCAATTTATTATTTCATTATATTTTCATGTAAAGGCTACAAATGCAATCACATTTATTTCAATTACAAATAGGACACAAAACATTCCCAAATACAATTCTATGGATCATAAGTTAGAAGTTAAATACTAATAAAGTTTGATGATAAGTAAACAAAAAAGGAGGGTAAAAATATCTGCTTACCCACAAAGGTTGCAGTTCCAACCTCAGACTTTGAATCAGGATCATCTTCTAAACCTTCCTCTTCACCCAAAAGCACCTTTCCTGAAAATGTAGCACATATTATTTCCTTTTAGGTTTGCAAAACAATCTGCTTGTAAATGACAACACATTTCATACATGAAAATGTCTGGTACTTTAATACATTTACTAGGATTACAAGTTTCCTTCAAAAGAGCAACTACTTTTCCTAGTATAAAAATTAAACATGTAAGAGTTATTTAAATCAAGCAAATCTAGTTATTTCCACTCTGAAAAACACATGACTAGTCTACTGAATAATATACACGGAGAACACTATATAACCTTAAGTGGATGATGGACGTTGACAATGAATTTATGGGAAAATATAGTACCTACCATAGAAACGTTACAAAAGATAACTTGTTTTAATGGCTACTTTCTTCCCACTTATCTACTGAGAAACATACTGCACCAGTAATCATCAAAACAGGTAAATGATCTGGGGATATAGTCTTGGGTAGCCTGCCAGCACTTCAGCAAACACTGAAAGTCTCCCTTGCAGTAGACGAGCTATTCCCCTGCAGTCCTCAGGCACGGACAAGCAGAGTCCGGACCATCGCCTTTCAGCTCTCTGGCCCGACTGATGCCACAGACTACCAAGAGATGGTAGTCATGCTCAGGAAGGTCAGATCTGTATCCCCACTGAGTGTGAAGACACCAGTACCAACTGGAGCCGTGCCATACCAATCCCTGGGGTACTGTATTCCCTGCACCAAACACTGACCGTAAGTGCCCGATTCGGACTCTCACCGCACCAAGACCAAGGAGCCGTAGAGGGACATCAGCATCACTGAGACCCATTTTGAGAGTGGCCCAGCTGCCTTGATTTCTCCTCTTCCAGTTTGTCCCTAACCGCGAGGTGCATCTTTGCGCACCAGCTCAGACGACTAAACCACTCTGCACCAGAGTCCTCCAGCCTGGGACCCGAAGAACAGGCTGTGCCCAGTGCTCCAATACCCCTTGTGACCTGAGCCCTCGTTTGGGAGCCCTCTGACTTGCCCGTAGGGCTGTCTGTGCAAATTCTTTTCAGGTGGCCCCCCCTTCTACCAGCCTCACCAGTACCCTGCTCCTGGTAGAACCCAGGCGGTTTCCAACAAACTGTTGGTAGGCCCTTGAACCTTGGCCCACTACTATCCCGATTTCAGAAGGTGAAGCTCTTAAAATGACTGTACCTACTTTATATGAATCTTTGACTTTTCCTCCCAGAGGATTGCACTGTGTGTAATTGCGCACAGGTTTAAATGCTTTAATTACCCGTGCATATTTTTTATCTAACACTGTACTTACCTTGAAACTAAGTTCTTGAGTTTGAAATATATTTTTTTAAAAAGTGTTATTTTTCTAAATTGGCCTCAGATTTATTCACGGAGTGTTTCTTATTTATTGCTACTGTGATTACAACAACAAAAGCTTAGCATTACCCACTGAGAAGTCTAACTACTCACCCACACTACCACAAAAGAGAGCGTTAGTATTATCTATTTTAGCCTCTGTAAACCAATTGGGGACTCACTGGACTCGGCGGTGTACTTCTTTATAGTACACTTCTTAAAGAGACCAAAAGCTGGTCAGTTGTTCTGAGTTTTTTGGTACGATGGAGATAGAATGTAAGAAGACGTTTATTGTCCAAGGTGTGGAGAGACTTTTCAGACAGATACTGGATTTGGGAAAAAGTTACGCAGTAGGATAGGTTAGGTGGGATGAAATTGCAATGGAACCTTGCGGATGAACCTTGGGTTTGTTTTGAGAAACACAATCATCAGTGAAATGCAAGAACGGTTCCTGTGTTGTGAAAGCCAGAATTTTGCTGACTTTTCTAGTGGAAGTGAGAGATAACAGAAAAGCAACCTTCTAGATGAGAAATTTCAGATCCGTCTTGTGAATGGGATCCATAAGCTGTGAGAAAACCACGTGGAGATGCCATTCTCGGGGAGGAGCATATACTAGGGGAAAAGCTCTGAACAACCCCTTCATGAATTGTTTGTCTATTCTTGGGGAACAGAGAGAGAGAGGGAGGGAATGTGCGGAGCGTCTGTACCTTGAAATTACGGTCAGGTGAACCTTCAGAGACGCATGTACCAATCCTGATCTGGCTAGTGACAACAGGTAAGGCAGAATCCGTTCAGGTGATGCTTCCAGTGGATGCAGATCCACTTGTTGGCACCATGAACAGAATTACTTCCATTTTAATGTATATGTCTTGTTTGTAGTTTCCGCTCTTGTCTTAGGAAAAATCTCCGACAGTCCTGAGGAATATCTAATTCTCGGAACTCAATGAATTCAGGAGCCATGAGTGCAATATTCAGGAGCCATGCGGGCAATTGGAGAGAGGCCAGCTCCCGGTGCAGGATCTGGCTGTGGTTCCTCATCAAAAGTGTTTGAATTGTTGGTAGGCGGATGGGATTGGACTCAGACAGCAGTAGGAGAGCTGTAAACCAATGCGGCCTGGCCTATTTGAGAGCTATTAGAATGAGGAGACAGTGCTCCATTTTCATTTTATGGGGAATTCTTGGTATGAGAGGGAAGGGGGTTGGGGGGAGCGTATGCATAAATCCCGAACTATCTCATTGAAAGGGCATTCCCCACGACCCTAAGACTGGATATCAACTGACATAGAGCTGGCATGTGGCGTTCTTGTCTACTGCAAAGAGATTCAAAGCTGGTTTGCCACCCCAGGGCACCAGCTCCGACTGATCCAGTTCCCACTCGTGGCAACTGTCTCTGGTTCTGCTGAGAGTGACGGCTAATGTATCGTTCACTCCTGACATGTTCTCGGCTTCCAGAGATATATTGTGAGCTGTGAACCAGTTCCAAAGGTCTTGGGCTTTACGAGATAGATTTAGCGACCTTGTACCCCCTTGCATGTGGACGCAATACATGCATGATGTATTGGCTGTACATAGCAGTATGAAAGCTCTTGCTAATCAATCAATCAGTCGTTTG
Source organism: Lissotriton helveticus (assembly GCF_964261635.1). Taxonomy (NCBI): domain Eukaryota; kingdom Metazoa; phylum Chordata; class Amphibia; order Caudata; family Salamandridae; genus Lissotriton; species Lissotriton helveticus. The sequence continues at coordinate 373,021,489 of NC_136060.1, forward strand.
TTGAGCACGCCTACTCACCCGTAAGGGTCTCAAGGGGCTGGGGGGGGGGGGGAGGGGGTGCAGGTTCCAGTCCATCAAGGAGGGGGTCTGCCAAAGAGCCAGGTTTTGAGGTTTCCTGCGAAGATGGGGAGCGATGTTGTCTGTCGAAGGTGGAACGAAAGGGCAAGGAAGAAGGAGAAAGAGGGGCATCCCGATCAGATAGGAGAGCTGGGCTATTCGTGGATGAAAAGCTTGTAGGGTGAGAGATATCGCTTTCAGTTTCAGGCGAATGATATGCATTGTTTTTTTGAAGTGTTGACCACTTCCCTTGTACTTGCAGGTCCTGCAAGTGGTTGCCCTAGTCCTCCAGGGAGGCATCAGTTGTGATGACCAAGTCATGTACTGAAGTCAAGAATGTGAAGCCTTTTGACAGATGAGATAGTTGGGACCACCATGCTAACATTTCTAGCATCATTGAGGTAATGTTGATCAAATCTTAGAAGGAGCCTTCCCGATAGGTTCATTGTGCTTGGAGCTCCTCTTGCAGTGGCTTCATCTTCAGTCATGCCAGCGGAACCAGGTGTATTGCGTATGAGATGATGTCCAGTAGTGACTTGAACAGCTGCACTGAAACAGACTTTCTTTTGGAAATCTTTAGGGCTAACTTTTGTCAACCTATGCTGCCTGTCTTGCGATAGACAGGCTTTGTTCTAGTTTGTATTCAGGCTTGCTCCCAGAAACATTATTGTCTGACTTGGGATAGTCGAGGATTTTGGATAATTCACTGTAAGGCCCAGCCTGTGAAACAGCAAGAGACAAGCCCTGGTAGCGTTGGTGGCTTGTTTTCTGAGCATGGCTGCTACAGGGGCCAGACAATTGGTGAATATGTGAGGAGCTGACTTGAGGACGAATGGGAAGAGTCTGAACTGGTAATGAACAGTGAAGCGGAGATAAATGCTGTACTTGGGATGGATGGAAATGTGGAAATATGCATCTTGTAAATCTAAAGAGGTCATGTAATTTCCACTGTTTAGCAGGCACATGATGCGGGAGAGAGTAATCATACAGAAAGATTACTTGCGTAGGAATTTCTTTCGCTTCCTGAGGTCTAGGATGGGTATCTATTCCCCTGTTTTCTTTCGTACAAGGAAAAAACAGGAGTAGAATCACATGCCCTTCTGAGAACAAGGGACCTTTTCTATTGCAATTTTGGCCAGCATTATTAGGACTTTTTCCCTAAATAAATGTAGACGAGGTGGGTGTGCACCCTTTGGAGGGTTATCTGGTGGTCTCTATACAAACTTTAGGGTATGTCCGTAGTTTACTAGATCTAATACTCATCTGTCTGACGTTATCTCTTTCCGTTGGGGGAGATAGTTGGAAATATTTGCACCCAGATGAAGGGAAGGAGTGGATGTAGCTGTTACCTGGTCTAGGTCACTGTTTACCACCTGCATCTCAACCCAGGGGGTGGGGGCTTCTGGCATGGGCCTTGTTTGTGATAGGCTGCCGAAGGTGGTCGACGGTAAGCCTGATGTTGGTAGGCGAGTCTACATTGATATTGAAAGGGTTTGTATTGTTGATAACCCCCTCTGTAGGTAAAGAAACATCTTCCTCTAGTCTCCAAATTGGCAACTTCTTAAACTGAAGGGTGCCTAGGGAACTAGCAGTATCAGTGTCCGTCTTTATCGCCCATAGCGCATCATCTATATTTTTCCTGAACAATGTTTCTCCATCGTAAGCCATGTCCAAGATCTTCGATTGTACCTCTGGCCTAAAGGGCAGGGTCTTAAGCCATCCCTGGCATCTCAAAACAACTCCTCCAGCCAATTGGCAGAGAGATGTAGAGGCAATGTTCATAGCGCAATCTATAATCTCAGAGGAGGTGTGCTCATCCTCCTGGAGGATTAGTTTTGCTTCCGCCGTTCTTTTCCTCTGGCACTAAGTTGACTAAGCTCCTGAATTCGGACCACGCTTGTCGGTCTGAAAAACCCAGGTTCGCTAGCCAGTGAGCTGCTCAAACAGTGATTGCAGACATGAGGGTGAACCTCTTCTTTATGTTGGCCAAGCACCTGCCTTCTTTGTCTGGTGGTGCGGAGATGGGAGCAGAAGGGGTTTGGGAGCGCCTTAGTACCACCTGTGAGATCATAGAATCCGATTTAGGATGAACTGTGATGCAAGCATAGAAATCCTCTGTAGCTTTGTACTTTTTGTCCAGGCGAGGTGGTACTACCGCTACTGTAGCTGGGTTTTTCATTATCTTAATCCCCCTCATCCCAGATATAGTGAATGATGGGGATTGCACGCACCAAATTCCTTGCTTGCTCCTTGAAGTCATAGAGAAAACAGTCTGACTGTTTAACAGCGGTTGGGAGGTGAAAACGTGTTGCAGCCTGGTCCATCAGGTTATGAAAGAACCCTGATGTCCTCAGGCGGGGAGAATCTGAAGGGTGTGGTGGTGGAGGCGACAGAGTGGCAACAAGGTAGTCATCCCATTCATTCCGAGGGAGTTGGGGTTCAGGTATTTCGCCTTTCTCCCTTTCATCTTCTGAAGGCATTTGGTCCTCTCTTGGTGGTGCCGCTATGTTCAAAGCAGGTGTCATCATGGGTGTTATAGCAGGAGGAATATGCCTTGGCTTAGCAGGCGAGGTAGGCTGAAGTGGTGCTACTGTCTGCTCCTGTGGAGGGTCAGAAAATCTTCTTCTATAATCCTCCAGCATGGCCTGCTGATCCTGGACTAGCGATATGGGCATTTGCACATCATCATACCTGGGTTTTGGATGAGGATGGTGACAATAATGCTCTTCCTCATCTTTATCATCTTCCTCCTGCTATTTTACCTGGAGCTCTGTTGGTCTGTGCGCTGCCCCCAAAAGGCCTGTAGTCGTCAGACTCCTCCAGGTCCAATAGGTGACTTGGTGGCAAAGGTGGGACCTTACGAGGAGATGTCAATTCAGGTCGCAAAGCGGTCTTTTTAATTTTTTTGTTTTTTATCATCATCTACAGTCCCGTTGACGATGCTGTGAACTTTGGAATTGACGGTAGGAACCCAGTTGTTGGTGCAGTCATCGGAATATGAAACTATATTCAGATAAATCCCAAATCTATGTCCTTACTCTTGCTACTTCAGAACCTGATAGTGGAAACTTGCGTTTTGCTGGCTGGACCAACAATGCTCTTGAAACGAAGCTGTTCCTTTTTACAACTCTGAGGATTGGCTCTTCCATAACTTCCCCTAACAAATATATGCACTGTGATTCCTATGAGCTTTGAAGTTCCCATATCAAGATCAGTGCCGCACGGCACAGTGGGGAAACAAGAGCTGGAATAAGGGAATATTGTGCAAAAATGATTGACAAGCAGGGACTCCGAAAGATTGATGGGCTCATTTACAAAAGGAAAATGCCCTCTTACACTCTCACCCATATGCATCCACTAAAATTAAACTATAATCTTGTTTTCAGGTTTAAATTAACCTCTTCCAATAATATTTGGAAGACTGAGTTAAATTTGCAAATGCCATCAATTGGTCTGTCATGTCTCTTCCAAAATTAGGAGATAACCTTGTGTTGCCTAATGTTTATGGTCTAGACAGCAATCCCAGCCTTACATGAAATTTTCATGATAGCCACTGCCTATGTGGAAGACTAAATGTAATTAATTTGAACATCCTGAAAATCTGGGCCTGGCTTTCCGACTAAAGATTGATCTAAATATAGTCTTTTAGTTTTATTTTTTTTATCTTCTCACACATCTCAGTACATTATCCCTGAGAGTGCCCAATGTAAGTCCAGGATGGCCAGATCCAAGCTAGATTTACATGATACCCTAGTAACCTGTACCTATGTTAAAAATGTTGAAATGGCGCTCTTTACATAGTCAATATTTGTTCTAAAAATCTGATAAGCATGTGGTCCAATCCAAGTGGACGTTTGTTTTAAAATCCTTTCCCAAATAAGCTCACCAGTAGCCTGAAAAGTTCTGATCAAGTAAATAGACAGACACACACATTGTTTGGCCAATAGAGACACACATACTTTCAAATATGTTGAATGCCAATAATGGTTGTGAGGGAAGTGATAATCTAGTGCCGTACAGAATGCCACTAATCAGCACCACTGTGCTACTCCATATTGGCAGACTTGGGCTCAATTTTGATGGAAACCTTGAACAAGCATTAATAATGTTATTTGTTTGATATTGGAACAAGTGATTTCTTTGTCTTGCAACAAGTAAGGGTGACTTGGTGAATGTTTAGTGCATTGCTGCATAATTTTAAAATGAGACATTTGCACATAGTGCTTAATGATAGCTATGACTAATAAATGTCCTTTCATAAATGACTTACTTGCTGGAACCACGAGTCAAATCAAAGCACAGCTCAGATAAATGTAATCATTCTATCTGGTAGAGGAAGAAGAGATGCAAGATGTGAAAGGTGAGGTAGCAGTAAATAAAAGAGGTAAGTAGATAAGTAAGGCTTTAGAAAGGCAGAGCTAGAGAGAAGGAAAAGAAGAAAGAGGGAGAATGATGAAATACACCTACGGGTGCAGTAGAGAGAGGGAAAGGCAAGATAGAAAGATAGTTGTGTTAGAAAGAGGTAGATGAATACGGCAGAGAAGCGAGGTAGTGACAGAAATATAGAGCGCATTCAAAACCATAGGCGAAAAATTGTAGCCCCAGTTGAGACCCGGGTGTATACAATATCATGCAACAGTGTCTCATTGGGAGTCAATGAAATGGAACAATTTTAAGAGTAAATTAATCACAGGCAAAACAAAACATAGTCCCAACTTTTGGTTTTAAGTGCAATTCTATTCAACAAAGGCATAGAATTACTCTTTAAAGGGTTATACTGCAGCATCAACAATGCTTTTTAAGTTGTGTACTAAGTACAAGGTGAGCACATTGTGCTCATGAAAAAATTATATAAAACCGTGCAAGTGAAAAATGTGAAAAAAAAGTAAAACAGCCTTTTGGGATTATTTTGAAGAATTATTATGCATTCATTTTATAGAAATCCCAATTTAGTTGATACAGGTCGATGGTGTTGAGGACAGGAGTGACAGAATGAAGAGGATTGCTGCCTGAACTAAATCCCAGGCAAGTGGAGGGACAACCAATGCGTGGATATGCCTGGGTCTGGGCCAGCTCTGCTGGTCGCCAGGGAGCGAAGAGAGGATCCATTACGGTCTGTCAGAAATTAAAAGTAATTGTGCCAGAGAAATGCCAGTTCCAAAACAATGTGGTGAGTTTAGCCTTCAAAGGGAGGGATGCCGGTCAAAGCTGCCTGAGCGAGTAACGACAATTGTCCTTGGTGGGCACTCATGCAGACCAAGAGTGGATCAAGGAAGTAATGACGACGTGCGCGGGGAGTCGGACGGAAGGAAACACGTCTTCATCGAATTGCCGGTAAATTAATTATGGCGTGCGTTAACAAGCTGCATGATGCAGGATTACGCCTTCAGAAGCTTAAATCTAGGCCTGGGCGGTAAATTCCGTGGAATTTCGCTAATTTTGCGTTCCGCGGAGAACGCAGAATTGCCAAAAATTCCATGATCCGCGGCTTCGCTGAATGTTTTGCTTGTTCACGCTTTCAAAATGCGTGTTCGCAAGATATTTCTCCCCGAGCGCGCAAACTGCGTTGGCAAACAGCGTTTGCAAACAGGAAAAAAGCAATTCCGTGTGTTCGCAGAACTTTTGCGTGCTCGCTGAGATTTTTTTGCTGTTTCGCTGAGCTTTGCGTAGCACGACTACGCAAATTCCGCCCACCCCTACTTCAATCTAAACCCACGGCAGCGAAGGGTTTCTCACACGGCACGGCCTGAATAAATCGGTTTTACTTGTTTTCACATGTTTCACTTCCTCAGTTTAAATAACTTTCGTGAGCACAATGTGTTCACCTTGCACCTAGTACACAACTTAAAAAGCCTGGTTGGTGCTGCATTATTTTATAACCCTAGAAAGCATAATTCTATGCCTTTGTTGATAATATAATCGCGATTATAACCAAAAGTTGGGACCACGTATTTGTTTTTTCGGTTATTAATTTACTCTTCAAATTGTACCCTTTTATTGACTCTCATTGAAACACTGTTGCATGATACTAGAAATGTAGAGAGAGCAGTGAAGTTGAGAGAGGAGCAATAGAGAAGCATACAAAGACAGATGGTGTTAAGCGAGAAGACAGAGAAATGTAGAGAGAGTGGGTTAAAGACAATAAGACAGGTGGGGTATCGAGAGAAAGAAGGTAAGGTAGATAAAGATGAGGTAACTGATGAGGTTGATACAGAGGTAGAAATAGAGCGGGTGAGGTAATAAGACAGAGAGTCGCACTTTTCAGAATAAATGTCAGACAATAACTTTTCATTAAAAACAATGAGACCTTAGGTATCAAACATAACTTTTCCTCAACCAATTGGGTATAGCTAGCTCCACTGTAATTTGGCGATTTCGCAGCTGCTGCGTTTTCTGCATATTAATAAATGTACTGCTCTAGGCACATACTCCATCATTTACTACATAATTTGAAGACTTTAACTGAAATGGATTTCAGTGCAAATGCATCACAGATTACTAAAACTGTCACCCTTGTTTCCATGCAGGTTTGCAAGGTTAACTCGGCACCTTTCAGTTGCGAAATGATGTGTTTAAAGGTTAATATGGTCCTAATGAGCTGAAAACTCTGCAAAAGGGTGCATGGGAACCAGACTTTTGAGCATGTCTTTGCTTAGTATTACCAAAAACATCTACTCTACTGTATCAGGTAAAGAAGGTAACATTTCAGAGCAGTTTGTATGACGTAAGCAACCGGCACTGAATGCTAAAGAGAGAATGGAGTTAGATGCTGATATGGTCCTGGAAGAAGGTTCCAATGCCATCCAGCAGATACAGACTACTGTGTTAAACTAGCCGCCACAATTTTCTATTCTTTTTTTAAACTAGTCAAGGAAACCAGACCCCATAAACTGAACCTTTTAAGATGGCCAGGGAAGAAGTACTTTTTTTGAGGAGTTGAGAATGGCTAATATAACCATTAGCCATCATCAGCATAAGCAGATGGAAGAATGTACATCATATTGGCCCATCTTGTTGCCTGACGAAGAAAACAAAGAACTAGCGAAAGTCCGCGCTAACAGGTTATTGTCGGTTTTGGAAATCTTGGTTCATCTGGAGTAGTCAGGGTTTATATAAAACACATTTGTTAAATTAAATCTTATGAGGCTCAACTAAAATCTAGTTCAGATGGGATCCGCTACTGAGCCTGTAAACATTCAAAAAATAGACCTTTTTAAGACCAGACAGAGTGGTGCTGGGAGGAAAAACGTATTATACTTATTGTACAGATGGTAGGGGCCATTCTTGCTGAAATGATGAGAGGGTTGTAGGAGTTTGGAGGGCAGTCTAAGGTTGATTGAATTAGAAATAAAAGTGACATGTGAGACACTGCTCTGGAAAGAGGTTGGTTTGAATCCCTTGACAAAACTGGGAGGGTTTAAAAGCTAAGATCTTACCAGGATATCAAAACTGGGGTATACACAGAGATGAAATCCTTTCACATATAAGGCATGAATATGAACTGTAAGAAGCAAGTCACTGCTGTAACATACAAATTTGTCATGAACTGCACAAATATGGGAGAGGGCCGGCCTGGGTACTCCCTTTAGAGGCTAGAGTGCCGACAATCAGCTTTCTAAAGATTCTATGCCTGTGATTTATAAAACTATAACAAATAACTCAATGAACAACTTAGACCGCCTGAGTTCTAAATGGGATGTTGATATAGGGTCTGTTGATCAGGAATTGGAAGATTTCATTCACTACAGAGAAGTAATAAGGCAAGCCTTATGCCAGCTACAGATTAAAACCCATAGGGAGGGAAGAAGGCACCTTTCTACACACCCTCTGGAACGGTCTGATTCTAAAGGCCTTGGAGTATTCTTTGAAAAGGCCAAGAATTAGATATCAGACAGGTGAATGAGATCTGAAAAGCTTAAGTGGGAAGGCTATGCGGTATTTATCACAATTAGTACAGCAAAGATACTTATCCTGAATATGGGTAATGGAGGAAAAGACATTGGATTTTGCAGAGTTCAAGATGAATACATCCCTTAGGCAGAGCTGACCCCTTCCCATACATACACACAAACATACATCTTTAGGAATTTAATAGAAGGGCTATCATGTAAAACCCAATAGCTTGAGCTGCTGACTGAGGAGTTTATAAGAAACAGAGATTCTCTGAGGGCTAACTTATACTGTAGTTAGCCTTTAGCTACAGCCACACATCTGCATCTGTGGTAAGAGACTCATAAAAAGAAATGTAGGTTAAGGCTGCCTTTGCAGACCCCTAATCAAGAACCATACCCGAGGCGACAATAAGGCTCTAGTGGCAACTTCCCGGAATGAGGGAGTTAAGATCAAAGAGGTAAAGGAATCAATTCATAATGTCAGTAAAACAATCACTGCAAAAGAGACAAAAATAGAACTGCTGTGCAAAAGTGTTTCTAGAGCTGAACACACACACGCAACAACACTGAGTAATGTCACAAGACACATTCTACTGAACTACTGTGATAAACAGAGATCTTAAATTGCACAGTGACTACCATCATAGGCCTTTAAGTGAAGACTGGACCATTTAGAATTCTTAGGATGAGGTGAAGAGTGGCACGCAGAACGAGTAGGGTCAGAGTTGATTCCTGAAAGGATGGTATCAAATGTGGTATAGACTTCACAAAACTTGAAATGAGTTGACCAAATGCTGTACAGACTGTACAAGGGGCTCAATGCTAAGAGACACATGAGGGGGACACAGTCCCATTAACTCTAATATCCACTCAAATATTGATTTTATTAATGAAATAAATAAAACACATTGCAAGGGAAGACAGAACAATTTGTAATGAATCACAATACAGATAAATTACTGAGGGGAAAAGGCTGTAAACTATCAACCCTACCTTTTAAAATCTTAATGTCAGTCTTCTCACAAGATAGAAGGCAGTCAAAAGAGAAAGAATATGTACCCAGGCAGGAAAATAGTGCACAGAAATTCATAGAGGGCACATTTTACAACGCTAGGTTATCAGGACACATTTGCAAAACATAAGTTACTTTAATAATGTAAGGTGCAATAAAAGGTTGAGGATAAACTAGGATTCTGACATATTGCTTCTAGGGTGCAATCCGATTTGGGAGGGATGAAAAAGCATGTGCAGTCTGTGTTGGTGGTGCAGAGGCTGTTTTCGTCATATATTTAAAAACATTCCTTGCGTTATTTAGGTATTGTTATCTAAGTAAAACTTGACTAGTACTAAGGGGTAATTTAAGGCTCTAGTAGACAAGCATGGCATTGTCGAAGGTAGCTAGCTTCTGTGAAGACATATACTCATTGATGAGAATGTAGAAAATAGATAGCTGGTCCATTCAAGAATGTGGGAAGAAGCTTCTATTGACATTCAGTGCATGTGGGGACAGTAAAGCACCGCAGGACTCAAAGAAGGCAGATGACATTTGATATCAGAACATTTTGTGAAAGAATTATGATCTTTTTTGTCTTGTGTGGGGAGTTGAAGTAATAAACGTGCATGGTCTTTGAAGAAATGTTTGTCAATTTTAGAGGCTGTTTAAGTCCAACTATGATAAAGGATTTATTTTAAATAAAAATGCATCAGCTTAAATGAGAATATCATTTAGTCTTATCTCACAGCATCAGTGAAATCTGCCAATACTTTTTCTCTTTAAACATTGTGCAAAACAATCATAGTCCAATACAAAAAGTGAGAAAATAGCAACTCAAAACCAATCCTCAAAAAACACCCTATGCACATAATTCTCTTTATTACACAAACCATACAATTTACATTAGGACAGAGGCAAGGATCATGTATTTACTTTCCTTACTTTAAAAACAAGCACATAAAATCAAACCACATCCTACAGAAACTGGAGGATAATCTACTAAACGCAACACTTTTTTTTCAGCAATTAGATGTTTGAGTGGCCCAACAGAACAACGTTCACTGCTTTCTTGTGCCTTTTATTAATTTGTTTATAAGTATCTGAAATGTTCTGTAATGGTTCCATATTTGATTTGATCGGTTTGCTCCAATAGTTCAGTTTATCTAGTTGTTGGTCACAGGTTATTTCAATTGCAAGTCTTTTATTCCTTGCCAAGAGGTAATCTTTTATTAGGTCTCGCCTGTCGATGCGCATGCGCATCGAGCAAGCGAGACTATAGGGGCTCATCTACTCTTTATCTAACTTGCAAGGAATCGTGGCGATTCCTTGCAGTGCCCGTGACTTTTAAGCTCAATGCGCATGTGCATTGAGCTTAAAAGCGCGTGCACAGCCGCCCGCATTCCTCCGACACCTTTGAAGTGAAGCTTAGCTTCACTTCAAAGGCCCGGCTTCTTCACACCCACATGCCGCTCTGCCCCGCTCCGCCCCCTCCCCTGAGTCATCCTGCCTGCCCCTTCCCGCCGTGTCGCATTTCTCCTCCCCCCTCCCCTCTCTTCCCTCCGTCTTGTTATATTTATCTTGATTGGCTGCGGGTTTGAGGATTTTAAAACGTGCATCACTAAAATATGCCCAAAACTTCCTCTGCAGAATTTGTCCATGCCTTTCCGAACCATAGTTAATATATTTTTGTTGGTGAATATGAGGGCTTTTCCAAAACGCATCCTCGCTGGGTTCCAGTTATCCTGGTTAAAAATGTCCGTTAGGAGTGTCGGCTGTATGTGTATTTGAGGTAGCCAGGTCTGCACTCCTATTCAAATAAGCACACTGACCTTTACCAGAAGTTGTGTAAATGCCCTGGCTGTCGGCACGTCCTGGGCAGGCCCTGTATTTGTATCGGATAGCTCAGCTGCTGTGACCCCGGCCGAGCCGCTGGTTGCCTCTATACAGGGGTCAGCTGCTCCGTGCTTTCCTGGGTGGACTGGTTTCGTTTCTTCACTTATCCGAAGGCCGCTGAAATAACCCAACGCTCTTTGATTTCAGAAGCGCTTCTCTGTGGTCGTCTGACGTTTGGGCCTATATCTACATGAATTGTCGGCTCGTTGGTTTTCTAGACAGCTGCGGGCGTCTATCACTTTCAGTTTTGTGCTCCTTTTATTAAAGGTGATTCACCCGGAAGGACATTGTGTACTTCACAATTTCTGTAATGAGCGTCTAAGCTGTGGAAATACCACCTATCATTACCAGTGTTTATAAATATCCCTCCCGGCTCTCTATGTGTTGTGTGTGTATGTGTAGAGCAGGTGTGTGTGTGTATACATACGTGTAGTGCAGATTTTCCAAAAGCCCCAATGTTACAAAATTAGCTTGGACAAAATCTATCCAGGATTAGAGCCACGTGCTTTTTGCTACTTCCCCTGTTACAAGCACATGCTTTGTAATTCATCATGTTTCAAGAGCTCCCCGAATGCCACTTAAAGCCAGAAAGCGTCGTTATAGATATGGGCGTTTCTCTCAATGGCCATAGATGGCTGTGACTTTGCACATGAAATAATAGCTCACATTGTAATGCCAGATGCCGTTGGTGGTGCAAGTGTACCCTAATTATTTTCCACATCTGACCAATACCAATTGTTATTTAGCGCTTAGAAAAGGGACCACTCGGTGTTTAGGCGCTATGTAAATAGCACACCATTGTTGTGTGAAGGTTATTTGTCTGCAAATATGAACATATCGCGGATTCCTTGTGCTCTTAACGATGCCGCATAGGAAGCACCGTTTAACACGACGCTGGTTCATCCAGCCGCGCCGCCTTTGAAGGAAGGACTCCAAACAAAAATGCGAGCAGTTGCATGTTTTTGATGTCTCTAATTCCTGGCATTCCCGCTGCCTGCGAGAAAGGCAGGCCCGACCCCCTGCCTGGCTTGATTTAAACAGCCCGGTGTGTTTTCTCCCCTTCATCCTCCCGTGAATAAAAGATAACCTGACAATTCCGTCAGGCGGAGCAGCCAGACGACGCCCAAGCAAACCAGCAGCACAGCAAGGGAAAAAAGCCATAAAAAGAGAAGCTTTTCACAAAAAGCTATTCTACTCGCTGAGCAGGCTGTGGATTTCTGTTTGTGACTACCATTTTTTTTTATTAACAAAAAAATCTTTTTCTGCTCCTTTTGCGTGCGAATGATGGTGGATTTCTTTTAAGACATTCTTTGCAAGTCACAGAATATAAACCTCTTTAAAACATTTTGGTTCTTGAACCTTCGTGACGCTGGCGACCTGGAGTTCCCTTCCCCTCCTAGGTCTTGTAACCGCAATGGTATTTGAAATTTACCAAGTGTTAAAAACACAGGAACATGTGAGATTGTGATGGACTCGACACCCTGTGTATATGGCTGGCTGAGATGCTTTACCAATTCTAAGCAGTGCCCTCTCGGGCCACGAGATATTATACATAAGCATGGCCGGAGTCTCACATTTTTACTGGGCATTGTATCGAGGGGAATTTTACTGTATCTCTCTTTGCTTTTTGAAGTTTGTGGTGGACTTTGCGAAATATAATACATTTATTTAGCACAAGCATTTGGGCACTAAATAGGTCTCCAGGATTCCTCGTACAATTAAGTAAGAGGCTGATTTTATGTGACTTCTCACGTGTTTAGTTTAGCCAGTGAAGACCACAGTAATTACGCATGTTTCATGCTTTTTTCTCAGACAGGATTCCCTGGTTTTAAAAGCAATCCTGAGTTACAGGACAGTGATAATTTGAATGGGCAATCAACCTGACATTAACCTAATTGCACTCACCCTCAACCCCTCACCCTCACTCACCCTCACTCACCCTCACCCTCACTCACCCTCACTCACCCTCAACCCATCACCCTCACTCACCCTCACTCACCCTCACCCTCACTCACCCTCAACCCCTCACCCTCACTCACCCTCAACCCCTCACCCTCACTCACCCTCAACCCCTCACTCACCCTCAACCCCTCACCCTCACTCACCCTCACTCACCCTCAACCCCTCACTCACCCTCACTCACCCTCAACCCCTCACCCTCAACATCAACCCCTCACCCTCACTCACCCTCACCCTCACTCACCCTCACCCTCACTCACCCTCACTCACACTCACCCTCACTCACCCTCACCCTTACTCACCCTCACTCACCCTCACCCTCACTCTCACTCACCCTCAACCCCTCACCCTCACTCACCCTCACCCACCCTCACTCACCCTCAACCCCTCACCCTCACACAGTGGAATAGGTCTCGGAGCATTTGAGTTAGAGCTTTTAGAAATGTTTATGGTTTTTTTTTTTTAATTCTTTAGCATTGGCTACAGGAAACAAAAATGCTAAAGATTTACAAAAAAACCCATAAACAATTCTAAAAGCACTAACTCTAATGCTGCGAGACCTATTGCATTTCCAATGCTTGTCTTGCATGGGATGGGTGGGTGTGGGCACACAGTGCTAGTCTGTCAGAAATCCACCAAGCTTCTTTGTGCCGCTGGGCTCCCAACAAAGGAAGGTACTGCAATCCATGTGGTGCAGGTGCCCCTGTCACTCTTCATGTGAGGCTAGAGGTACAGTGACAGTCAACCTGCCTTCTCCCTGTCACAATTGGAGAACTGTGCGATGTCCATCATTTAGTGTGCCAATCGCTCCCTTCATTATTTCAACATGGGTGTCTTCACTGCAGTATCAGATCTCGATAAGCCAATATTGTGGACCCAGTCTACTTCACATTTTCTGCAAAAACTGCCCCTCTCTTGCAATGGTAATAAAGGCATAGTCCTGAGGGTTGCTTACTGAGGTATTAGTGACATTCTAGTACTGTACAGGAGGCACGGGGTAGCTTTTCCTGGCAATTGTTTACACATTCACATTAGGCACCACAGACACAGGTAAAGATTTTGCCCTTTGCCAGCATTTACCCAAGTAAAATAGAGCACTGAAGTGTTATTTGTGGAGGGAGTGAGAGCTAAAGCTGCAGTGAAGCAGTGATGTTATATTGAGGAGAAGGATATCTTTTATTCCTTGGGGTCAGAGTTCAGTCTGTTAAATGGTCTGTAAGTAATGTGTTTGCGGTTGCCTTGAATATTTTGGATAAATTGTACTAAGTGTCTGCTTGGCCACCCCAACCCCTGCAGAGACAAGATGCTCCCTCAGTGTGGCTTCCTAAAGTCAACATGTACAAACAGACTAGGAGAGTTCCGCGGGACGTTGATCTGAGAAGCTAAGTTAAGCTTTTATGTCTGCCCTTTGGGAGATTATGACACCTTCTGCTTAGGAGGAAGAGAATCCAGGGCCAGGTAAACTCCGGAGCAGTGCAGTACTGTACCTATGGCTAATGATGACTATTTCGCCCTTTCATCCACTGTAGCAAAAAAATGTGGCAGATGAGGGACAATTACTGGAGAACGTAGAAAGGAAATCAAAAAGATCCAAAGACAGCCACTCAACTGGGGAAGGGAACAGATTCAAGATGAGTCTTGATTTAGACAAAGAGGACATGGTATCTGGTGGTTTGGTAGAGGTCAAACTGGAAAGTAAAGACAAACTATTTGATCCTTGATAATCTATGACACCCTTAGTCCTAGAAGTGAACAACTTCTTTCAAAGTGAATGCCTATGTACAATCATGTCTATGGTAATCTATAGATAAGCTGATTATGAGCTGTCTGTAGGTAAAGTGTGCCAGGCGTTCAGTAGACAGAAAGGTCTCCGACACTCGAGAGTGTAACACCAAAATTATCTCCTTAGTAGGTAACCATAAGAAAGATTCCAAGAAGGACGCAAACCAATCACAGCATGTATACAAGAAACACTAGTGTATAATGAATGGCAGCTGGCACATATGGGATTCTGAAGGTCATGAGTTTGCATTCCAGCAAGGCAGACTCAGACTTCCATCATTCTGAGGTGGGTGAACAGAGTATCACCACATGGGTGATAGTCACAAGTGTAATCTACAACACCTAGTAACAGTATTATTATTATTATTTTTTTTTTTTTTAAACCTTTATTACACCTTACAGTTTCACACAGCTTTTTGGCCTACAACCCAGGGGCCGGCCGCACTCTTATCTGGACATTTGTATACCAACAGGATATCATCTCTTATTGCTTCCATGAGCTGGGTTTGGTAACTGCGCAATACAGTAAAGGTACATAGTTGACAATAGGTTGCTAATTTATGAAGGTTTGATTTTCTATTTTCTAACATTAACCAACGCAAAACACAAAGAAAAAACAAAAAACCCACATTACGGTCCTTGATAGTTAGGTAGTTGCGCACTAGCTGTGCCTTTGAGCGTTCCACAGTAATATACCTGCATTTACCCCCTCAGGTACGCACGTGTGTGGTTCTTTTGGGGCCTCGCCCTACTGGTCCCTCAATTCCTTACTGCCCAAGTCCTCAGTTCACCCCCGTGTCCCGCTGCCCCTCCCCCTCTCTGTTCCCAACTTCAGCTTCCGTTAGTCGTCCTCCTCCTCATCTGATGTTATTGTGTCTTCCTCCGATAAGGGTTCACAGATCTCCCCCCTGTACACATTCCATGGGGTCCAAATCCTATTCCACTTCCCCGGACAGGCCCTGCTGAGGTACACCGCCCTTTCTGTTATCATCACCCTATCCATATTCACACACCATTGTGATTTCGTTGGCACCTCCACCGCTCCCCACCTCTGCGCTATATCCCTTTTGGCAATGATCATCCCTAATGTAGCCCACTGCTGGCCATGCCTGGACAAATCGTTGGGTCCCCAGACATTCAGTAAGCACTCTCGTGACTCGGGGATCAGGGACACTCCCACGGTCTGTGACATAGTACGCATTATTTGCCTCCAGTATTCCTGAATGCGCGGGCACTCCCATATCATGTGATAGAATGTACCCTCTTCTCCACAACCACGAAGACAGTAGGGGTGTTGTGCTCGGTGTATGAGATGCAACGTCGATCTCGTATAATATACCCTATGCAAAATTTTAAGCTGTACGAGCCTTAATTTAGAAGAGATGCCAACTTCTTTTGGCGACGCCAGTGCTTCATTCCACTCATGTTCATCCATAACATCTATGTCTCCCTCCCATTTATCTTTCAGTTTAGTCACGGGGTCTGGCAAGTTGTTAAGTAACTTGCGGTATATGAGTGACGTTGCTCGCTCAATCATGTAGTCCGTAAGGAGGCGATCTTCAAGCAGGGAGGCCTCTGGTACTTCCGTTCCAGGGGGGATGGCAGCAAGCAATGCATGACAAATTTGGACATATCGGAACATCTCCCGTGTCCCCAATTCGTATTGCTCCCTCAGGCAATCAAATGGAACCACCGCCCCTTTTTCCCATAAGTCTCTCACCGTAATTATCCCTATACTGTCCCAGTGAGAGAAGCCCTTGCTCCGCCGTAGGCTTCCCAGGGCCCGAGAATCCCACAGTGAGGTGAGCTTGGTTAGCCGTCCTTTCCAACCCAGCGCCGCCAGCGCTACATGCCAGAGCGCTGCGGTGAGTCTCGTGGGTCCCATCAGTTTTCGCACCATTCTCTGGTCATAGAGCGGGGCCAGTAAACTATTTGTCCCGAGCTGCGCCCTGTCTGACTGGAATGCCGGGTTATCTTGTGGAGCATGGATCCATTGGTTTATGGGTTTCAAATGCGCTGCCCAGTAATACAGTTTTAAATTCGGCAGTACGATCCACCCGTCAAACCATCCCCTGTGCATTTTAGCCTGTGCAATGCGTGCCGGGCGATTACTCCATAGAAGACCTGTCACCAATGCCGATACTTTCCTAAAGTATCCTGGTGCCACCGGGTATGGCGTATTTTCCAGAACGTATAAAAAACGGGGTAGCGACATCATTTTATAAAGGGCTGCTTTTCCTAGCATCGTTAGGGGCAGCCCCGCCCAAAATTTAACGTCTTGCTTAAGCCTGTCCATGGGCGGCGCCAAATTTTTCTTCATAAATTCCACTGGGTCCGTTGTAACATGGATGCCCAAATACTTAAAGGAGGAGCCAGCTGCCCTTAAGGGGCAGTCTGCGCTCAGCGCCAGGACTGGACCCTTCAAAACGTACAACTCAGACTTAGTCCAGTTCAGCGTGTATCCTGAGACTTTACCATGTTCGTCACATATTGTCAGGAGCGATGGAACCCCCGTTCCGGGTCTGTTAAGTACACCAGCATGTCATCCGCATACAGTGAGAGGCGGTCTTCCCTTCCCCCTTCCCAGGGTATCCCTTTCAGTAGTGGTGTCGACCGTATCAAGTTTGCCAAGGGTTCCAAGGCGACTGCAAAGAGCAGTAGCGAAGAGGGGCATCCTTGACGGGTGCCTCTTCCCAGGGGGAACGTTCGCGAGATATGGCCATTTGCCACCACCTGCGCTACCGGTTTAGTGTACAGTAGTCTGACCCATGCTATGAACTTTGATCCAAAACCCAGATGTGTTAGGACCTCGAACAGGTAATTCCATTCCACTAGATCGAAGGCCATCTTTGCATCGAGTGCCAGTATAACCGCTGGTTCGGGGAGCGACCTTGCCCGCGCCAACACCCCGTGTACCCGGCGTAAATTCAGAGCCGTATTTCTGTGTGGCATAAACCCGGACTGGTCGGGATGTATGAGGTCGGGTAAATGTGCCACCAATCGGGTAGCTAGGACTTTAGCCAAGATTTTGACTTCTGCGTTGAGCAGGGATATGGGGCGGTATGAAGTGCAGTCCTCTGGCGGTTTCCCAGGTTTGGGGATTGCTACTATGGTTGCTACTCTTTGATCCAGTGGAAGTTCGCCCTTCTCCAAGCTGTCTATATACATAGCTAGAAGGTGTTCACTAAGCCTCTCTGACGTGGCCTGGTACCACTCTATTGGGATGCCATTTGGTCCAAGTGCCTTACCGGGCTTTATTACACGAATAGCCAGTTGTATCTCTTCCGTGGTAATGTCAGCTTCCAGCTCTGTTGACGCCTCTGGCTGCAGCGCTGGCGTCTGGATAGGTTCCAAAGCCGCCCTGGCCTTTTCAGCTGATACTTCCAAAAAGGGAAGTAAGTGATACTTCCCTTTTTGGAGTGTAGACCCCCTCAAAGTGAACCGCAAGTGCTTCCACTATCTGTTCAGGGCTCGTGTGAACCACCCCCGGCTGTCCTTCACTTGTTGGATTCCTCTGGAGCTCCCCCCCTCCTATCCAGCCATGCCAACATCTTTCCCGCCTTGTCCCCTATGTCATAAATCCTGTTCTGTGTGTCAGTTATTTGCCCTCTCACTTGATGTTTCAAATGTTCTGTGTACATTTGTTGTTGGAGGTTAA
Organism: Lissotriton helveticus; assembly: GCF_964261635.1. NCBI lineage: Eukaryota > Metazoa > Chordata > Amphibia > Caudata > Salamandridae > Lissotriton > Lissotriton helveticus. Next base: position 373,039,724 of record NC_136060.1, read on the forward strand.
GTGTATGGGACGTGTCAGGTGTGGGGTGTCTCGTGTGCTACCGTTGCTTCTCGCAGCGCTAATTCCAGGCTATCCAGCTCAGCTGCTTTTTCCCTTCTGTAGCCTGTGATCGAATTTATGGCCTGACCCCTTAATACCGCCTTATAAGCCTCCCATAGAATCGCTGAGGATCGCACAGATGTGGCATTTTCCGTAAAGTATTGTGTTGTAGCTGTTTTGAGTGCCTTCCTGACCTTGGGGACCTTAAGGTATGCAGCTTGTATGGGATAGATTCTTTTACGAGACTTCTCTTGGGTGGAGACTGTCAAGGTGATCGGAGAATGATCCGATACACCCCTAGGGTGGATATCTATAGTGTCTACGTGTTGTATGCCATCTCCCAGCGCTAGGAAGTAGTCGATTCTCGATAAGCTGTTGTGGACAGTGGAGTGGAAGGTGTGTTGCCTCTCTTGAGGGTGTGCATGTCGCCAAATATCGACTAGACCCATAGCCGTCAGGATTCTTTGGAAGCGGGATGGACCCCCCGTCTGGGCCATCGCCGGGAATCTGTCGATCAGTGTGTCTATCGTGGCATTGAAATCACCCCCAAGTATAACATCTCCCTCCGGAAGGGTAAGGAGAAATTCACCCAATGCAGGAAGCATCACCGAGTGAAGTGCAGGGGGGACGTATACCGACACCACGTTAATGAGTCGCCCCTCCCATTGTCCCTATAAGGCCGCAAAGCACCCCTGCCCGTCGGTCTTAGTGCCCAATGGTAGGAATTGTGAGGACTTCTTGAGTAGGATGCCAGTTCCCCGTGAGCTCGAGGTGAACTCCGAATGTACTATCATTTTGTATCCTCTCCAGTCAAGAGCCTTGGATGCCCCTCCCGTTAAGTGTGTCTCATGTAGGAGCGCTAGGACCGGTCTCTGCCTCTTCAGTGCGGTAAGCACTAGGCCACGCTTCACCTTATCCCCCAGGCCTCTCACATTCCATGTCAGCATTCGGAGGGGGGCGCCCTGTGGTCCCGGCTCTACCCCCTCCGCACTACGTATAAGAGCGTCGGCCATAGCTAGTCATGTTGTCTAATGTGCGCCTGTCGCGCCTACCGGCCCAGGCGCACCGTTTCATCCTGACCTTCAAGCAGCTCAAAGGTAAAACATGAAATCTTGACCTTACATGTGGATTTCTAACAATTCCAAAACAACCCCCCCTCTCCCTCCCCCTCCCTGCCTCCCTGCTTAACGGACCTTCAACTGCCCGCCACCCCAACTGAGCAGAGCGCTTAACCCATCCCAAAACCAGAGTACTTGCGTGTTGGGAGTGAGCGTCTCCCCTGGCAGGCGGCATCCCTGCACTCTTCCGGGCGACCCAGGCCAGCGTCCAGCCGCGACTGTAAAGCACTTAGTTCAAGTAGTGAAAGACAGCAGCCATTTGTGCCCCAGATGTTCCGAGTTATTCTCCTCCGTCGGCCTCAGTAAGGTCTTGTGTCGGTGATCTGCCCGCGCCTCCTCTGCCTGAAGTCTGCGACCCGGTCCGGCTGTCGTCGCGATGTCCGTGGTTTGTTCTATGAGTTCTGCGTGGAGGTTCTGCGGTGCGCCAACCCTCAAGTCAGTCCCTGGCCGCATCAGGGGTGTCGAAGAACCAGACTTTTTTGTCAGCGACTACCCGAAGTCGGGCTGGAAACAGCATTGAGTAGGGCAGTTCTTTTTCTCGCAGCGTCTTTTTAACCTCGAGAAACGTCCGCCTTCGCCGCGATACTTCCGCCGTGTAGTCAGGGAAAAAGGATACCTTGGAGTTCTGAATTTGGATGGCCGGCGCCACTCTGTCCGCCTCCAAAATGGCGTCACGGTCCCGAAAATTAAAGAGTCTCGCTAGTATCGGCCTCGGCGGGCCCCCCTGCTTCGGCTTCCCTCCTGACACTCTGTGGGCCCTTTCCACAGAGAAGAAGTGTGAGAGACCTTTGGGATTGAGCTGATTTTTGATCATATCCTCCACATAGAGGTCCATAGCTCCTGTGGCTTCCGACTACGGCACTCCTAGTACGTACGTTGTTCCTCCGGGAGCGCCCTTCCTGATCGTCTAGCTTCTCTCGAAGTAGTTTGTTGTCCGCTTGCATTTTCTCCATTTCTATTTGTAGCTCAGACACATCTTCTACTAAGGATTTAGTCACAACTTCAACTTGTTTCACCCTTTCGTTCATCTTCTGGAGGTCTGCGCGTATAAGGGTTACTTCAGTCGCCGTCGCCGTCGCCCCCACTGTCGCTTGCACCTGTGCTAGGGCGCTTAGTACATCCTCCAGCGTGGCTTTCTTCGCCCCTTCGATCTCCGCCGTTTTCCCCGTGGACTTGCGTTGTTCCGTCAGAGGGGGGGTTCTGCTTATCATAGGCAAATTTATCAAGCTTGGCTTGTGTGGAGTTATGTTTGGGGCCTCTGCCCGCCATGTTTATGGCCTATGAGTCTACTCGCCACCAAGGGGCACGCTGCTCATTGGGAGGGGGGAAGCCACTCGCGCCTTTTGGTTGGGTTCTGTGCGTCCGTCCGGTCCTCGTGTATCCACCCCTAAGTGTTGGGTGTCAAGAGCAGGCCCCAGTATGCTCACATTTACCAGCTTGGAGCAGCCGTGGTCAATGCCTGTTCTTGTCAGGGCCCTTCGGTAGGTTTCTGTCACCAGGGCGGCATCTTTCCCCTATGGTGTGGCTGACGTGATGCACCCAGCCCACTGCTCTCCTGTGCGACCCGTGTAGCCCTAGGTCTGCCGGCCAAAGGAGGATGCGCGATGCCCTCCCATCATCCCGTCCATTAAGTTGCTCCCTCCAGCAGATGTTTGTGCCAGCCGCCGGTGTCTGCAGATGCGCTGCGGGCCGCTACACCATACTTCTAGTGCGTGCACTATCAGACCTGCCTTGCCTGCTAGTACACGGCCAAGTGCCGCTGCATTTACACCAAAAAGGAGGGGGGGGGGGCCGTCAGCACTCACCGCTTGCAGCAGATAGTTCAATGCCCGCTGTGTCCAGGCTATGTTGTGCAGGTGATATGACCAGGCCCTCAACGGGGGGTATGCACCGTGTGTTTTGCCACTATGCCCTACGAGCTTCCGCACTGTGACACCTGCGGCGTCTCTAACTCTGGGGTCTAGTGTTCGCCTTCAAGGGTTATCCCACCCGGGACGTCGCAGTCTCACAAAATGGCGGCGGCGACACCCGTGTCGCGGCGTCTGCTTCCTTGTCCCTTCGCCGCTTCCCGCAGTGGTTCGTAGCAGCTCGATCTCTTGCTGAGCACTCTGGAGGATCGTGAGGTTCCCCAGGCTTGTCGGCGATGGTCTCCGATTTTCCCCCACGTCGTCCACTTCCGGTAGTCGGCGCCCGCCGATGCCTCACTTCCACCCGGGCTCCGTTTCTGCTTCAGTCCGCTGTTCGCCGGAGGACACTAGGCCCCTCCCTTCGCGTCGTTTCTCCGCTGGTTACAGGAGTGCCGCTGTCTCAAAACTGCTCCTCCGGTTGCCGCTCGGTCACCAGACCCGGGGCACCTCGTCCGAGCAAGATATTCTTCGGATCTGCATGCGGATTATTGCGGGATGCCGCCCTACATCGGGAGCCTCTCTAGGTTGCTGCCGCCATCGTCGGCCGCTAGCCATGCCCCCCCGGTATTATTATTTTTGGTATTAAATTCTTCAACAGTACCTAGCCAGCCACTTAAATTATGGAGATGGTTGAAAACACTATGAAGTCATATACACTAAATTACCTCATATCCTATCGGAGAAGCTAAAAAAAACATTTGCCTTCTATGCAACACATATTGTGACATATGAACTGAAAAGCATACGTATATATTCATTCAGGTGAAGCCTAAGTTAGAAAATTTGGCTTCCTCGGAGTTGGAACCCATTGTCCAGGGCATGTTCTTCAGGAAACATTACATGAAATAATTATAGAAGTTTACAAAGATCATCAAGGCCTTAAACAAGGCCCAGACTTCAATAACAAAGGTTTTTTGCACGAATGTTCTTTGAGGGGACAAACACAAGAGATTCTTTGAGAAGGCTGTGTACAAGACTAGCAAAGTTTCAACTCCTTCACCTCAAGAGTGAGAGGTGAAAGTAGACAGTCCCAAGATATGGCAGATGAGGCGTAATAAATGGCTCCGGCAAGTCTTCTCTCATCGTCCCTTCTAAAACTGGAAGGAGTGGCTGCTTACCTTCTGAAGAGAAGAGATAGTATGTCAGACGTATGGGTTTTCCAGACTATTCCGGATTACAAGGTAGAGTTCTATGGAATCCTAGAATGGCTCATACACGTTTCTACAATGGTTTCCTTAGTAGACGAAAAGAGGTTGGTGGATCAGGAAATCAAATATTTGTCCTTCAACAAGGCTTCTAGGGGTGGTTTCTTTCACCACTCGGTCTTTTTAAACAATATCATTTTGGTGGAAAGAAAGTGATAGTTTGCTCCACCTGACACCTGGCAGGTTAATAGGCATTTCACAATGGAAAGGAAGAGTGTGACTACCTATCCTATACTAAGAGTAGTCCTAGCCCAGTGGGAGCAAAACTAAAGAAGCCTGACAGAGTCTTGCAATTCATGGAATATGCTGCGGTGAGCGAAAGGCCTAATTATAGGGATTGCAGCAATACCACAGATTAATTTACAATTGCCAGTCCTCCTGATGGGTGCGGTCGCGAGAGTGGGTGAATTGAGGAACTGGTTTGCATCTTCCGGAGGGCATATCTATACAATTGTTGGGAGAATACACTACCATAGATACAAAAACACATTCACCAGGTACATACACCAGCTTACATGTAGCAATAAAACTACATAAAGCCCGTGCATGGCTAGTTCAGGAGGAGTAGCTTGCAATGGTACTAGGGAGTTTGGGTACTAGCCTCTAAACCCTTCTCCCAGCATCACTTAACCCCAGTAGAGACAAGCAACAGCCAGGCAGCACGAAACTGGACATAATCCCTTTCATGATACAAATCAGGGCGACCACAGCAATGAGACTCCCTCATAAAGGGAGTTCTTGGCCCTATATAACCGTTAGTTCCTGGGTTACTGAGAGAAGAATATTAAATGGGGTGGTACGAAAGGGTGGGCTTCTAACTGGGAATGTCTACATATACCTTAGATACTCTGCAATCTGTGAGAAGGGTGCTCATCCACTGAATCCTTTCTGTATTTTCAGGAGAGTGGGAAAGAGGTATGAAGGGAGCAGGCAGGGTATTTTATAACACAAAGATGGTGCCTGGGTAAGAAAAGGAGAAGACAGCTGATCTCCTGGATTGTACTGATTAAATCCTTTCTGTTTCTCCAAGATGTCCACAGGAACACCTCCTGAAAGGAAATGGACCAGCACATATCAATAGATAACTCTTCTCCTCAAAGCTACTGTGATTCTAAAATTGAAGCAAGCTGGCTGTGAGAACTATATTCAATTTTTTGAAGGGAATACTTAATATTACAGAAATTAAAGTGTTAGAATCCTGATTTAAGTCCAGTTAAGGCAAGTAATAAATTCCTAATTCAGCACATACAAGACCTCTACTATGATTTCGTCTCATCGGGATTTGAGAATTGAGTACACCTGCCAAGGAATCTCCCGTAAGCAGTAGATTGGATAGCCACGCTAGATCTTCACGATTCAGATCGTACGGTACATGTTTAAACTGTGCCAACCATTCCTGTAGGTTCTTTGATGGGGTTGAATATGGGAATTTAAAGTTTTCCCATTCAAGTTTTAATCTGCCCCTGGTGTTTTACAAAGCTGATGGAGCCTGTGGTGAGGGCTTAGGGATAGGGGGAAAAGATTTGGGGAGATGAATTGTACTTGGGCAAGATTTTTTCATGGTAAGCCAACTAGACCTTTGGCTTCAGCAGCTTTAGAAATCCCATATCTTATAACATATGGAATTTTTGATGAACAGCAAGAAATCTGACCTGTTCCCAAGAGGAAAATGAAAGCTAGGGTCCTCACCGCAGGTTTGGTGAAAGCCTCTCACCGACTACCAGAGAAGACAATAACACCACCCAAGAAGAAATCAAGGCTAATTGTGAGTGCACAACACACCTCAATCTGGTGGTCCGAAAAGAATACTTTTTTCATCATGAAAGAATTGCATGTGAAACTCACCATGCTATGTTATTCTATGTTGTGTTGTAATAGTGGATATCCTGATATACTACAGAACAGTTTCTAATGAATAGGTACCGATTCAACTGGGAGTGTCTTTACCATAGATGGGGTAAAGTTTCAGTTTGCATGAGGACTAAATCCAACATACACTTGGGGGTCTACCACCTTTTTCAAACTCAACCAAGCTTTGTGTGGGAAGATACTTGAGACATTAAGAGGAAGGGACAAGATCTTATCGGTCTATGTCAGCCATACAGTCACATATTTTATTTCACAAGCATTTTGCACATGTATCTTCTCCAACCTTTCAGAGGTAGGTTCAACATATGAAGCAGGTAGGCCATCTCTTGTTTCGAAGTTCATCCAACCAGAGAACATGTGGCTTCATAAGCCGTTTTGCTTGGTGGAGAATATCATTAAGGTAAACTGTTCTGCTCAGTAAACTTAACAAAAATTATTATAAGCCTTTGTGGCATTTGGTTCTCTAAGGTGAGTAAGTTTTGAAACCGTATACCCTTCACCAGCCAACACAACGGAAAGTAACAGCTTGGTTAAGGTCACAGAGACTAAGAATCTCTCACCCACTTGGTATTTCAGATGCATTATCAATGTGTTGGCCAGTCCTGTATTGATATTTGTATTGCATGAAATATTCTGGTTTTTCATCAACTTCACAGGAGTCAGGACCAGATGTACGATGTATTTTTGAAATGAAATGAAATGAAATGAAAAGGGGTTTTGTTGAGCGCTACAGCTGCCCTGAGGCATCCAGGCGCTAGTACTAGAACAATGCCTTCCAGAGAGACAGTCCAGAATGGTCAATTAGTTGAAAAGAAAGGTCTTGAGCTGTTTGCGAAAGCTCAACAGGTTGGAATTGGTTCTGAGATGAAGGGGAAGTGTGTTCCATGATTTAGAAGCATTTTAGGCAAAAGATCGGCCTCCTGCTCTAGCTCTCTGAATCCTGGGAACTTTAGCCAGGAAGGCATGTGAAGAACGGAGTAGTTTGTTGGGTTGGTAGGGTGAGATCAGGGAGTGACTGATTTCTGGGCCAGATTTCCAGTATGCTTGATGAGCAATACACATAAATTTAAACTTGACTCTCTCCCTAATGGGAAGCCAGTGCAGAGCTCTTAGACCGGGTTTTATCGAGATTCTGCGTGGAATTCCAAGCAATGTGCGAGCTGCACAGTTTTGAGTCCGCTGGAGTTTTTGTAGGCTATACTCAGGCGCCCCAAGGTACAGGGCATTACTGAAATCAAGGCGGGATTGAAATAAGCCTTGTATCACTATCTGCTTGGCCTCAAAGGGAAGAAGTGGAAGGATTCTTTTTATCATCCTAATGAGGCCAAAGCAGGTCGCTGACACCTTGGTCGCCTGTGTATTGAAGGTCAATGACTTGTCCAACCACACCCCCAGACTTTTTATGTTATCTCTGGGAGTGGGAGGCGCGCCCATGCTCAAAGGCCATAACAGCTCCAGGGTGAAGGGGGCTGATGGGCCAAGGAGCATAAGCTCCGTTTTATTGTCATTGAGCTTCAAACAGGACTTCGTCATCCAGCTCTTGACCTGTTCCAAGCATGTTGTTAAATTGGACTGTGGTTGGACGCCGTTCTTTTGCACAAGGGAGACCACTAGCTGGGTGTCATCCGCATAGGTAATGATGTTAATACTATGTGGACGGACAATCCCAGCCAGCGGTCTCATGTATGCATTGAAAAGTGTGGGGCTCAGTGAAGAGCCCTGCGGCACCCCACAGCCCAAAGGCTTGCTTGAAGAGGCTTTTTGCATGCGCATACAGGTTTGCTTCCCATTTGCGCATGCAAAAAACCTAATTGCCATGTACAAACCCTAATTAGAATATGTGGCTCGCTACTAGGAAGGGGCGTTTCAAGGGCGTCTTCCTAATAGCGACTCTGAGCCCTATGTATGACTGTTTTGCGACCGCAATTGCGGTTGCAAAACAGTCGCAATTTACCACCTACTTAAGGTAGGTGGTAAAGCATTCACAAACGGGATGGAGTCCCCAGCGGACCCTTTCTCCTTTGGGAATGCATGGGAAAATATTTTTTAAGGTCAGGCAGTGGTACCAGGGAACACTACCTGCCCTTAAAAAATGAAACAAAAACGTAAATGTATTTCTTTTTAAAAGCATCCCATTTTTCTTTTAGGAAAACGGGCTGCATTAAAAATTAAACTGATTTTTACACGGGCAGTCCCAGACATGGAGGTCTGCTGAGGCCAGCAGGCCACCATCCCTGGGAGGGCCAGTCATTCCCAGTGGGGTCACAAATTGCGGGTGGATCATTAATAGCCTTGAGCCTCGCATTTGGCGACCCCACTGGGACTCGCAATCACTGTGTCAGACACTGTTGTACACTCCAAATTGTGACTTGCAATTTGGGACTCGAAATTGAGCGCACATTGCGAGTCGCAATTTGGAACGGTTGTACATCTGGCCCTCAGTTCTGTAACCTATAATTTCAGGAAATTTTTCTATTTCCTAGGGTCAGACAGGAAGCAATCTTCGAAGATCATAGTAGAGTTTTATGAGGATGAATGGTCTGCAGGAGTTCAAGGACTATTTTGCAAATAAAGAGTGGGAGATTGTTACATCAGGACACTTTGTAGGACATCTCACTAGTGCAAAAGTGTCATTTGTTAAGTAGCTCATCCCCAGGCATCCCCTAGGAGATGCTATGTGATTAGACTTCGTCGTTGCTCATATTTGCTGGGGGTTGTTTGTGTCTTTAAATGAACTATGAAAAACCAAAAAAGTGATGGGAGGACATGAAAGTGATGGTTGAATTCTTGAATTAATTTTAGCCATTAGTATTTTCTCTGGGAGCATTCCAGCTCCCAGTTATTTTTCTTTAGCTAAAGTCAACAATTTATCTCATCTACACCAAAATCGATATTTATCCAATTTGCCTTGTGCACTTTCGGATCTTTTGGGGATCAGGGATAGGTCCTTTCTGTCCCAGCTGCCAGTACATTTTATTACAAAATGCCCGAACCTAGTTTGCCACCGCTCATAAAATTTGCCAAAACTCAGAAATCTATTTGTGAAATAAAAATCTCCAAGCACTGGAGTGTGCTCCAGCCCGGAAGAAAGGTGGGTCTTGACAGGCACATACGACCTATTCACCAGCTATAGGATATATATATATCATATGTTGTAGCTAATCCAGGTGGAAACGTCTTTCACTGAGGAGGAAAATAAACAACAATGTTATTTCACCATCTTCTCATGGTCATCTGACGTTCCAGAAGTCTCTTTCTTGAGAACAATACTAGCGGTCAACCGCTTTGCATAATATAACATGCTAAATCAGTGTGCTTATGAATTACATTCTACAAAAGACTCACTCAGTCTGCCATTTATTGCTAAATGCAAATCGTAAGAAGTGTATCTGCAACAATGACTGTCAATTATGTTGATGCAGCCACAGACTTCCCCAAAATAACCTTCAGTGAGAAAGCTAGTTTTAACCAAAACAACCACCAATGTAGCACTCACCTGGTCGGACCACTCCATTGTACACTTCACCATCGTCGGATCGCCCGCACCACCCCAAACAGCCACACCACCCTTTTCCACAACTGGACCAAGCTCATTCAGCACCAATGGACCGATGCCTCAGCATCCAGCCCAACATCACCACAGACCTGAACCAGGCAGTAGATAACTTAAACGACTGGATCACTAGTGCTACCGACCCGGTTGATCCCACCAAACGAGAACACAAAGATCCTCCAAACAAGCTAGTTGGTACTCACCACAACTCAGCATGACAAATGCAGATGTAAAGAACTGGATAGAAGGTGGCAAACCAGCAGGAACAAGAAGGACCAAGCCACTTTCAAGTCAGCCCTCAACAACTACCAGCGCCAGGTCAAAGCTGCAAACAAGGAGGCTCCGACATACCGGATTGAGATCAGCACTAACCAAACCAAGGTACTCTTCACCATCGTCAGAGAGTTCACTTGCTTGTCAGCCACTGAAAACTGGATCCCCTCCTTACATGACATCTGTGATGCCCTCACCAACCACTTCCACAACAAGATAGCAAATACCTACAGAAACTTTGATCCCCAACCCGCCAACCTCATCATCATCATCATCATCCTCCCATCGGCTACTGCCTCCGACCACCCACATGGGAACAGATCAGTACACCGAACACAAATACCCTAATGAAATCCATTCACTAGGGAGCACCCACCGACCCATGCCTCACTGACTTTTCAACCTCAGAAGAGACACGATCAGCCACCAGCTCACCACCATCCTCAACACCTCCATCGCCACAGCCACTTTTCCCAATGCTTGGAAACAAGCAAAGGTCAGAACCCTCCTTAAGAAACCCTCTACATACTACAGTGAACTTTAAAACTACTGCTCCATTTCACAGCTCCCATTTCATCCCAAATTCCTGCAGAAGGCAGTCATTCTCCAACTTACTGAAATCCTGGAGAAAAACACCTAGCTAGACCGTTCCCAATCAGGATTCAGAGCCATTCACAGGACCAAGCTGAAGTACTGCTCTTCGGCAGACACACCTTCCTCTGGAAAGACTCCTGCTGGCCATCGGAACTTGGACCCACCCCACTCCGAAAACCTACGCTAGCAACCTCTGCATCAGCCTGGACAGCAAATTTCATGAAAAGTCAGGTCAACGCTGGCTCCGCAGCCTGCTTCCTCATGCTCCACAAATTCTTCAAGTGCTCCCCATCAGCACCAGGAAAAAGGTGACATGTCCTCATCACCAGTCGGCTGGACTACGCCAACACACTCTGTGCAGACACCACCTCTGAACTCTTGAGAAAATTCCAAACGATCCAGAATGCAGCTGCTAGACTGACCCTCAACCTGCCAAAGAGGGCCCACATCACCCAGCACCTGAAAGACCTCCACTGGCTCCCCATTGTGAAAAGATGCCAATTCAAGTTCCTACCCACGCTCACAGCGCTCTCCACGATGATGGACACGCCGATATGAACCAGTGCCTAAACTTCCACCTACCTCCCAGGAACCTCCACTCACCTCGCCCTTGCACAGATACCATGCACCTGCCACTGCTGTGTCGGATTGTCCTCCCACCTCAGGGAACACGCTTACCCTCACTGACCCACTTCAGGAAGGGACTCAAGACCTGGCTCTTTGACTGACACCGCGGCAGATTGCCTAGTTACCCTCTCGGGTGATTAAGCAGCGCTGCATACATACTGCCTGAAACAGCAGCAAGCTGAAACAAGGTAACAAACAAGGAACTGGTACCTAGCTCCTTCATGACAGCCTGATAATAATTGTAATCATTTAGATGTAAACTAAAACAAACAAAGTAAATAAATCAATAACAGTACCACTCATTAAAAGCGAAATATATTAATCCTGATTCATAGCTTAATCAGAGGGGGAAACACTCGCACTGCTTGGCAAATGCGCTTGCATATCAATCATGCACAGTCATTTATCAATCAAACAGAGCATTGCAACATAGCTGGAGCCTAAGGTCCTCTAGAGTATACAAGTTTTGCCACTTTATTTTCAAGTTGATTAATTGCTTACTGGGGAGCAAGGCATGGAGATTGTCAGTACTTTAACACCTTTTGTTGATATAAAATGGATGTCTCCTCTGTGTTACTAATGCATAGTGATAAAAGAAGGATACTTAGCAGCCACTGAAGGACATCTACTATGTTTTTTGATCTCTTAGCTACATTTCGGTAATTGGACTGAACATGTTCGCGATCCCACGTGCAACTTTAATATTCATGTCAAAGCATCAAGTGAGTAAAGATGGAATAACATCTCTAAGAAATAACATCAGATTCTGCCCCTTTGGAATGCCAAAGATACAGATATTAATCCTCCTAGACCTATCTTTAAGATCACAGATCATAGCCATTTGCTGCTCCACTGTTGTGCTCAAACAAACCTATTTAGAGAATGTTCTACCACTAAGCCCTCCACATCAAAGATTCAATTTAGTAAGCTATTGCTCTCAATTTGCGCACGTCTCAATTCGTCAAATTTAGGACAGGCAAGATGAACATTTATGTAGCTTTTTGATTTCCACAATCAGCTGCTTTAAATTTGCATTAGGCTTTCCATCCCAAGATGTTTGTATGTCTACATAAATGTATGCAATACGTGTCTCGTACAGACACTGCTTGAGGAAGTTCTTGTCAATCTTGAGGAAGTTTCTTGCGACTTGTTTACTTCTACTACCTCAGCAAGATATAAAGGAAACTATCGATTGTTAGTGATGACACCGTCAACTAAGAAAACACTAAGGTTTAAAGCACTAATAACTGTGCAAAGTAAAAAACTACAGTCAATGTTAAACAAAATAAATAGATTTCTAATGAAAATGCGGAGATCATGAACTCTACTCTCCACATGGCACAAAATAATAATCCACCTAAAGATCAAAAGGGCAAAATATCAAGTACAGGCTACTATGCCCCAGGTTATTGCTGAACCAGCAAGTTAAGGTGTGCACAGCAGCTACACCTGAATCTGGTCAATTGGGTTCACATTTGCTGTGTTACTGAAAACCTCTCCAGTATAAGTTTTAAACCAAGAACAATGCACCATTTAGAGGCATTCCAAAACAATATGATTTATTATGAGGAGATGATAATCGGCGACTAAGAGCATAAAGTATTATGAGTCAGTCTCAGGACACCTGCCTGTTCCATTTGTGCTTGGGAGGAAGAAACTACACCCCTTCTGCTGCCACAGAAAGGGGATGATGAGGAGGTGGTGGTGGTGGTGGTGGTGGTGGTGTTGTTGTAGGAGTGCCCTCAGTGCTATACAGCACAATTACCACACCCACAGCACGGGATACTATACTGTTCTTTTAGTGCTTGGGAGGGTGCGTCTGCACCTCTAAGGCTTCATTGCGGCCAGTGACAAGGACTGAGGAGGGGGTAGTGCCATCAGTGCTAGACAGCACATTCACTACTCCTGCAGTGCGGGACGTCTGACTGTTCTGTTTGTGCTTTTGGAGGAAGGACAACCCCACTCAGATGGCTAGAGAAAGGGGCTGCGGCAGAGCAGGAGTGCCCTCAGTGCTATGCTTACCACACAAACAGTCGGAGACATGCCCATGCCGCACCTAGATGAAGACCGGTGCCCGTTTATGTCTACCAGAACCTGGAAGAAGATAAGCTTCACTATACCTCTTGGTTTCACATGTAAGTAATAATTTGATCTTTCTTTGTTACTTCATAGGTCAAAACATCCCCTTCCTCAATCCTATGGAGAGCTTAAACAGCAAGAAATGTCCTACCTCCTCTTCCATAGACACCTTTTTCATTAAAGCCATGGGTACTATTAAAAAATGCCTTGCGCGGACTTGAAATGTACTATTTCGTCTCAGAGGCACTCTCATCTACAGACCACCGGGACCACGCACACAATTCAGCGAAGCCATCGCAGACTTTGTCAGCCAGCACGCCCTCGCCTCCGCGGACTACATCCTCCTTGGGGACTTCAACTTCCACCTGGAGAACAACAATGACAGCAAAACCACCACCCTGCTGGACAACCTCGTCAACCTCAGACTCAAGCAACTGGTGGACACCCCCACCCACTACGCCAGCCACACGCTAGACCCCATTTTCTCCTCCAGCAAGCACATCTCCTTCAGCCACTCCACCGGACTTCACCGGACAGATCACAGCTGCGTCCACTTCAACAACAGGAGAACCACGACCCACCACCACCCGCAACAGGTTCCTCGCAGAAGCTGGACCAAGATTACCACTGACCAATTCACCACCTCCCTCAGCCAGCACCCTCCCACCAACACGAGGGACCCCAACGAAACAGCCCGCAACCTCACTCAGTGGCTCACCAACTGCGCCGACGAACTCGCACCATTGAAGAACTCACCCAGCAAGAAAACATCATGGTTCACCAACGACCTTAAAAACTCCAAGAAGACCTGCCGCACCCTCGAGAAAGCCTGGCACCACGACCAGACAACAGAAAACATGACAGCCCTCAAGAACGCCATTCGCAAACACCACCAGCTGATCCACACCACCAAAAGGACAACATTCAAAGAACGTCTGGACAACAACACCCACAACAGCAAGGAACTCTTCTGCATCGTTAAAGTGCTCTCCAACCCCAGCGCCTGCAACGACATCACACCCTCGCAAGACCTCTGTGACTCACTCCCCTCGTTCTTTCACCGCAAGATCGCCGACATACACAACAGCTTCAGCACACAGACCACGCACCCAACCACCGAACCAGCGCCCCCCACCACCACCCTCTACACCTGGACCCCGGTCAGCACCGAAGACACCACCCGCACGATGAACACCATCCACTCCGGCTCCCTTACCCACCCCTGTCCTAACCACATCTTCAACAAAGCCGACTCCATCATCGCACCCCAACTTCGGGACATCATTAACAGCTCCTTCGCATCCGCCATCTTCCCGGAGAGCTGGAAACATGCCGAGCTCAGCGCCCTCCTGAAGAAACCCACCGCGGACCCCACGGACCTCAAAAACTTCCGCCCCATCTCGCTCCTTCCTTTTCATGCCAAAGTCATCGAGAAGACCGTCAACAAACAACTCTCCACCTTCCTCGAGACAAACGGATCCCTCGACCCCTCGCAGTCCGGTTTCCGAGCAAACCACAACACCGAGACTGCCCTCATCGCAGCCACCGACGACATCAGGTCCCTGCTCGACAACGGGGAAACAGCTGCCCTCATCCTCCTGGACCTCTCAGCAGCCTTCGACACTGTATTCCACCGCACCCTAATACAGCACCTCAGCAACACCGGAATCCAAGGAACGGCCCTGGAGTGGATCATCTCGTTCCTCACTGGAAGAACCCAGAGAGTCCGCCTCCCTCCGTTCTGTTCCGTTCTGCGGCCACCGAAGTCATCTGCGGCATTCCGCAAGGTTCCTCGCAAGGTTCCTCGCTCAGTCAACAACGTCAGCAACGTCTACATGTGCCCCCTCGCAGCCATCACACGCCAACACAACCTAAACATCATTTCCTACGCTTACGACACCCAGCTGATCCTCTCTATCACCAACGACCCCGCCACCGCCAGAGCCAGCCTCCAGGAAGGAATGAAAGACATCGCGGAATGGATGAAGCTCAGCCGCTTGAAACTGAACTCGGACAAGACGGAAGTCCTCATCCTGGGTCCATCCCCCTCGGCCTGGGACGACTCCTGGTGGCCCCCTGACCTGGGCACCGCCCCCAAGCCAACAGACCATGCACGCAACCTGGGCTTCATCCTGGACTCCTTCCTCACGATGACCAAGCAAGTCAACGCCGTCTCGTCATCCTGCTTCAACACCCTGTGCATGCTCTGAAAGATCTTCCGGTGGATCCCCACCGAAACCAGGAAGACGGTCACCCAGGCCCTCGTCACCAGCCGACTGGACTACGGGAACACCCTCTACGCTGGCACCACAGTCAAACTCCAGAAAAGACTCCAACGGATACAGAACGCTTCTGCACGACTCATCCTGGACATCCCCCGTCACAGCCACATCTCTACCCATCTGAGAGACCTGCACTGGCTCCCCGTCAGCAAGAGGATCATGTTCAGACTCCTCACCCACCCACACAAGGCTCTCCACGACATGGGTCCCAGATACCTCAACAGCCGCCTGACATTCTACTCACCCACCCGCCAGCTCCGCTCCGCCAGCCTCGCCCTCGCCACCGTCCCACGTATTCGCAGAACAGCCGCCGGAGGAAGACCCTTCTCCTACCTGGCAGCCAAGACATGGAACTCCCTCCCCACCCACCTCGGCGGACCCAGGACCATCTCACCTTCAGGAAACAACTCAAGACCTGGCTGTTCGAGCAGTAGCACCTCCCCCTCCCCCCAGCGCCTTGGGACCCTAGCGGGTGAGTAGCGAGCTATACAAATTCATTGACTGATTGATTGAGTTTCATCAAAACATTTCCGCCAAAGAAAACTCCTGCAGAGTGACCCCAGTGGCGATAAATTTACCAAACCTCTTTCTCCCTTGAATTTTGTATGGTCAAAGCTTTTTCTGTTGTGGCGGTGGAGATCCACAACAGGACTAAGGGCCTAGCACAGCTTACTCAGGAAAAAACACCCTTCCTGCATCTGTCTGGATTTACAGCATCCTCTTCTTGTTCTGTTTCTGGAAACAACAAAGTATGCAATTTTTCTTTTTTTAATCATTGATTTACAAATGAATATAACTATATAATGGCTTTTACCACTGCAACACTGGAACCTTGTTTTGAGCACATAGAAGAGACTTCTCTTGAAGCGAATGTCACAGACCAGCTGAAAACCACGTCCTCATCAAAATCGAATCCAACTGATCCTAGTCTATCCAATAATCTTTCACGTCTTAAATTGTTCACCTCAGAGCCACATGTTCCCCCAGCCATCTGTGGGGACCAAAGTAATTAATTCTACTGTTCCTCAGGCTCTTACTTCAGTGACTAGGATTGCTACTAATACTCAGAGTGCAGCAGTTACAACTGGTGACTGTGCCAATAACAACATTACACTAGAAACAAATGTCAGGGTTGATGATTCAAGATTACAGTGATGAACCTACCTCCTGACGTCACACCATATTTTCTAATTCTTACTAATGTTCCCTCCTTAGGAAGAGGAAAAACTAAGTTATTCACTGACCTCAAGAACAAGACTGTTCATTGGTAATGTAATCAAACATGTGGTTTTCCCTCCTAGTATAATGAGGATGCCTTTGTTAGACAAATCTCCTGGATGGATCCATCTATCAAGCTGGGCTCAGAGTACAGGATCATAATCAACTTTAAAAATAAATTGTTGTTGTCCTCGTTATTAAGATTTCTTGAATACTGTTGGATTCTGGGTACTAAGGTTAGGGCTAGGTTATTTTTATAAACCTCCCAAGTTATCGATATTATTCCCAAAAATCAGCTAGCATTAACACATACAGCCATATAAAAATTGTTATTCTCAATTGCTTTACCCCTCTGGAATCACTGGATGACACTGAATAACTCCCTCCCTCAACATATCAATGTCAATGCTCTTGAACCTGTATACTCTTAGCCCACAAACTATGTCCTTCCCCACCTTAAAACTAATTTTAGTAACTGTTTGATTGAGATCATTGTCCCTCATGTATTTGCGGCAGACAACTTCCTTCTTGTTGGAGACTTCAATTTTCATGCAGAGCTCTCTACTGATAGACACCAGTCAATTGGTCACCAACCTAAACACGCTAGGACTAGTACAGAAGGTGATTGGACCCACACACTCAGGTGGTCACACCCTTGATCTCCTGTTTACAAATCAAGCCAATGCCAGGGTGAAGCCTCCTATCCCCTTGATCTGGTCTGACCATAGTTTACTAAAATTCCAAGTACAAGTAGCAACCACCCATGAAAATATAAGCTCTGAAGAGAAATTGACCAGGCCCTGGATGAAAGTCAGCATTGCATTCTTTTCTACCTATTTCAGCCCCCCCTACCACCCGCTGACAGACCTAGAGAATATAGACCTCGCTTTGGACGTCTTTGAGAAAGCAATTTCACAGGCCCTTGACATAATTGCACCACTGTCAAAAGTCAAATGCAACTCTAAAGTTTCACCTTGGTTCACAGACTCTCTGAAAATCGGCAAACTGGCTAGTAGGAAAGCGGAACGTAAATGGTGAACAACAAAAAGCATTGAGGACAGGCTAGCCTACAAACATACCTATAGACATTTAACCAATATCAAGGAAGCCAAAACAACTTACATCATTGATATAATCGAAAACACAGCAAATCCTAAAAGAATTTACCAATCACTCATCTAGCCAGATAGGCAGGCCATCCTTGCAAAATTGGGTAGACACATTGTTTACCTTCTATGAGGAAAATATTGACAATACTTTTCCCAAATATAGGACTGGAGAAGAAAACAACGGGATTGACTGCATACAGTCTCCCAGTACAGTACTCCTAGAGGCGTTCACTGAATTTACTCAGGAGGAAGTTAGAGCTGCCCTTCCCAGGACCAAATCAGGCTCTCCAGTTGATCCTGATCCGCCCCACATTTTGTCAAATCTCTTCCTTGTTCTTCTCAAAGATCTCACCAACCTTTTTAACATGTCCTTAAACCAAGAGACAGTTCCAATTAAAAGGTAATCAGCCAGGGTCAAACCAACCCTTAAAAAACAATCGGCAGATCCTAAAGAGCTGAGTAACTATCGGCCAATTTATTTACTTCCTTATTTTGAAAAAGTACTGGAGTCCCTGGTTAATAAACAACTAACAGCCCATCTAGAAAGTAATCAACTTCTGGACCCTTCTCAGTCAGGCTTTCGGGCTGGCTACAGCACTGAAACATGCCTGGTAGAGGTGGTCGATAACATAAGACTTGCCCAAAACAACGAGCAGTCAGCAATGCTGGTCTTATTAGATCTATTGGCTGCCTTTGACACCTTCTCCCACATAACTCTAGAACTAAGGTTGCAGGAGATAGGAGTTGGAGGCAACACCCTTAACTGGCTGAGAAACAAGTTAAAAGGTCGGACTACTACTGTGTAACTAGGCACACTAGTTTCTCGCAGTTTGACGGCAGATAAGGGAGTCCCTTAGGGATCGGTGCTTTTTAACATTTATGTTGCACCTTTGGTAAGGGTAATCAGATCGTATGGGTATGACGAACAAGTTACTTACCTTCGGTAACGATATATCTGTAAGAAACAGTAGTTAGTATTAGATTCCTTACCTTAGAATATCCCCAGGCGTCAGTCTGGATCCGGAAACTTTTGCATAGCAGTACCCCTGCGCGTCGGTAGGCGTCGTCTGCAGGCGTCCCCTGCGGCTCCGCGTCCGTCGTTGGCGTCGTGCGCCGTGATGACGTCGCTGAAGTATATAGACGCCGCCTCCGCGCGCTGACGTCAGTTCTTTGCACATAGCTTTTCCGGCCCAGAACACGCAGAGCCACGTGAGAACCAACACTGGTGCCATTTGAAACTAGGGCCCTGAAAGGGATGTCCTTAACCCTAGGTATCAGTTCGCAGAACGGGGAGGATGGGTCGGGCAGTAAGGAATCTAATACTAACTACTGTTTCTTACAGATATATCGTTACCGAAGGTAAGTAACTTGTTCATCTGAAAGAAACAGGTTAGTATTAGATTCCTTACCTTAGAATAGATACCCCAGCAATACCAACCCCGGTGGTGGGTCTGCGAACCAATACAAACCTACACCAGAAAGTCCTGGAGGACCGAACGGCCAAAGAAGCCATCCCTCCGGACTTGACTGTCCAGGCAGTAGTGCCTCGCAAAGGTGTGCAGCGAGGCCCACGTAGCCGCCTGGCAAATGTCCTGCAAAGGGACTCCCCGGCCCAGGGCAGTAGTAGCCGCCGTGGCCCGAGTGGAATGGGCCCTCAGCCCAACAGGAGGCTCCTTCCGAGCCAAAGAGTAGCACGCTTTGATGCACAGAACGACCCACCGAGAGATGGTCCGTTTATGTACCGCCCTTCCCTTCTTCGCACCCACGTAGCCAACAAACAGTTGGTCATCCACCCGGAACTGGCGTGTGCGATCCATATAAAATGAAAGCGCACGTTTTGGGTCCAGACGATGGAGCCGCTCTTCATCCTTTGAAGGATGCGGAGGCGGGAAGAAGGAAGGTAAGGTGATGGACTGCCCGATGTGAAAAGTAGAGACTACTTTGGGCAGGAAAGAAGGTCTAGTTCTCAAAACCACCTTGTCTGGATGAATGGACATGAAAGGAGGTTTGACAGAAAGAGCCTGGAGCTCACTCACCCTCCTGGCAGAGGTGATGGCAACCAGGAAGGCCGTCTTTAAAGTCAGGAGACGGAGAGGACAGGAATGAAGTGGCTCAAAGGGAGCGCACATCAAGAAAGTCAGAACCAGGTTCAAGTCCCACTGAGGCATCACGAACGGAACAGGTGGATACATGTGCGTGATGCCCTTCAAGAATCTTGTTACAATAGGGGACTTGAACAAAGAAGGTTGATCAGGCAGCCTCAGAAAGGCCGAAAGGGCAGAAAGGTAGCCCTTGATAGTGCCCAGAGCAGAGCCCTGCTGGGCAAGAGAGAGAAGAAAGAGGAGAACCTCGGAAAGAGGGGCAGAGAGAGGGTCCACAGCCTTTGCTGTGCACCATGCCACAAATCTGTTCCACCGGCAGGCGTATACCGACTTTGTGGAGGGACGCCTGGCTGCCAGAATCACATCACAAACTTCAGGAGGCAAGTCAAATGGCCTCAACTGTCGCCGCTCAATCTCCACGCATGGAGGTGGAGACTGGACAGGTTCGGGTGGAGGACCGTCCCCTGCTGCTGCGACAGAAGGTCCTCCTGAAGGGGCAGGCGGATCGAGGGACCGACTGACATGCTGAGTAGCTCGGGATACCAGTACCTTCGAGCCCAGTCCGGAGCCACAAGGATAACTTGGGCCCTGTCGCGCCTGATCTTCTTCAGCACTCTGGGCAGAAGTGGTATAGGCGGAAAGGCGTACAATAGACCGCAACTCCACTCGCGCCGAAAGGCGTCGCCGAGCGAGTGCCGTCTTGGAAACTCCAACGCGCAGAACTGATGACATTGCGCGTTCTCTCCTGTGGCGAATAGATCTAACCAAGGCTCTCCCCATTGCAGAAAGAGGCCTTTCGCCACGTCCGAGTTCAGACGCCATTCGTGATCCACCGAGCACCGACGGCTGAGTTCGTCCGCCCTGGCGTTCAGAGAACCTGCCAGGTGTTGAACCATCAGAGTCACACCCTGACGTTCCAGCCATTGCCAGAGACGCAGAGCCTCCTGGCAAAGGG
This sequence comes from Lissotriton helveticus, assembly GCF_964261635.1. Classification (NCBI taxonomy): domain Eukaryota; kingdom Metazoa; phylum Chordata; class Amphibia; order Caudata; family Salamandridae; genus Lissotriton; species Lissotriton helveticus. The sequence continues at coordinate 373,060,654 of NC_136060.1, forward strand.
TCCACGACCCCACTCCGCCCTGCTTGTTGCAGTACCACATGGCGGTGGTGTTGTCCGTGAACACCTGCACTACACTCCCGTTGACAAAGGGGAGGAATGCCTTCAGTGCTAGGCGAATCGCCCGCAGCTCCAACATGTTGATATGGAGCCGGGACTCCGCCGGAGACCAGATGCCTCTGATCTCCGCCTCTCCCAAGTGGCCTCCCCAGCCCTGGAGGGACGCGTCCGTCACAACTACGTGCTCCGGTTGCGGAAGGGAGAGGGATCTGCCTCTGACCCAATCGCGGTCCGTAAGCCACCACTGCAACTGTCTCGCAGTGCCCTCCGAGATCAGGACATGGTCGGATAGGCAGACCCCCCAGGATATAGCGGCATGGATTAGCAAATTTAGCGGCACAAAAATGGAAATTTAGCGGCACAAAAATGGAAATTTAGCGGCAATTTTGCGGCATTTTATTTGGCCCTGGACCTTGATAAAGCGGCCTCCAGTGACCCCATTTGTCACCCGTCCTTCCTTACACTCTTTCTGCCTCCCATTTCTCCCTCTCTTAGTTGTGTTTTGACGCTTTTAGCTCCTCTATCTTCCTTCCTGTTACACTCTTTCCACTGTCCCATTCAGCTTTCTGTTTCTCATGCCCCTTCCTTTCTGTGCCTCATTCACTCATCCTCTCTCACACACACACATCTTTCTCTCCTTATCGATATCTCTCTCATCAGCCCAGTCTCTTATCCCCTGTCCCTCTCTCTTTCCATCTTCGGATCTCTCTAGCACCCTGCCTCTCTAGTTCTCTCTTGTCTCCCTCTCTCCCTGCCTCGCCCTCTCTTCTCTCTCTAACTCTCATACTTTCGTTCTTCCAGACACTGTCTTTCTTCCCCTTCCTCTCTCGCCCTCTTTCTCGCGCATTCACCCTCCCTCTTTCTCTCCTGCTCACTCCTCTCTACTTTTCTCCACCTTTCAGTTTCATTCGCCCAGTTTCTCTCACCCCATACTACCCTTTCCTTCTTTCCCACCTCTATGACTTCTTTGCTCACCCCCCCTCTCTTTCACCCCTTCTTTCTCGTCTCACCTGCCCCATACCCTCAGTTTTCATTCTTGCTCCTCCTCTTTACCTTTGCGCTCCACCTTTCACCTTCATCCTCCCAGTTTCTCTCACCCCTACCCTTTCCTTCTTTCTCCATCTCTCTGACCTCTTTTACTCACTCCCCCTCTCTTTCACCCCTTCTTTCTCGTCTCACCTGCCCCATACCCTCAGTTTTCATTCTTGCCCCCCTCTTTACCTTTGCGCTCCACCTTTCACCTTCATCCTCCCAGTTTCTCTCACCCCTACCCTTTCCTTCTTTCTCCATCTCTCTGACCTCTTTTACTCACTCCCCCTCTCTTTCACCCCTTCTTTCTCGTCTCACCTGCCCCATACCCTCAGTTTTCATTCTTGCCCCCCCTCTTTACCTTTGCGCTCCACCTTTCACCTTCATCCTCCCAGTTTCTCTCACCCCTACCCTTTCCTTCTTTCTCCATCTCTGTGACCTCTTTTACTCACTCCCCCTTGGACCCCTTCTTTCTCTTCTCACCTGCCCCATACCCTCAGTTTTCATTCTGGCTCACCCTCTTTACCTAGCGCTCCACCTTTCACCTTCATCCTCCCAGTTTCTCTCACCCCTACCCTTTCCTTCTTTCTCCATCTCTCTGACCTCTTTTACTCACTCCCCCTCTCTTTCACCCCTTCTTTCTCGTCTCACCTGCCCCATACCCTCAGTTTTCATTCTTGCCCCCCTCTTTACCTTTGCGCTCCACCTTTCACCTTTATCCTCCCATTTTCTTTTACCCCTTCCCTTTCCTTCTAAACGCCCCACTCTCCCTTGCTTTCACCCCTTTCCTCACACATGTGCCCCCAGCCACTCCTCCTTTCTTTCACCCCTTTCTTCTCCTCACACGTACCTCCAACCCCTCTTTCTCTCTCCCTCCGGTCTGTGATCCTCCGTGCAGGAAGCCGACTGTCTGCTGAAAGCTTGCACCACCGCAATCCCCTGACACCTGCCAGAGCCGAGGATAACAGGCAGGGGCGTGAAAAACTAAGCCTCATTAACAAGTGAAAGGTCTTTAAATGACCTGTGAAGTACTCCGGTGCGGCTGGCAGTTTTGAACTGCCAGCCGCACCCGAGTACTTCACAGGTCATTTAAAGACCTTTCACTTGTTAATGAGGCTTAGTCTGACTCTCTGTGTGTGTCCCGGGAAGCTGCTGACACACACGAGTGGGGGGGGGCGGCGCGCACAGCCAGGCATTCTTTGTTTTGCTGTCTCACTTGTTAATATCGCGGCCAATATGGTTTTTATCGCGGCCATCGCGGTAATCTGCCGATTTCGCGATTTTTTCGTGAATCGCGAAATCGCGATAAACTGGAGGGTCTGGATAGGTTGCCTTGATGCTGGGCCCACTGAAACTTCAGGTCCCACTGCAGAGCCCGCATCCGCCACCGGGCGTGATGCACCAGAAGGATGCAGGAAGCCATCAGCCCCAGCAGCCGCAGCGTCAACCTGACCGAAACCCGGGATAACGGCTGAAAGATGGGAATCAGAGCCTGTATATCCCGGACCCGCCGTTCCGGAGGATAAACCCGAAACTGCGCCGAGTCGAGAACCGCTCCGATGAAAAGGAGCTTTTGAGAGGGACACAGGTGTGATTTCGGCACATTGATGGAAAACCCCAGCTCGTGCAGGAGGTCTGCCGTCATCTGAAGGTGGTGGACGACTGTCTGGGGCGAGCCCGCCTTCAACAACCAGTCGTCGAGGTAGGGGAAGACTGAAACCCCTAAACGGCGCAGATGAGCTGCGACCACCGCCATCACTTTCGTGAACACCCGTGGGGCGCTGGTAAGGCCGAATGGAAGCACGATAAACTGAAAGTGCTCGTGGCCTACCGTGAACCGCAGGTAACGTCGGTGGGCCGGCAGGACGGGGATGTGAAAATACGCATCCTGCAAGTCCAACGCCACCATCCAGTCTTGTGGGTCTAGAGCAGCCAAGACCTGAGCCAAAGTCAACATCTTGAACTTCTCCTTCCGGAGGAAGCCGTTGACGTTCCGTAGATCCAAGATAGGACGCAGGCCCCCCGTGTCCTTCTTGGGTACCAGAAAGTAGTGGGAGTAGCAACCACACCCTACTTCTGGCCCAGGAACGCGCTCGATGGCCCCCTTGGCCAAGAGGGCCGTAACTTCCTCCTGCAGAAGTGTCAAGTGGTCCCCCGACACACGGTGGTTCTGCGGTGGCATGGCTGGAGGAGTGCTCTCGAAGGGGAGGGAGTAGCCCCTTCGGACGAGCTGCAGCACCCACCTCTCCGATGTGATGGTGCGCCAGCGGGAGTGGTGATGGCGAACCCTGCCACCCACTGGCGTCACATGGGCCTGAAAGCTCGGACTAGGAGGATTTGGAGGCTGATGCTGCGGGGGGAGGTGTGGCCTGACCTCGCCGTTGTCCCCGACCGCCTCCACGGCGGAATCCACGGCCGCCACCGCGTTGAGAAGTATTCTGCGGTGCGTGGCTGGCAGCACGTGTGGGACCGCCCCTTCCGTGGCCACGAAAGGAGCGAAACGAACCCGTTTGCTGGCGCTGGGTCGAGAGACCCAAGGACTTGGCTGTGACCCTGGAGTCCTTGAAGCGCTCCAGCGCGTGGTCCGCTTTGTCGTCAAACAAGCGACTGCCATCGAACGGCATGTCCATCAAAGTATTTTGGACATCCGCCGAAAAGTTGGCGGATCTCAGCCAGGCGTGGCGACGAATCGCCACCGTCGTGGACATCGCTCTGCCCAGCGAGTCGGTCGTATCAAGACCACACCTGATGGAATATCGTGCTGCGTCTCGGCCTTCAATCATAGCCTTGCCGAGCTTCGCCCGTACCTCCTGCGGGCATTCTGGCAGACACTCCGCGACCGTATCCCACAGAGAGTGGGTGTAGCGGCCCAAGAGGCACGCGGTGTTGCAAGACCGCAGTCCCAAACTCAGGGACGAGAAGACCTTTTTTCCATACTGGTCGTACCTCTTTGATTCCCGGTCGGGCGGGGCCGACGGAAATGCGGTCTGGGAAGTAGAGGCCTGGATCACCAGACTCTCAGGGGTGGGATGGGTGGACAGGAACTTGGGGTCGTCCGGACACGGACGGTGGCGTCTGGCCACGTTCATATCAACAGGCGAACCTGAAGCGGGCCTGGACCACGTGCCCAAAATAACGTCTGTCAAGGCTTCATTGAATGGCAGCAGTGGCTCCTGTGGGCATGACTGCGGTTTGAAGACCTCAGTGAGGATGTTAGGCCTCACGACCGCGACGGGGAGCTCAAGGTGTAAAGCCTTGGCAGCCCTCATCAACACCACTGAATAAGCAGCCCCAGCCTCCGAAGCCACAGTAGGAGGCGAGACAAAGCCAGGGTTAGGAGAGTCGTCCAGACCACTGGCGTCACCCAAGTCACCTGTCCAGTCCACGTCGTACTGACACTCGCGTGACAGAGGGTCCTCAGACCCCTCCCAACCCTCTCCATAATCTGCATCCTCACCATATTCAGAGTCAACGATGTAGACCGGCTCCTCGGGGTCAATGGGCCCCATCGGCGCCGGACTCGGCGTCGGACGACGCCGGTCCGACTCCGCGTCCGGAGTAGGAGAGGGAATGGGGATGGCGCCGCCCGGAGCCGGCGCCGGAGCCGGAGCCGGCGTCGGAGTCCCGGCGCCGCGCGGAAGCGGCACCATGGGTTGCCCCGATGGAATCGGCGCCGGAGAGGCCGGCGGACCAGCCGGCGTCGACCCTGAAGGGCCCAGCGGTGCCGGAGCCACCGGTGGCGTCGGGGCCGGAGCACCCGACGGCGTCGGGGCAGGAGCACCCGAACCGCTCGGGCCCCCAGACGGGACCACCGGGCCCGCAGGCGCCGTAGGCCCCGTCGGAGGAGACAGTGCCCTCATGGCCATGAGGAACTCCTCTATCTCCTCACGCGACGCGCCTTGCCCAGGGACCGTCGTCTATGGAGCAGGCAGCGCCGGCGACCCACGCGGGGGTGGGGCCACCCGAACCCCCGGCCGCGTCGGGGGGAGTCGGGGGTACGATGACGACGCCCCGACTTCTTGTGTCTCTTACCTGAGGAACCAGAGGAATGGTGACGACTTCCGGAGCGCTCGTGGTGGCTCCGCGACCGTTCCCTCGACCGCTCCCTCGACCTCCGGCCGGACCGGGACCGCTCTCGACGCGGGTCCGACACCCGGAGCTCGAGTACCTTGCGGGACCGCTCCCGTCTAGCCTTACTCGTCAAGGCCCGGCAGTCGACGCAGGAGTCCACGTCGTGGTCCGCGCCCAGGCACCGGAGGCAGAGTCGGTGGTGGTCCGTGACCGACATCGTGCGGTCACACCCGTCACAATTCTTAAAACCGGGCATCCTACCGGCACCTTAAGAGTTAGATAGTAATCAAAAACTTTGGTCAAAAGACCGGAGTACTGCTCTTCGGATCTGCGCTAACTGGCGCGGAAAAAAGAAGAACTGACGTCAGCGCGCGGAGGCGGCGTCTATATACTCCAGCGACGTCATCACGGCGCACGACGCCAACGACGGACGCGGAGCCGCAGGGGACGCCTGCAGACGACGCCTACCGACGCGCAGGGGTACTGCTACGCAAAAGTTTCCGGATCCAGACTGACGCCTGGGGATATTCTAAGGTAAGGAATCTAATACTAACCTGTTTCTTTCAGATGTAGTTTCGTATGCAGATGACATGCAGTTGCTAATCACCGTTGGGCCTAATCCAACAGACACCAGAACCAGATTCAAGAGGTGCATGATTCATATAAACACCTGCACGCAAACTTGGTTCGTGCTATATAAAACTTTATATAAAAAAAAACACACAAAAAACATCTTCAGCTTACGCAAGTAAGACCAAGGTAATATTATTTGGAAAGGCACATGAAATCTGGTCAAATAACTGGTGGGTTACGAGCCTGGGCCACTCTCCATCCCCAAAGCCCATGTTATGAAACCTTGGTGAAAAATAGATGACAAATTGTTAATGAAGGACCAGGTAAATCATGTCCTGTGTACATGCTAAGGCATTATGAGAAACCTAAAAAAATCTTCCAATGGATTCCCTTGGAACCAAGGAAATCACTTGTTCAGGGTTTAATAATCAGTCCTCTAGACTATGGAAATGCGTTGATGGCCTCTGACAATGAGGAACTATACACCAGACTCCAGGTGCTGCAGAACACCGGTGCCAGACTGGTGTTGAATCTTCCATCTCGGCCCCCATCTGCTCCCAGTTTAAAAGCCCTACATTGGCTCCCTATCAGTTAACATGTTCGTTTTAAGATCACCTGCCTGACAAACAAGGCTTTGTATGGAAATGGGCAGAGGTATCTGGCCAAAAACTTAACTGGTATGAACCAAAAGAATCTCAAATTGGGAACAAAACATTTACTTACCCCTCTCAGGGTCCGTACCACCAGAAATGGTGGCAGATCCTTTTCCTACATAGCTCCGCTTTACGGGAATGAGCTACCAATGCAACTTCGAACTATTACAGACCACTGACTGTTCAGAAAGAGGCTTAAAACCTAGCTGTTTTAAACGTTTTTCTCTTACGCCGTGATTTTTTTCTCTCCATCAAACCCGCTACAGCGCCATGAGACGCTTAACAAAACCTAATAATAATAATAATAATAATAATAATAATTAATAATACACTTATCGCTCTGTATAATCGGATGAAGACTCAACATCGTTCTCCAATTGAGATTTAAACATTTTGTTCTGGAACACTGCTGCCATTTCTTCTTAAATAGACCTAGATTGTTGGCTGAAAATGTTTAGACATTTTGACATCAGCTTACTACAGGAGGCTTGTTCTATATAAGCTCACTACCTAGATGGTTTTGCGGTGTTACAACTAATCATTCTCCTAGTGGTAGGCCTACAGGGGTAACTCTAGATCTGGTTAGCTACATGTTTGACCTGTCAGACTTCACAGTTATCTCTTAATGTTCATAATTTCTAGTTTGTACACATTAAATGAGACAGAGGCACATGGTTTCCGATTGCTCATTTTTACAATGATAATTGTGTTAAAAAACTTTTATTTTATTGTTTATTCATCAGTTGTATAATCTCATTTTCTGTACCATCCATAACCAGTCTGATCTGCTTCGCTAATTTATATTTTCAGACCTCCATAGGCAGATTATGCATTTCACCAACAGTTAAGAGGCTTTCAGCAGGCTCTAGAGTCTTCTTTATGTTTTTCAAACATCTGTTCATTGAGTTTTGGATTTTGTTACACATTGTCCCACAGCATTACAGGAGGGTAGCATTATTTGCCTGTTCTTGGTGATTTGTTGTATACTTGTCTTTTGATTGCCACAGCTTTCTCTATATTGCAGCATTCCAGCAAGCTTACAATGTACATAATGGAGTCGTGCCTGGTTGTTTGCACTTATTTAGGTCCTTAAACGATGATTATTACAACTGGTATTAACATAAACAACAGTAACTTATGAGCATTTGTCAATGACTTCCCTTCAGGCAACAGTTTCTTTCCACATTTCTATACATTTTATGGGATCTGTATGGCGAGCGATTCCCCCCTGAGCTTCTTAGTGTTATACCAGCTGAATAGGTGTTATGTGCGACACGATGTGGGTGAACAACTGTTGACAGGCGTGCTCTAAGAAGTTTGTGACTCGGGGAGAGGGGCCTACTATAATTATGTTTCGTGGTTAGTAGTCAGCCCAATTCAGCGCCCTTGCTATACAAATGCGTTCTGGGTGCATCATGGTGTGAGTGCCTTCTACAATTCTCACACAGGTTCACCCTCCTTTCCGCTGCAGGGATATACAAGGTGCGTCTATAGAGGTTGCAGGAAGGGATGAGCCATGTGGACTACCCGTTGAAAGAGATGGCTATTCAGCCTGCAGCTCCCCACCCCAGCCACCAGAACACCGGGGTAGGCCAGGGAGGGGGCCTACACGTTATCTGTCCGCATCCCCTGAAACTCTAGTATTATGCCCTCCCAGTGTGTTGCAATAGGTTCTTTGCGAAGGCCTTGAATATCTTCAGTTCAGAGTGCTATGCTCTCCGCCCTGGCCCAAGCTAGGAGTGATTGGCTCCACACCAACAACACAGGGGAACAGGTTTATTACATCTTTTTGTGATCATACGCTTAGCTACCCCCCCCGAGCTTATATATATTTTTTTTTGCAGAGTTTTATATAGCGCAAACTAGACCCGAACCGAATCAGGTATCAGAGCACTTTACATAGCACCAGTTACGTTACATGAGGACACACTTTCATTTAAGGCACGGGGAGATTAAGTGATTTGCCCAGAATCACAGGAGGTTTTTTTTGGCGTCGTTACCGAGACTCGAACCCGGATCCCAGGTCGAGCGCCTTAGCCGTTAGGCCAACCCCTCTCCCCTACTACGTGTTATAACAGCTGAATAGGTGTTATGTGCGACATGATGTGCATGAACAACTGTTGAGAGGCGTGCTCTAAGAAGTTTGTGACTCAGGATGGTGGGGAGGCTTAGAGAGGGGCCTACTATAATTACGTTTAGTGGTTAGTAGTCCGCCCAATTTAGCACTCTTGCTATATGAATGCGTTCTGGGAGCATCATGGTGTGAGTGGCTTCTACAATTCTCACACAGGTCCAGCCTCCTTTAAGCTGCAGGGATATACAAGGCGCGTCTAACGAGGTTGCAGGAAGGGATGAGCCATGTAGACTACCCGTTGAATGAGATGGCTATTCAGCCTGCAGCTCCCTGCCTCAGGAACACCAGGAGAGGCCAGGGAGGGGGTCTACATGGTAACCTTCTGCATCCCCTGAAATTCTTGTATTATGGCCTCCCAGTGTGTTGCAATAGGTTCTTTGCGAAGGCCTTGGATATATTCAGTTCGGAGTGCTATGCCCTCCACCCTGATCCAACTAGGAGTGATTGGCTCACTGCCAACAACACAGGGCATCAGGTTTATTCCATCTTTTTGTGATCATACGCTTAACTGCCAGCATGCCTAAATCGAAGCGGGAAGTGATCTTTAGCCTCCAAGGTAGAGGTGCATTAGTGCCGGTAGTAGCAGGCTCAAGTGTCTTCTAATGCAGTATTAATAGGTTTCTCCTCCTGCCGCCAAATCAAGAATGCCCACAGTGGAGCTCGGATGTCCTAGCATCGAGATGGGGGGCATCAATTCCCAATATGCATCCAACTGATCGTTGCAATATAGTATGGTGAAGTCTGACAACAACAGTTATGGATATAAAACATTAGCCTTATACCTCTGACCAGTAGCTTTGTTTTACTCTGTATGCCATACTACAAGCAAAAAGCCTGCATCTTGTGCATTATGCGTTTTGCTTCATAACCAAATTTATGCAAGGAGTCAGGAGTGTAGTACATCCTGTGAAGAAATTGTAAGTGTATTAATTTAAGTTTATAGTTGGGTTACAATGCAACCGTTTAAGTAGAACAAAACTACCATTGCTTGTCTATGAGGGGTGGATGGAGTTCGGCTGCCCGTTTCTTTTTTGGAGCTAGTAGGCTTACTGAATCCTCACTTTACATCTTCTTACATATTTCAAATACAAGTTTCAGTCAGAGGAAAGGGGTGTTGTCAGTACTCGCCATCTATAGAGCAACAGGTTTGGAGTGGGAAAAAGGGAATCTTGGGTTTGTGATTTGGTATGCTTCTCCGAGTCTGTAACACAGAAACATGTTTAATGCTGTGTGGTTGGCTTGTTCCTATATTGTGTCAACAGGCATAAAGTTTTCATTGGGATCAAGATCCTGATTCACTTTAGTTTCAGCAAAATTATTTGTTTACTAGCTTTATGAGCACACGTCAGTGGGAGGCAGGGATTAAAGTCAATTGTCAAAGAATGTGAGGATACATTATGTCCACCTTTGCTTAAAGTTTGAGTTTATCCCAACCTCATACCATACATCTCATTGTGTCTATTTCAGCTGCTGGGCAGTGCACAGGGGTGCAGACGACCAGGTTAAGGCACACTGGGTTAATGACTAATTCTATTGAAAAATGCAGTTGGAATGGTGTTGGGAAATGCCATTAATGGATGCCTCGTGCTTGGGCACATAGGTAATTAGAAATCTGGTTCAAAAGGGAGTGTCAGGTTTTCCCATTTGAGCCTTGACTGTTTGACTGGCAAGGCTAGGCGAGTGAAGCTCAACCTTAATCTCACTTTATTAAGGGGACCAGGGATGTTGTTATATAAAGAAACTGGCTGTAGTATAATTTTGTCAGGGCTTGTCTATCAGCTAAAGACACAAATGGTTTAATCAATCAATCTATTTGTTAATCCATTTTTGAAAGTTCAAGACCATAATTTTCCTGTATTCTTTTGTTAATGTTCCTACTTACCCAATTGTCCAGCTATTTCACTGAAGAATTACCCCACTGTATATTTAGGTGTATATTTAAATGTGAATGTGTGAGTGGATCTAGTCGGGCAAAATCTGGATTCATCCCAGTTTAAGTTGATGCCAGAGAGGAGAGCAAATCCGGGAAATTCTCTGATTAAGGGTTTAACACTAACATCAAGAAGTCTAACATGGAGAATCATATTGTCAGCATATGTCAAAGCTATGATGTGTCTGGTTGTGAAACTTATTTCCCTGTCTGTAAATCTGGCCAGCGGCTCCCTGGCTATGGAGGATAGGTTGTGGACAAGTGACAGCCTTGGCATGTACCTTTGGGTATTGCAAAAGGTGTTGTTAGAAACCTATTTTGTCTATTATGGGCGGAAAGCTTGTTATAAAGGAGTTTCACCCATCTCCTGAATCCACCACAAAAGCCTAGCCTATCTAGTAATTGGAATAGGTTTGACCACTTCAGCAAGTCTTGTAACCACGCTCTATGCCACGACTTAACATTTTAATACTTTGTTCAAACTTTTGAAATCCTTTATGAAATCCCATACACATTTTTCCACTCGCCCTGTTCCATAATTCTAGCTGATGATTTTAATGCCAAATTGAGTCAAAAGCGTCCTGATGACTTTATCAAAATGCCTGCAGATGACATGGAAGTTGCAATTCTTTTTGTGACAAACAGGATCATCAATGACTATTTACTAGATTTGATTACTGACAGATGACTGGAGCCTGGGTGTTCCCAATTTTCTTCAGAATTCGAGCCAAAACATGTAGTGACAGGAATGCACTCTGCACTGCCAAGCTCCGCTCTAGGTGGAATTCATCTCAGAGAGAGCCTTCATGGGAACTCCATTTCAAAAACGTGTTGACAATGCGTTTTCTCAATGGCTGTGAAGAGATTGAGCTAGGGATCTCCCCATTGCTGGAAGACACCATGTGCAACTTCTGGGTCTAACTATCATTCATGATAGCTTGGCGTTGGTGAACTAATTTGTCTCCCTTGGTATTGAGAGATCCTACCAGGTGGTCCACGATCAGGGTGATGCACTGACGACTCATCCAGTTCCAGAGGTGAAGACCATGGCACAGCTCCCAAGATATATTACACTGGGATATGGAGGTGTTGTTGTTCGTGAGAAATTGCACCAGCCTTCCCTTAATAGTTGGCAGGAAGGCCTTCAATAATAATGGAGGATGGGCCACTGGCACTCCTTTTTTCTCTTTTTTAGATTAGTTTAAATTTATCCAATGAAATATTCCTTTCCCTGTGTTATTGCATGCTGTTTGGTATCGTAGGGCTGCCTGTCTCTAGTTTGAAATATCTTTTTCATTGACGGTGAATGATATCATATCATCACCTAACCAAACGCACAGCTTTTTGGCTTATCAACTATTCATCTTTGTTCAAAAGATACTACAATGCTCAGTTTGCTTGACACTTATCTCTTTTTATTTGACTCATATGTCATTTATTCTGTGCTTTAAAGAATTCTTTTTTACTTTATATTTTTGTGTTATTGTTTCTTTTAATAACAACCTTCTTGTTTACTTGCAAATACACAATGATTCACATTATATTACAATTTATACAATTTCAATACATCATAAACGGCGATTGCGGAGATAATTGGTCCGATGCATTTTGGGACCGGTGTCCCTTCTTCAGGGGCCACTGTGGAAAGTAACAAAAACATTGTGTCATTTCTGTTATTTACATACATTATTTTTCGTTTCATCTTCTTCTATTATCATGCCACTGCAGTTATGAGTCTGCCACCATATTCTACAATGTTCAATCATATAATCACTTGTATACCTGGTATAAACGTTTAGAAACATCTTTAATTTTAGTATCCATCTGTCCAGTGTATTTTTATATCCACTGAATAGCTAATGTGTGTTTTTTTCGAAAACATAATACTTAGTAGTTATAAGCAGAATGTCATAATTAGATCTGTGCTTATGCTTCTTTCTGGCGTGTAATGGTAGTTTAAAAGCATATACAAATTATGCTGTGATCACATTGTGGCTGATATGAACTACTCAGAGAAGATAAGTGTACCTTGATGATGTTGTCCGTTCTAGATACTCATGGATATCTTTAAACAAGCCGTATTCCACAGACAAAACGGTGGAGAAACTGTTAATTCGGTGTATACCACTTATAGTTCAACAGTAACACCTTTCGAAAAAATCTATATGATGGGAATTTCAAGTACCTTATTTAACGGGAATCGTCCAAAATCTACAATGAGAGTACCATGACCAATCAGTATCAATATGTTAATACAGTTTAGTTAAGAAGATACCGCATATATTTGAAAGCGAATCGGGACATACCTTTGGGATGAACCGATCTTCCGTACTCTGAAAGATATATTAAAGGACTCTTGTCACTACTCAGCGTAAAGTTCAGAAAAACAATTAAGATTCCGTTTCTATCAACTCTCTGAATCGGGAGTTAGGTTGCATGAAAGCGCTCACCTAAGACGCCGTGTTAATTTTCCTTGTACTCGTGCTCATTCTTCCAAAAGTCTTCCGCGTTCACGGACGTGACCTAACGGGGGAAGTATAAAATGCATTGCGGTAAGATAACGTTCAAGGACGGACTAACGATGAGAACGAGTGCTTTAGCACGAGTACAAGGAAAATTAACACGGCGTCTTAGGTGAGCGCTTTCATGCAACCTAACTCCCGATTCAGAGAGTTGATAGAAACGGAATCTTAATTGTTTTTCTGAACTTTACGCTGAGTAGTGACAAGAGTCCTTTAATATATCTTTCAGAGTACGGAAGATCGGTTCATCCCAAAGGTATGTCCCGATTCGCTTTCAAATATATGCGGTATCTTCTTAACTAAACTGTATTAACATATTGATACTGATTGGTCATGGTACTCTCATTGTAGATTTTGGACGATTCCCGTTAAATAAGGTACTTGAAATTCCCATCATATAGATTTTTTCGAAAGGTGTTACTGTTGAACTATAAGTGGTATACACCGAATTAACAGTTTCTCCACCGTTTTGTCTGTGGAATACGGCTTGTTTAAAGATATCCATGAGTATCTAGAACGGACAACATCATGAAGGTACACTTAACTTCTCTGAGTAGTTCATATCAGCCACAATGTGATCACAGCATAATTTTGTATATGCTTTTAAACTACCATTACACGCCAGAAAGAAGCATAAGCACAGATCTAATTATGACATTCTGCTTATAACTACTAAGTATTATGTTTTCGAAAAAAACACACATTAGCTATTGAGTGGATATAAAAATACACTGGACAGATGGATACTAAAATTAAAGATGTTTCTAAACGTTTATACCAGGTATACAAGTGATTATATGATTGAACATTGTAGAATATGGTGGCAGACTCATAACTGCAGTGGCATGATAATAGAAGAAGATGAAACGAAAAATAATGTATGTAAATAACAGAAATGACACAATGTTTTTGTTACTTTCCACAGTGGCCCCTGAAGAAGGGACACCGGTCCCAAAATGCATCGGACCAATTATCTCCGCAATCGCCGTTTATGATGTATTGAAATTGTATAAATTGTAATATAATGTGAATCATTGTGTATTTGCAAGTAAACAAGAATGTTGTTATGAAAAGAAATAATAACACAAAAATATAAAGTAAAAAAGAATTCTTTAAAGCACAGAATAAATGACATATGAGTCAAATAAAAAGAGATAAGTGTCAAGCAAACTGAGCATTGTAGTATCTTTTGAACAAAGATGAATAGTTGATAAGCCAAAAAGCTGTGCGTTTGGTTAGGTGATGATATGATATCATCCACCGTCAATCAAAAAGGAAGGCCTTCAATGCCAAGCAGATCGCCCACAACGCCAACAGACTAATGTGGAGCAGGATTTCTGCTGTAGACTGGAGTCCACTGATCTCTCAGATAGACTACCTCACTCCGCAGTGATGAAGGGTCAGCACAGTCAGCTCTGGGTGGCGTAAGGATAGGGGTCTGCCATTAGTCCAATCGTGATCAAGCAGTCACCACTGAAGATCTTTTCCAATCTCCCCAAAAACCTGGATGGAATCAGAAAGGTTCTCTTGGTACTGTACCCACTGAGACTTCCAGTCCCACTGCAGAGCCCGCATATGCCATCTGGCAGAGTCGACTAACAGGATGTGGGAGGACAGAAGGCACAGGAGACTGACAGCCACTCTCACCAAGATCTAGGACTGAGGCTAAAGGATTGGCATCATAACCCAAATGTCCTAGACTCTATGCTCGGGAGCAAAAACACGGAATTGCACTGTATCCAGGATAGTTCCAATGAACTGAAGCGTCTGTGAAGGAGTTAGGTGTGACTTCAGCACACTGATAGTGAACGGGACTGAGGCAAGCCCATCTTCAGCAGCAAAGGTAGGGGAAAACTGGAACACCGTACCTCTGAAGGAGTGCTGCAACCACCACCATGACTTTTGTGAAAACCCGAGGGACACTTGTAAGGCCAAGAAGGAGCACAACAAACTCAAAATGATCCTGGCCTACTGTAACCCACAGATTTCGCATATGGGCCTACAGGACAGTGATATGGAAAATAATGTCCTGCGCGTCCAACACTGCCATCAAGTATCTTGAATCCAGAGCAGACAGATTCTATGCCCACGTAAGCATCTTGAATTCGTCCTTTTGGAGGAAGGTGTTGTTTGATTCAAAATAGAATGAAGTCCTTCTGTCCTTCCTCGGGATAAGGTAATAGCAGGAATAATACTCAGTTCCTACTTCAGAGGCTGGAACCCTCTCTAAGGCCCCTTTGGCCGGAAAGACCTGTACTTTCTGCTGCAAGACAGACATATGGTCCTCTATCCGCCATCCTGATGGTGTGGTAAACAGAAATGGAAGAGCATAGCCTAGTCAGACAAATTGGAGGATACATCTATTGGAAGTGATATCTTGCCACCCCTGGAGGAAATGGTACAAAAGGGGGTGGTGATGGACGGAGCATCTGAATCAATCAAACACTCACACCCAGTCAAAAGATCTACCGCTTTTGGCCGCCATAAGTGTGGCAGGGTATGCTCAGACGTGAGTCCCTTGCTCACTTTGCCACTGGATTCAAGCAAGTCGGGCTGAAGACGGCTGTAATGCCAGAAACCTGTCCTCGGAAGCTTGTTTCCAGTCCAGGGAAGGCATGGCTTGGCAGTTCGGGCTGGACTGTTCCCATGAGGCACAGGGTCAGACTGATTTGCATATAGCCATGTCTGAACGGGGGTGGCAGAGTGGGCTAAAGAACGGTGATGGATTAAACCCAGATCTTTTGACTGGGTGTGAGTGTTTGATTGGTTTAGATGCTCCGTCCATTACCACCCTCTTTTGTACCACCCCTGGAGGAAATGACAGATTCTGCTGCTTATAGGGTGGCTTTGTGCAAGAAAGAACATACTAAAGCAGTTTTTAAGTTGTTGCCAGAATGTCAGGGGACGGAGCTATGCATTGTCTCTGATGTCCAGCATGTTGCTATTGGGAGCAGCATCCCGACCTCGAAAAGCCTTAAAGGCTTGCCAGGCTGGCAACAAAGTCTGGCGTTGTAAATATGCCAAAATCCTGGTGTATTCCAAAAATGGCTAACATTTTTGGAGAAGCTGTCTGGCTGGTGTGGAGTGACCCAAGGAGTAGATTGTTGAGGAAATCTCTTTAAACGCCTCTACATTTGAGTCCAGCTTGTCACCAAAGTGGCAGAGTAATCAAATGGCATATCCATCAAAGATGTCTGTGCATCCCCCCAGAAGCCCATGACCCTCATTCAAGCATTGTACTGAAGCACCACACTCATGACAATTGCCCAACCTAAGCATTGGGTTATGTCCAAGCCAGACTGGATAACAGATTTAGCCACATGCTGGTCATCCTGAATAGTTTGAGCTAAAGACTCCCGTAAGTCGCCTGGGACAGCTGGTAAGAACTAATCTGACATGACCCATAATGCATAGGGATAGTGGCCAAGGAGGCAGCTGGCTTTACCTGAGCATAGGAATAGTCTGGTGGGAGAAAACATGTGCTTGCCAAATAGCTCCATATGTTTAGATTTGTGGGCAGGAGGGGTCATAATAAAGACATTACGGATGACACTGCTGGTAGATGCCTGAACCACCAAGCTCTCTGTCCTTGGATGTTTTGCAAAGAAAGTCAGGGTCGCCTGGAGCTAGTCAATTGCCAAGAGCAACCTGCCACTTGACTCTAGGGCTAGACCATGGATTTGTTCAAGTACCTAAGGTTGAATCCGTAAGAGCTTCATTAAAGGGGAAAAGGGGTTTGGTAGGTGCCTGACCATGCTGAAGGACATATGTAAAGACACTCATTTTGACCTCCATAACTGTAAGCTGCAGGTCAGGGACCTCTGTAGCCCTTCTGATCTCTACCACGAAATATGCACTCTCCTCTGTGGCTGGACCAGAATGAGAGTCCAATTCAGTGTCTGTGGCAGTGTCCAGATGACTGGAATCCTGCAGTTCTTCATACCAGCAATTTTCATCATATTGTGAAAAGAATTTGTCCCATCATCGCTGAAAGTCTGACTTTGATCAGAGTCTGAGCCAAAATGTTGATGTAGTATCCATGCACAACTGTGCAGCAGGAGTAGAGTGTCATAGATAGAAGGACTGTCACTAGGCCGCGTCACAACATGACCAGGACATGGTCTCAGCCAAGGTCAAGGAAAGTTTCATCTCAGAGTTGGGATCCATTATAGGGTAAGGATTCTCTTCCACCAGCATTGATGTTGAAGGACTGGTGCAACTTTTGGCACGGGAATCATACTCTTCGCTGAAGCTGGTGGGGAACCCAGAGCGGTTCAAGACACCGCTTGCTGTGGTAGCACAGCTGCAGATCCTTGAAGCCCAAAGACACACCAGAAAGAGAAAGACTCATGCAGAAAATGCACAGAATGGCCTTATAGAAGGCCTCAATGTGCTATGCTACGATGTGGCCACCAGACCTGGACCTCAGGAGTTTAGGAAAGAGACTAGGTGGCAAAGTGACACCCACATGTCTTTTCTGGAGTTCAAAAACAGTGGGAGGGGGTCAATTTGCGCATGGGTTTATTATATTTTTTCTTTAACTCACCCAAAGACTTAGACTGCACCATAGATTTGCGGTTGTAACGGCTTAAGGAGTGGGACAGACCTTACACTTGACATAGGCCAGGAACTGCATGGAGTATTGTGACTTTTTGTGACGCAGAGCTTTGCATAGCGATATCATAAGGCCTTCAGATAACTCTGAGCACAGGAGTCACAGATCGTGAAATCATCCTTTGGCCCAAACACCAGAAGCACACTTCATGGGGATCAGGGGAAATAGTGAACAAAGAGACATAAAAGAACACAGGAACCAATGCTTTAATATTGGAATGTGCACTCATCTCTAATACATATACCATTTGAAGGGTCTTGTATCTTTAAACGAAAAAGGCTGATTATGCCTTCAAAGGCCTTACAGAAAGCAGAGCCACAACAATTTCCTCAGTAGTCAGACACTTCCGAGGCAACTCCAGAGGGTTGGGTATAGATACCACCAGGCCCCGCCGTCACCGCAGCATTTACCCCAGTCCTTTGTGGCTCTGCTTCAAGCAGACATCGTGCAGGTCACCAGGGACACTTCCACCCAGTCCTCAGCCATGACATATCTGCCTCCAAGTCCCTTTAGTTTACCTTAAGAAGTGCACAGCCTTATTGTGGGAGTAAGGATCAGAAATTTTCATCTTGGGTGACACTCTATTGCAACACAAAAATGGTCCTCCAGATCGTCCAGCATGGCTATGCACTTCCCCCCTTTCTCACCCACCTCCACCTACTCCCACATTAGAGCAGCTTTTAGATGAGCACCTAACCATCTGGCTAAAAAAGATGCAAGCTGTACTAGACAGAGGGGCCATTGAGTGGTAAGGCCTCAGAAGCCGGGACAGGTTGCTACTCCTGCCAATTCCTCGGGCTTCAGAAGGATAGAGGAGTTCGTCCTATTTTGGATCTTCACCTTCTGAATGCCTTCCTACGGAACAACAAATTGAAAATGTTCATAGTGGCCCAACTTCTGTTTGCCCTCAATCCGGGTGACTGGCTATTTGCCTTGGGCCTGCAGGACGCATACTTTAATGTAGTCGTCATTCAGTCCCACAGATGTTACCTGCAGTTCAAGGTCAGGCAGGAGCATTTTCAGTTTCCTATACTCCCCCTCAGCCTTACCAGTGTCCTTTGCATGTTCATAGAACTGATGGAACTATGAATCTTTAATAATTGGACATAGCATTTGCCCACTACCTCGACCACTGGTTGTTTAAGGCTGGCTTCCACTGTGAGTCTTAGACCACCTCCAGACAACAGTGAAACTCCTGACAACACTGGGGTGCTCCATCACTGTGTCAAAGTCCTGCTTGACTCCTTGGTAGACGCTTTCCTTCATATGAGCTGTTCTGGATATGGTGCAGTTCAGAGCCATTCCTGCGTCACAAGAAATCCAGGACATTCGACTTAGGAAGCCTCACACCTGGATCTTGGTGAGAGCAACTTCAAGACTTCTTGTCTTACTGGTCTCATGAATCCTGCTTGTCCAGTGTGTCAGGTGGTATATGCAAACTTTGCAGTAGGATCTGAAGTCATTGTGGGCCAAGTACCAAGGAAATCTGTCAGATGTCTTCCAGGTTTCCGGGGAGAATGCACAAGATATGCAGTGGTGACTACTTGACTGTAATCTGACCAGCAGCATACCTCTCTCCCTTCCTCGTTCAGAGCAGACTGTGGTGACTGAAGCATCTCTGCTGGGCTGGGGAGGTCATTTGAGAAGGTGAGGATCAAAGAACTCTGGTCCCTGCCAGAAACCTGACTTCACATAAATCTGTTGGAGATCCACCCATCTGACTGGCGTTGAAGGCCATCAAGAGAAGGCAGGTGCAGGTTCTTATAGACAACTTCATTGCCATGTAGTGCTGCAACAGGCAGGGTGGATTGAGGTCCTGTGCCAAGAGGTACTACCCCTCTGGAGTGGCTGGAGCATCGGGGGATCTCTCTGCCTGTGAACCACCTGGTGGGATCTTTAAGCATCAGGGCAAACGGCTCAGATGGCGACAACTGAAGAATTATGAATGACAGTTACATCCCCATGTGACGCAGGATGTCTCCCAAAAGTGGGGAAAGTCCCGGCTAGATCACCACCGTCAATTATTTATTTATTTATTTTATAGTTTTTAGAGCACGAACCAGACCCGTGAGGAATACAAAACATAAGGATGGGAGGGATCAGATTGGGGGAGATAGGGATACATTATATGGGAGGAGCATGCAGTCTAAAGTCCAAGCTACATGTGGTAGAAAATTAAAGCAGGTAGATAAAAAATACAAGAAGGCTACCTTATACAGGAGGTACGTGCCGTCTAAGGTCCAAGCTACATGTGGAATAAAAATTAAAGCAGGTAGTTATAATATTGAAGAAGGCACGCAGTCTCAGCTCTTGGGCGGGATGCCCAGGAGTGCAGAAAAAAGTATCATCCGTGGAGGCTGTGGATAATGCTGAGGTGGAGGGTGGAACAAGTCTATGAGGTGATTGTAAAGAAATCATTAGATGAGGTATTTTCCCATTAAGAAAGTTTTGGTCTCCTTCTTAAAGTGTGCCATTGACGGAAGTCTTCTAATGGAGGGAGAGAGTTCCAAATTCTTGGAGCGGCCCCAGAGAAGGCTCGATTGTAGGTTTTTTCTTCGGGAAGGGTGCTAGCTGCAGCAGCAGGTTTTTGGCAGATCGGGAGTTTCTGGCACGTCCGGATATCACAAGTTTGTGTGCAAGAAAAGTAGGTGAATTAGAGTACAGAGCTTTGTGAGTAATGCAGGCCAGTTTAAATTATATTCTGGCCTCCAGGGGAAGCCAGTTCAGAGCTATGAGGTGGGGAGAGATGTGGTCAATTTTTTTTGAACCCATTATGACTCTGGCGGCGGTGTTGAGGCAGGTTTTCAATGGGGCCAGAGAGTTCTTGGGTAGCCCTGCAAGAGTAGAGCATCCATATTCAAGTCTGGAAATGACTAGGGCTTGGTTTGCCGTTTTAAGGTCGGACACATCGAGGAAGGGTTTTAGGTTTCTGAGGTAGATCAGGTGGAATCTAGCAGTTTTGGCCATTGAGTTTATATGGCCATGCATATTCAGGCTGCCGTCAAGGTTTATTTCCAGGAATTTCGCAGAGTCAACAATGGTAGGAGGACAGTTTAGTGCAGAGATGGTCTTGATCCATTCCTGGATGTCTGGATTGGGTTTGGGAGGGGAGATAAGAAGGAATTCAGTTTTGTTTGCGTTGACTTTTAGCTGGTTGGCGGTGAGCCAATGGACTGTCAGCTTAAGGGCCTCATTTAGAGAGAAAATGTCCTCAGGGGAGGAGATTTTTATGTAGACCTGTGTATCGTGGGCGTACATAAGATAGGAGATATTGGCAGCACGAAGCATCTTGGTGAGAGGTTCATGGTAAAGGTTGAAGAGGGTAGGGGAGAGGGTTGATCTTTGGGGGACTCCAACAGAAACCGGAGAGGGGGCGGATAGATCACCGTTGATAAGGACTCTGTGAGCGGTTTTGGAGGAAGGATCTAAACCATTCAAGGACGGTGCCATCCAACCCCATCCTGAGTTTGAGGCGTTCTTGGGGAATTTCGTGAAGTTACCGGTATCTTGGAAAAAATACCAAGAGAGAAAAGAATCTGTGAAATGTGCCATTCACAAATTCAAGATCTAAATTATGTTTTATTTGTATGTATAAAGCCATTTTTTATCAAATTTAATATTCACTCTGCACAGTAAGCGCAATCTCTGGTTCTGTCTCCCCCAAATGAAATGGTTTGCCATAAGATATATCAATTTTTAAATTTTTTTTGTCTATTTATTAGGAAAAAGATTTTTTTATAGTAGTTTTATTCTAATGGTATATTATGTGAGCTGGTGCGATTCTTGATCGTCTTATCTATTTATTGTACTATTTGCACATTATACAGTACGCCCGATATAAGAATTACCCTTGGGATGTAGCGATGTATAAGAAAGAATTATGTACTATATGTAAAGTTTGTTTCTTTTTAAATTTATTGATATGTTTTGTGGACCTCCGTAGGAGTTCCAAACCAAAATAAACAAATTGAATTGAATTGAATTGAGAATTTCATGGTTAACCGTATCAAAGGAAAGGTCTAGAAGGATTAGGAGACAGGTTTTGCCAAGGAAGGAATCATCAACAATGTGGAGGAGGGTGGTTTCTGTGCTATGTCCAGGTCTGAAACCTGATTGGAAGTCATCTAGCAGGTGAACGTTGTTTATGTGTAGACTTAGCTGCTGTTGCACACATTTTTCCAGAACTTTGGCAAGGAGTGGGATGTTGGATATGGGTCTATAGTTCTCAGCAGAGGCAGGGTCCAGTGTGGGTTCTTTTACGATGGGGACAACTTGGCCAGCCTTGAGCGAATCAGGAATTGAGCTCTGTAGGAGGGAGGCATTGATTATTGAGGTCCAGGAAAGGATGATAGCCTTGGAGGCGGCAACTAGGCAGTTTGAGGGGAGAGGATCATTAAAGTGATTTTTTGGTTTTAAGGAGGCAAGAATTCTCGAGATAGAGTGATCGTCATAGATTTTAAATTTGGACCAGTAAACTAGGTTTTTGGGTGAGGTTTGGGAGGACAACGCGGAGAGAAGAGGTGGAGCTGGCTGAATTTGATTTTGGTGGTGTGTTGTGGCTTTAAAGTTCCTTTCCTAGGGCAGAGATTTTGTCACAGAAGAAGGAAGAGAATTGCTCGCTTGAAATTCAGGGTTTAGGTGTTTCTTTGGCAGTTTCCGCTAGTTTGTTGGATTAGTGTTTGACCAAGTCGAACAGCTTGCAAGGTCGATTTTTGGCGTTCTCCAGTTCAGTTCTGAAGAATTAATTTTTAGTGTTGAGGATTTTCTTATTGTAGGCATTTCTGGCATGTCGAAGGAGTTTTAGATGTGCTGCAGATGGGTGTTGTTTCCAGATTCATTCAGACTGTCACAGGGATCTCCTCTCCTTGTTGAGGGCTACGCTGAACCAGGGATTTCTGTCTTTGATCTGGGTTCTTTTCAGTTTTAGCGGTGCCAGGTCATCAAGAATGTCGGATATGGTGGAGGTTCAGGTAGGACCTGGCCTGGCAGTTCAGGCTTGACTGCTCCCATGAGGAGCAGGGTCAAGGTTGATTTGCATATGGCAGGGTCCAAACTGAGGTGGCATGGTGGGTGAAAAGTGATGGATTGGGATGCGGCCCGAGCGATCGTCAGTGGATGAGATTAATTCAGTCATTCTATCCATCACTTTGTTTTTTGATGTTGAATATGAAAAAGCAAAAGGGAAAAGCCTTGTATGGAAAAGTTCTAAGTTTCAGAAGAGAACACCTTGATCTTTTTCCATTGGACTCTTCATCCCTGGAATACAGTGGCTAAGCCGAGCTATGTTTGTAATTATTATTACCAAGAGGAGCCCATAACTTACAGTATGGCTAATGCAGGCAGAACTAGTGCACCTCTGGTGTTCCAATCAGCGCATGATCTGCAATTCATACAAAAAGAATGCGCGCAACCACGTGAGCATGAAGAGAGATAAAACAGATGAGATGAAACAGAGAAAGGGACAAGAAGGAACAGAAAAGAGAGGAAGTGGGACTTGGAGAAGCAGAGGTAGATAGTGGAGAATCAGACAACAGAGAATCTCGATGACCGAGAGAAAGAGTACACACGGTGCTGTTCGTGCACGACCCCTGTGGTTGTGGATGCTCATGCTGACGAAAAAAAGAAGAATGAACATCAATTGGGCACAAGACAGAACAAAACGAGGTGGACAACTAAGCCATACAAAAGGTGTATTCTGGTTTACATCGACTGATAAAGGCTAAAAGATTACACAAATCATATATGCATATGTAATGGGGTTTTTTTTTGCAAAGGAGAATCAAAAAATAGCATTTTGATAAGGGCCTCTTGGCCAGTGTTGTAAGTGAAGCCCTTCTTTGTTGCTGACAGCAGTAATAGTAGTAGTTGGAGGAAATGGGGAGGAGTTACCATTGGGTGCTGAAAATGTAAGGTAAATGGCCTGGAAGCCGATACAAAAGGAGGTGCAAAGGTGATGGGATGAGGTGGAGTGTTCCGATTCGCACAGAAATGGCCTGATGCAAATATGTTGTCTCAAAGTCTTGCAAGGCTTTGGGCAGCAAACTTGGAGTCAAGCTTTCTTTATCTGTGAAGGGACAATCCCAACTATGTGGCCATCTTATGGAGGATTGCATTGGGCCCCAAACACAAAAAAATAATAATACACCTATTGCTTTGAAAACATAACAAAAACAAGATGCTTTCTGCACACAATGCAAGTTTGAGTTAAAGCCCTGAATGTATGATACTGCAAATGTGTAAAATAGCACAAACAGCAGAATCCCTAGCAGACAGGTTGATAAACCAAACAGCAAATTGCATGAGGCAAAAGACAACTACTCCTCTGGGCTGAACCAAGATGCATTTAATAAAGTCTCAAGACAAAGCCCTAATATGCCCAGCCCAAAACCCACTCGCAGTATATTGGGAACAATAGATCTTATAGGCAGCTGCACTATCAAGCCATCCCTAGCAAGGAGTAACTAAGTTGTACATAATGTTCAAGAAACAACTAATTATCATCCGCTTTCTTTGAAAGATGCATTTTTCTTAGCTCCCTTCCTAATGGTATAAATAGTAGCATGCTAAAAACACGAAGTCACCTTAAAACAAAGTTGATCAGGATAGAGGCTCTGTACTCGCCCCAAAGAGGCTGCTGGAGCTGTCTATTCATACACGGATGCAATGCCTGAGCAAATCAGCCTTTCACTCTGTTGGTGTATGCGTACGAATGGATGGTTAGTGACTCTAAGCGAGTTTCTTTGCATCTGAATGCATTTAAATCTGTTGTGTGAATGCATATGTGTCTGTAAATTGTGCTTGTGTGCCCTCCATAATTTGCATATATGCTCAGTCACCGCACCTTTTAACTGTGATATTTAAAGCAATAGGCAACTTATTGGCTCAAGAAATGTACTAGAGAGTGCTCTGAATGCCAAGTTTTCCCACTGTTATTTTCACTAGGTCTTAATCCCGTAATAAAAAAGGTCACTGTGCACATAATATACTCAGGATCTCAGAACCACAGTAGTCAACAACATGCTTGAGAAGAGAGACCTAAAGAGAGCCAAAGGACCCAGTCTTGCCCAGCACTGCAGATCATGCAACTCATGCAGAATACACAATTAGTATTGAAAGATGGAGATCAGTCTCCTTCAAACAAGTAGAAGTGAATTATAGATGAGCATTCTGTTGCGTCAAAGTTATTGATTATTCTTCCTAAATTACATATAAATATGTGTAAACCTCATACAACTATAAAAAAAAATCAAAATAAGTATGATAAAAGCTGTTAGCATAACAAAAGGTGAAACTACACAACATTTAAGGTTAAGTAGTAGCCACAATCCGGAATGAAATTCAAACTACGAGCTTTGTTACGTCTTAAATACTGAGAAATGTCTACATATTTGTAAAAGGTCCATATATGGATAAACCGTCCAAAATGTACTACTCCCCTGGGCAACACTTTATGGTCAGCTGTAGCAAAGAAAAGTGAAAAGAAATGAAATTTGATTAGCAATATATTTGAAAGATAATCACCTTTTTGCTTTCTTGTAATAATAGGGCTGCAGGAAGAACCCCCTCCAGCTGAAAAATCACATAAGAAAAGAGGTGAAAGTCATAGTAAGGACAGTCTGCTGTTACCTTGAGCAAATTACGTAAATCTCCCAGGACCAAAGCAAGTTAGAAATTGACAGAACAGTGTAAAGTGTAAGAGAGAAGTCCTGATTGTTTAGGAAGGATAATTGTACATGCGGTTAATTAGCATAAAAAGGAAACATTAAGCACACCATGCACCAATTATCTCTGTTAGGTCGCTAGTTATTTGCATCTTACTCAAGCGTCGACACCAAAAGATCCAGTGCACAGAGGTTACTATTAACAGTAAAGCCACTTCCCAAATATGCCTCTTGTGATTTCAGAAAGAAAAACGATCCTGTGGGTATTATGTGCACTCTGCAAAAACATTTATCACATATTTTAATATAACTAAATGCATATTTTTAACAACCAACTAGAGGGACATAACAGATGGTCAAGTACCAAATATTACAATTCTGTGAAATACTAGAGTAGGCATTTGCATGAATCGTTTAATAGTCCGTCCGGCTAATAAAACAAATAGTATATCTCTTTTCTATTTACTTGGAAATAAATATAGACTGATTGTTACTTCAGGGTTAAGGACCAAACATCCATGTCCCAATAAGTACACCTGAGATCAGACAGACTCAAAAGGTAGTCCTGAATTATTCACTGACCAGAGGACTCAGATTGACCATATTTCTTGCAAATGCCGTGCAAGTTATTAAAAAAAATGGACAAACAAAATTGACTTGCCCAAATATGAAAAGCACATTTGTCTACAATAACAACTTCTTAAAAGATGCATTATAATGTTGACAACAGCCACCAACAATGAAAGAGTTCTGAGTACGTGTCTGCTATATCATAATACACACTTTATTCTGCTATCTTTTTAAAGATGCAGGGCATAATAACTTATATTCACATAAACAAGTCCTAATATCATTAATAAACATTACCAGATTACTTAATTGTGTCTCAGGACCTGGACCCTTCTAATGCCCTACATACTACACCAATGTACTTTATGTTTTACTTTGATGCTATCTCCAGAGGACATACATTACAGTAAGAAAATCATCATTTAATAATAAAAAATAAAATAATTTAATTGACTCAAAAAGTATTCAGTAATATTAGCTTTCTTCGAATCACAAACATGTGAAGAGTGAAGTCCACCATTATTTTAGTGCAACAAAATAGTCTGATATAGTTGACGAAAAACAAAGTACAAACACAAAAACAAGTATCGAACCCAGTGAAACGTGTCATAAGCAAGATCTGTCATTCTTAGTTCACATGGTTAAATTACTATTTATAATCTAGAACTGTGTTTCCATAAACTAAAGGTCATAAGCAGATTTTTGGTGGGTTGGGAAAGTACGAGCAATCATTAAAGCTGCCTTTAAATTCTGTGTTTAACTGTTCACATTTGACAGAGCTTTTAAGACAGAGGTCAATTGTCAAACTAAGTCTTCTGATAAATTGCTGTGGGATTGCCGTTTACTTTCCTTTCTCCGACTGCAAAACCAGAAGACTTTTTAAAGTGAATTATGTGACAATCTTGCTGCTGTACAGGGAATGTGAAAGGAAAGGCTGTTTCCTGTAACCCACAACAAAACGTAAATACCTGTAAATGATTTGTATGTATTCAGCAGATAAAAGCAAAAATCAAGCACATTTGTTTGTAATTCTGAAGTGTGCGTCTCCTCGTGCCCATTAGAGATAGGTGGGTCGAAAAATGTTTGTCTTTCTAAAAAGTGAGTCATGTTTTAAAAAGTTTGGGAGCCACTGATCTAGGAATACCTTATTGGGACAGTCCTCAAATACAGACTTACCTATGAGTTCAACTATACTCCCGCTGCGACTTCTGATGGTCGACTCATCTCGGGACACACTCACCCGTGGAATGCCACCGTCAGTTGTCAGAGCATAAAGGAGATCAGGGGGTGTAGACCTGAGCAGCTGCTGAAGTAATTCTAAAGCACCAGTCACTACATTGTGATCCCTGTGCTGGGTGTAGTGCAAGGTGATTTCATATACCTGGAGAAGGCAAATAAGTTTTTTTAATAACAGCACTGACAACTAAACTATTAGAATTTAATTTCGACGACTCATTATAGTAAACATCTTGTTTTACATTTCTATGGAAATGTGTCCAAATGGGTAATTTTGGCATCATTTTTTAATGTTAGGGTATTTCACACTATGGTCCGAAACATTTAACAATATGGCTACAGGCATATCAGTTAACAAAGGTATGTGCCATGGCTAAACATCTGAATAAAATGAATACTCATATTTCTTTCTGTATAGCACGATGAAATTTACACTTAAATATATGTGTGTACTTTTAACATTTTCATCCCAGAAAGAAAGCAATACATTTAGAATGTAATACCAGAAGATAACTGTAATGTAATAATATCTATACTTCCCTTTATTACATTGCCTATAGCAGAGGATTTGCAATTTTTTTTCTATTAATGACGTGCATAGATTTATTATAATTTAAAGTTTTGCATTTTATTGTTTTACAAATCTGTCTTAAGTTTTAATGAAGATTTTCTATAAATAAATGATAAATATATTTCAAATTCAGTTGAACTCTCATTATGTAGGGACTCGCACTTGAATTAAAGCACATTCCAGCAAAAGAGGCAGATAAATAAGGGAATATAATATATAGCAGTCATAAACTTGTGAATATTGTCACTTTGTAGCATCACTAATAGAAGACTAATTCACTCTGAGCTAGAGACCGAGCTCCACGTTTTGCATTCACATTACCCAATTCATGATACAGTTGCTTAAGTTTGAGAACACTGCATATGTTATCCACTTGAAAAATGAAAATTCTAGGTGTTCGTTTTCTGTGGGTTCGTACCTGTATGAGCTGCTCTGCAGAAGGTGAAATTTCAGTTTCTTTTCGTGTAACACCAAAGCTACCTTTTAGACTAGTGTCCTTCACCTGTTGCTGCATCAATGGCAGTAAGTATCTTAGTGTTAAAAGTACTCCCAAAGTAAGGAGAGTAGGGTGATCATCTTCCACAGGAACTTGCAGACCTACCAGAAAATTACCGAAAAGATTATGTAAGCAGGTGGGTATCAGAAATACCAATACCCCAAGTGGGTATCAGAAATAAAGATACCAATAGCCCAAATGAACATTAAACCTACATCGAAGTAATACTTCAAAGCCATGACAATTATCCAACAGAATGTGTGCCTGTAGCTTATTTATTTAAGGTATCACATAAGTGGCACGTCTTACCTGTTCAGTCAGAGTATTTCGCTGTATAATCAGACACAAATGTGTTGCTATGTTTGAGAAAGTGGCGTGGTGCAGAGTGGGCTAAAGTGTCATACAGTGGAATGGTGTCTCATATTCTACAGTGCCGCGGAGTATAGTACACTACAATGGCAAAGCCTACAGTGAAGTAAATTGTTATAGAGGCGCGTTGTACAGTGTATTTGTATTCCTGTTGTACAGTGTGTGAAACTGTTGTAGAGTGGAGTACAGTTTAGTGGCATAGAGTGGAGCACAGTGTTGTACAGTAAAGTGAGGTAGAGTAGACTCGAGTGTGGTACATTGTGCAACAGCAGAGTGGCATATAGTGCCGTAGAGTGTAGTGGCATGTAGTTGAGTGGAGCTGCTACAGTGGAGTGGCATACAGTGGAATAGTGTAGAGTGGAGTGTCTTAGAATGGAGTGGTGTCCAATTATATAGCACACACTGGAGTGACGTACAGTCGAGTGTCAATAACTGGATTGGCCTATAGTAGAGTGGAATAGTATACAATGGAGTGGGGTATTGCGGACTGGCCTACAGTGTACTGCCATAAAGTAGAATAGTGCATAGTGGAGTGCAGCCACGGCCCGTCAGGTAAGAGGTGGGGAAGGGTTGGGGGGGGGGGGCGGGTTGTCGAGGGATTCGACAGACCATCACGAGGGAAAATAAATAAATAATTCATTTTCCCACGTCTGTCGAAATCCCTCCTCCTCCTCCCCCAACCCGGCCCCACCTCTCTTACCAGCACAGGCTGAGGCTGGTGGAGTGGCGAACAGTATAGTGGCATACAGTGAATAGTATAGATTGAATTGGCGTACAGTGCACTGCCGTAGAGTGGAATAGCGTAGTAGAGTGGAATAGCGTATAGTCCAGAGGCGTACACTACAGTTTCATACACTGGAGTGGGGTACAGTAGGATAGGGTAGAGAAGAGTAAAATATCAGAATGGAGCAGTGTAGGGTGGAGTTGCATACAGTGGAATAGTATAGAGTAAATTAACAGAGTGGAGTAGTGTACAATGAATTGTTGTAGACTGGAGTGGCGTACAGTGGATTGCCGTACAGTGGAATAGCATAAAGTGGGGTAGCAAACACGGGAGTAGCATGGAGTGAAGTACGGTGGAATAGCATACATTGGAGTGGCGTGCAGGGGAGTTGCGTGGAGTGGCATACACCAGAACAGCGTACAGCAGGCCAGCATACAGTGAATTAGCGTAGAGTGCAGTAGCGTGGAGTGGAGTAGTGTACAGTGCAATAGCATACCGTGGAGCGGTGTAGAGTGAAGTGTCATACATAGAATAGTGTACAGTGAAGAGTGGAATGGCGTAGAATGGAGTGTGGTAGAATGAAATAGCGTACAGTGGAGTAGCAGAGTGCAGTGGCGAACAGTGGAATGGCGCAGGGTGTAACGGCATACAATAGTGTAGCATATAGTGAGGTGGCGTAGAGTGGAACAGCGTATGGTGGAGTGGCATAGAGTGGAGTGGCGGAGACTGGAGTGGCATACAGGGGAATACCGTAAAGCAGCATACACTAAAATAGCATACAGTAGAGTAGAGTGGCATACAGTGGAGTAGTATACACTGGAGCGGCATAAATTGGAATAGCGAGCAGTGGGGTGGGGTAGTGTATAGTGGTGTGGAGTGGGGTACAGTGGAGTACCGCACAGTGGAATAGCAAACAGTGGAGTGGCATACAGTATAGTGGGGCAGAACGGAGTGGCAAAGAGTCAAAAAGCGTAAAGGTGAGTGCCATACAGCGCAGTTGGGTACAGTGGAATAGTGTATACCTGAGTGGCGGAAATTGGAGTGAAGTGGTGTAAGTGAAATAGCATACAGTGGAGTTTTGCACAATGTAGTGGCAAAGAGTAGAGTGGCAAAGAGTAGAGTGGCAAAGAGTAGAGTGGCAAAGAGCAGAGTGTGGTAAAGAGTAATAGCATTCAGTGAGTGGCGTTGAGTGCCGTGGTGTGGAGTGCCGTGGGGTAGAGTGCCGTGGGGTAGAGTGCCGTGGGGTAGAGTGCCGTGGGGTAGAGTGCCGTGGGGTAGAGTGCCGTGGGGTAGAGTGCCGTGGGGTAGAGTGCCGTGGGGTAGAGTGCCGTGGGGTAGAGTGCCGTGGGGTAGAGTGCCGTGGGGTAGAGTGCCGTGGGGTAGAGTGCCGTGGGGTAGAGTGCCGTGGGGTAGAGTGCCGTGGGGTAGAGTGCCGTGGGGTAGAGTGCCGTGGGGTAGAGTGCCGTGGGGTAGAGTGCCGTGGGGTAGAGTGCAGTGGTGTAGAGTGCAGTGGTGTAGAGTGCAGTGAAGTACATTATAGTGGCATACAGTAGCATGGAGTGACGTATGGCTGAATAGCATATAGTGCACTGGCGTACGGTGGAGTGGTGCAGTTTGGAGTGGTGTAAGGTGGAATAGTGTAGAGTGGAAAGCATAGAATGATGTGGTGTAGAATGAAGTGGCATAGGATGGACTGGTGTAGAGAGGAGTAGCGTAGAGCAAAGCAGAGAAGCGCAGAGCAAAGCAGCGTATAGCAGAGCAGCATAGAGCAGAGCAGCGTGGCATACAACTGAGTGCTATAGGGTGGAGTGGCGTAAGCAGAGTAGCATGGAGTGGGATAGCATAGAGTGGAGTGGTGTACAGCGCAATGGCGCAGAGTGTGAAAGAACGGAGTGGCATACAATGGAATAGCATAAAGTAGACTGGCACAGAGTGGGCTAGCATACAGTTGAATAGTGTAGGGTACAGCAGAATAACATACACTGGAGTAGGGTAGCAAGAAATCGCATAGAGTGGAGAGGCGTACACAGGAGTAGCGTAGAGTGGAGTGAGGTTGAGAGGAGAGAGGTAGAGTCGAATGAGGTAGAGTCGAATGGCGTAGAGTGGAATAACAGAGTGGAATATATCAGAGAGGAGTGTTGTTGAGTGGAACGGGGTAGAGTGTTGTGGCGTACAGTGTAAGAGAGTATTGCGGAGTGGCATGAAGTGGTATAAAGTGGAATAGTGTAGAGAGGCGTGGAGTGGACTAGTGTAAAGTGGAATGATGTTGACTTGATTGGCATACAGTTTAGTGTTGTAGAGTGGGGAGGCATATAGTAGAGAGGCATAGTAAATGTGTTTTTTCTATGTGAATCTCTGTTTTTGAAGTGTTGGGCCCAAACCTAGCATCACTTTAACCTTTCTTTTTCAGGGATTTTCTTTTCTTTTCAAATCTGTTTATTAAAGACTTCAATCTTACATCACGATGTGAAAGTAATGAACAGATTTCAACATAATATACAGCTGTCATCATATTATTACACAGGTTCGGTAATGGCATCTTTACTATACATTGCATTTCTATCATCATAAGTGTTCAATTGCATCCTGCTGCCAACCATTAGCTGTAATGTGAAACAATCAAATAGAAAATGAGGAGAGAAAGGAACGAAGAACAGAGAGAATTAGAAAGGGCATAGGGTGGCATTTCAAGCAATGGTTCTCAAAGCTTCTTATCAAGAGCCAAGGAGTGGGCATCAGGCTCCCTGTGGTGTTGTGCTGAAGAGGTTTGTGGGCAGTATCAATGTACTGGGTTAGTGGAGCATCCTCAAATAATTGGAGGGCACGAAGCTTAGGTGGGGTTTAACAGAGGCTGCCATGCACCTTTGAATTTAGGTTTAGTGTGTGTCATTCAGTATGTGAGAAGTTCCATCGCCATGATGTGCCAGAGCCGTGTAAACCACATGGCGATGGAGGGTGCAATTAGCTTTTTCCAATAAAGGGCTATTAGTTGTTTGGCAGCTCCCAGCATGTGTGCGATGAGGCGCCATTACACATAAGTCATAGCTAAAAGCGTTAAGGGAACAACGGCCGCCTCCAGGGTCTGGCTACCCTAGCGGGATTTGCGGGATGGGATGCCATCGGTATCTCTAAGCTGGGGGATGTTATGGCCGGGACGACGCTTAAATCGTTCCAGGAGCTGAGAGTAGAGTTTGACATGTCCCATACACAGTTTTTCCGGTACTTACAATTTCGCCATGCTCTGGCTCCGGATCTGGAGGGTCTGCGGTCCCTCCCTGAGTTTAGCCCTCTGGAAGCCCGTGTCTTTATGGGGGAGTTAGATGCTAAAAAAATCTCTCGCATTTATCAATCTTTGATCATACATTGCTCCTGTGACTTTCTCCCTTAAGGAGAAATGGGAGGAAGATGTTGGGCCGCTGGAGGAGGAGGATTGGAATGAGGCGCTGGCGAGTTCTAGAGGCGCGGCCATCTCGATTCGCCTCCGGCTGATCCAATTTAAATACTTCCACAGAGTGTACTACACGCGGCAGAGGTTGTGGAGGGCGGGACTCATCGCCTCCCCAGAGTGTACTAGGTGTGGAGGCGAGGAGGGTACTTTCCTCCATACAGTGTGGAGTTGTGGACGCCTGGACAGGTTCTGGTGCGGTGTCTGGAATGGCCTAGATGAGGCGTTGGGTTGGGTGCTCCCGCGCACGCCGCGCTTGGGACTGCTGCATGTGCTGGAGGGAGTGGGAGGCAACTTGTACAAGAGGCATTTGTTACTATTGGGACTAACGATAGCCAAGCGCGACATAGCTAGGGCCTGGAAGGACCCGCAGCCCCGTCACTTCTCGCTTGGAAGAGGGGCCTAGACTTCTGTATGGGGATGGAGAAGCCCATATTCCTGGCTCGCGGCTGCCCCAGCAAACATTATAAGATATGGAAGAGGTGGGCGGACTACAGGGGTATTTGGTTAGAGCCCCCGATAGAGCAGGATCCGGATTCAGACATATGAGTGAACTTGTCGATCGGATAAGTGTGTGCGAGTGGCTTGAACAATCGAATGTCGTGCGGGGGGGAGGGAACAGAGTGGGAGGGGAGGGGGCAGTAGTTGGGGGGGGTTGGGTGGGGGGTCTTGTTCACTAACTGTTTCCATTGTTTAGACTACAAAGCAATGACTGATTGTGTTACTGTACAAATGTATTGATTCTTGGCAGATTCCTCTGGGGTACAGAGATCTGTGGCTACCTATGTGATCAGTCAATAAAATCTGTTTTGAAAAAAAAAAGCGTTAAGGGCCTGATTCCTAGGATAGTCACAGTGGGGGTATTGTGTATGGGGAAGTCTATGGTGCCCTTGATGTGGCATAACACCTCCTTCCAGTATAGGGTTAGGGATGGACAGGTCTGCCATATATGTAAGAAGTTACCTTCCTCAGCTTGGCAACACCAGCAGCTATGTGAAGAGGTGGGGAACATCTAGTGTAAGCGTTTAGGGAGTATAGTACCATCTCGTCATGAGTTTGTATGCGGTTTCTCGCTGGGGTATGCTTTTGCATATTTTCGGCATATCGCGCCATAATTGATCCCATTGATTTGAGGTAATCTCGTCTATTAGATCTGTCTGCCATTGTACTTGATATGTGTGGGGTCTAGTCGGGGTGGAGTACTGTAGTTCTTGATAGGTGCGGGAAATTGGGGAGAGGATGTAGTCTTACAGCTAGAGCAGTCGACCTCGAAGCTGGGAAACCGGGTTCGAGTCTCGGCATCGACGCTCAACATCCTGTGATTCTGGGCAAGTCAATTAATCTCCCCGTGCCTAACAAAAATGAATGTGTTCTTCTCTAAAAAAACTGGTGCTCATGTAAAGTGCTCTGATACCCGATGTCTCGGGTCTAGTCTCGCTATATAAAACTCTAAAAAAAAATTACAATTAATAAAGCCCAACAAGCCATCGTATGAGCGCACTAGCGTTTCAAAGGGGAAGAAAGGCTGAGGTGCCCCTTGAGTGTTTAGTGGTGTGTTTAGCTAGTGTCGGATCTAGTAGTATTGTAAACTAACCTCCTCACGTAGGCTGTATTCTCTCTTGATTAACATTCCCCAGCACACGTGATATTCAACAAAAGGCAGTTTCCAAAGTTATTCACATATGACTTAATACACAAAAAATTGGTCAGTCCTTTCTTTCGTCTTTTTATTCCTTCTTCAAACCTTTAAGAGAGTGAACGGTTCCCAAGCACCACAAGTTACTACTCGAAACAAAACCATATATATACCTTAGTGGAGTTACCTATTGGTGCCTATACCCTATTACCTATACCACCACTCCAAGTAGTATGTATTCTCTCTTGCATTGATCAAAGGTTTTTAGCCTATCGCCCTCAAAGAGGTCCCTGAATGTGCCGCATTCTCCCTCTCTCCACGTCAGGAAGGCTTGTGGGTGCAGGGCTGGCGGGTGGAGGGTCAGAGGGATGGGGGGGTAACTCCGGGTTTTGTGCCACCAGTGTGTTGGGGAATGGGAAAGAGATGAGGCCCCTGGATACTGCAATTTTGTTTTGTTTTTTATTTTAACAGAGTTTTATACATCGGGAACATGACCTGCAGGTATTGGGTATCAGAGAGCTTTACATAACACCAGTTGTGTTAAATGAGGACACATTCATTTTTTTGTTAGGCACAGGGAGATGAAGTGATTTGCCCAGAATGACAGGATGTTGAGCGTCGTTGCAGAGACTCGACCCAATTGCCCAGATCCGAGGTCGACTGCCCTTGCAATTAAGCCAACTCCTCTGTCTAGCACTGTCTTTGAAGGTGTATCTATTTAGGCACTTCGAGGGGGGGGGGGCACCCCGTGGGGGCCAAGTTAGGTCACAGAGTGGTCTGCAAGCCACTACCTGATCCATATGGAATCAGTGCTTCTCGCTTTCGTGAACCACCCATTCCGAGATGTACAGGAAGTGTGAAGCCCAGTAGTATTCTAGGAGATTAGGGCATACCACCCCCCCCCCCCCGCCCCCTCTATCCCAGGGCAGCATGAGGAGTTTGTTTGGAAATCTCGGCCGCTTCCCTCCCCATATGAAATTGGTGAAATCACGTTGCAAGCATTGTATTACAGCTTTTTGGTATCGGGGTGGAGAGTGTTTGAAATAGATATAGTACTTTCGGTAGGATTGACATTTTAATTGCATTGAGCCATCCCATTCAGGAGAGAAGGAGTGATTTCCAAACACGCAAGTCTTCAAGCACTGTCTTCCTGCATTACGGCAAATTCGCCTGTGTCCATGTTGATCGGGAGGGGGCCAAGTTTAGCCCAAGGTAGGGAATTGAGTGTGGTGCCCATTGAAAGGGCTGAGGGATTGCAGTTCTGGGATGTCCTCTCCAGGTATCGTCAGGTTCAACACCCATGATTTGGGCAGGTTAATTTTGAGGCCTGAGGCTACTTCGAATGCTCTTAGGTTTGTTATCAGCGCCAGGAGCGAGTTCCTGGGCACCATCAAAGTGAGTAAAAGGTCATCCGCAATCTTATCCTCAGTACCCTTAAAGGGAATGCCCCGAATATCCTCGGATTGGCGAATAGCTATCGCTAGCGGATCGTTCACAAGGGAAAAGAGTAAGGGAGAGAGCGGACAACCCCGTCTGGTGCCTCAGCGTGTATGTATTGGGTGTGTGAGCTGCCCATTGACTATAACCTGTGCCTGAGGGGTGGCGTACGATGCCATAATTTGAGAGACTATTATGGGTCCTAATTCTAATTCTAATTCTGCCGTAGAAAGACCCAATACACCTGGTCAAAAGCTTTTTCAGCATCAAGCGATAATAAGCAAGCAGGAAAGTCCAGACGGTGGTCCTTTACCACTAAGTGGGCTAGCCGACGTACATTGTCTGCCACTTGGCGTTGGCGAACAAACCCTGGATGGGTCAATCAATCCGGGCAAGTAGGGCTCCGGTCGGTTAGCCAGGATCTCTGTGTAGATTTTGGCATCTGTGTTGAGGAGAGCGATAGGGCGGTATGACAAATACAGTGTATGGTCTTTGCCTGGCTTGGGAATGAGGGCTATTTCTGCAATTGCCATTGTAGTAGTGAGCCTGGAACTCAGTCTGTAAATGAGTTAAAAAGACGCAGCAACTGGTCTTGCATTTGCAGTAAAAACATGCAGTAAAAGTGGACCAGGTGTCCATCTGGAACTAGGGTTTTGCCCACTGGTAAGTCCTTCAATGCCCGTTGGAGCTCAGCTAACGGGTTTGGTGCTTCTAGAATCTAGGAATGTTGCATATCCAGGGGGGTCCACGGGCAGGTTGAGAGAAGAGAATTTGTCTGACCGGGGGACGAGGGGCCACTGTCCTATGGTGCGGTGTAAAAAGTGTGGAAGGCATTTAATTTGTCTTGCTCAGATACAGCCCAAGTTTGGTCTGCAGTTTTAACTTTTGCGATGTGTGCCCTTGCTTTTTTTTTTTTTTTAAACTTTATTTTTGTCCTTTCACAGAAGAAACATACAACAACTCCCCCCCCCCCCCCCCCCCCGGGGCGTGGCTAGCGGCCAACGGAGATGGTGGCAGCCTAACGAGGCTCCCGGACCCACCGCCTGTAATCCGCGAAATTATCCTGCCACAGACTGGGGAACCCCGTGAAACTCTCGGGTGACCCCATCGACATATTGCTGCCTGCCCCGGTGCCGTGATACAGCCGTTTCCTGCCCTGAGTGCGATGTGCACGTCCGAACCCTAGCTGCGGACCTGAGGCGCAAGATGGCGGAGGCTTTGTGACGCCGAGACCTGAGGCGCGAGCCCTGCGGCCCCATTAATAGGCCAGGAGTGTGACCAGGGAGTGCTTGGAGGCGATTACCCGGCGGCACAATCCTGTGGCCCCCTACGACCGAGGGAACGCCTGGAGGTCCGGCCCCGGCGCCCCGCTGCCCTGGAGCGGCCCCTCCCTGCCCGGGAGGCTAAAATCGAGACCCCGGCGCCGGTGGGGCCTACCGCCCCCGAGGTGGGCGGGCGCGCCCGACCGGCGCGGCGGACCACTACTACCGCTCCGGCGCGGCCGGCGCCCCTCGGGTGGGTGTCCTCCCAGCGCCAGAGCCCCCGAAGCTGAGCGACCAGCGCCCGTGCAGTGCCGTCCTTGGAGCCGGTCTTAGACGCCCTGCCCTCGCAGAGGGGCGCTGTGGGTGCTTGCTAGCTGGGAGGAAG
Organism: Lissotriton helveticus; assembly: GCF_964261635.1. Classification (NCBI taxonomy): domain Eukaryota; kingdom Metazoa; phylum Chordata; class Amphibia; order Caudata; family Salamandridae; genus Lissotriton; species Lissotriton helveticus. The sequence continues at coordinate 373,098,030 of NC_136060.1, forward strand.
ACTAGAGGACGAGTCGGGCCCTGATATTGTGGAGTGACAGGACTGGGAGCCCCGACTCCGTTGCGGCCGTCGGCAGCGGTCTAGGTGGTGAGCCGAGCCTACCACATCTTTGTTGGCCTGTGGTGTCGGGCGACCGGGGATGGTCTAGCGCCCCCCCCCCCTCGCAAAAGAACAGGCTGATCCACCTGGCCTTCGTACTGGCCGCGAGGTGCCCGGGGAATTGAAGCGCAAACTGGCAGCAGGAGACGACAGAGGACGGCGGACTGCTGCCGGCTTGAGCCTGAAGCGCCTCTGCATGGGGCCCAGGGACCGGCGGCTGTGACCAACCTCGGAGAGCCGACCTGGCGTCGGCGACCCCCGGGGAGGCCGGTGCAGAGCCCACGCAGCAGTGACTGCCCCTACCCTGCGGGCCCTGGAAACTTGGACCCCGGCTTGCGGGCCTACAATCCTGTGGAGCTGGCGCCCCGCCGCCAGAGTGAGCGGTAAGAAGTGAGTGAGTGCGGCACCGCGAGTGAGCGGAGGGAGGACCGGCGGACCTGCAGTGGCGGCGGAGTCTTGCTGCGGGACGACTGTGGGGAGGGGACAGAAGCGCTGGATGGCACCTGGGAGGCCCATGGATGAGAGAGCAGCGGGAAAGAAGCGCGGTGCCTGACGCTGAGGAGACTGGTGGAGGACCCACGTGTCTCCGGCGAAACACCACCCAACCGAACGTGAGCCTTTAAGCCCTGGGATTGAGCCCGACTGGACCCGGCATCGGCCCTGGGGTGCGCACTACTTTGCACTGGGCGAAAGGGGACAGCGCACCGGAGGCAAGGAGCGATGGCCTCCGAGCCTGCTGCGTCCGGCCACGGCCCCCAAGGCCTTCTGTAACGGGGGTGCGACGCCTGACTGGCGTTCCGACAACGGGCCTGAGTGGAGCCTCGGCGGCGAGCAACATCGGGGCACAGCGCAACTGACTCTGGAACGACTGGCTCCCTGGCACTGAGATCGGCTCCCGCTGGAGGGTGCGGGTGAGTGTTTGGAGGCCTGGAGGGGCAGCAACAGCGATCTCGGAGAAGAGAGGGCTGGGCTGTTGCATGGGAAGCCTGAACTGAGCGGGGAAGAGGACCTGGCCGCAGCTGAGGGCCATCGCTGAGAAGGGTGACCACGTGTACCCCTGAAGGGGAGAGGCACGTCCCGGGCGGCTGAGCCACTAGAGCCCCTGAGAATCGACGACCACTGCCAACGGAGAGATCCCAGACCGCGCAAACTGTGAGAGCGGAACACCTGCCCTGACGGATCGGCTGGAGCTTCGGAGGCGTGATGGGGAAACCGCGGGGGCCAAAAGGAGATGGGGGCCAGACCTCTGAGACTGTAGAGGACGCGCAGCAGCCTCAGTCGGAGTTCCAACTGATGCAGGACAAAATCCTCGAAGCTATTGCAGCCACAAAGGACGCTCTACACCAGGACATTGCTCAGGTGGCGACGGGGCTGGGACTCCTGAGGGCTGATCATGGGAAACTAGCTGATAGGGTCAAAGATGCGGAGAATCTCCTGAAGGAAATTGGGCCGGAACACAAAGCACTAGATGGAAGCCTCACGGATGCCCTAGACCGAATCCAAGCACTAGAGCGAAGAGCGGAAGACGCGGAAAACCGCAGCCGCCGGAACAATGTGCGCTTAGTGGGCCTTCCGGAGAAAAAAGAGGGGACATACATGATGGGTTATTTGGACACCTGGCTGCGAACAGTGGTGGCCCCAGAGGGTCTCTCCCCCTTCTTCACGCTGGAGAGAGCGCACCGCGTCCCTGCCAGGCCCCCGAAGCCGGGTCTGCCCCCCCGACCGGTGGTGATCAAACTGCTCCACTACAGGGACAGAGACTGGCTGTTACAGCGGGCAAGAGAATCGGGGCCATTCCAAGTGGATAACAGTAATGTTACGCTATTCCCGGACTACACCTTTGAAACCCAAAAACTTAGAGCCTCGTTCCTGTCCATTAAAAAAGAACTGCGCGCAGAGAGACTACAATACTCGCTTTTATTCCCAGCACGGCTGCGGGTCTCAGTAGACGGAAAAGCTTTGTTCTTCACTACTTCAGCGGAGGCTTGGTCCTGGTGGGACACTTACAAGGCTGGAACGGATGGAGCCCGCTACAGAGCTGAGGAGGAGCTCCACCAGAGCTCGGTGCGACGATCCAGGCGGCTCCGGAAACGAGGGCAACACCGGAAGAAACCGACGGATTCGCAAACGGTGGAAGAACGGAAGGCGGCACTGCAGGCGGTGAAGGAGGTGTCGGGTGTGGTACCGAAGCAGCTAGAGAATGTTCTGATCTCAGAGGAAGCGGGAACGGGGTCAGAGACCGAACTCTCTGAAGTGGACAGCACTAGAGGCCCGACAGTCACGCCACAAACCGCGGAAGAGGTCTTTGGCAGCTGAAACGAGGACATGGGGGACTGGCTGTGCTAATCTAGCTACTGTGGCACGAGACCATTTGAGCAGGCAGCCGTGAGACTGAACTAACGTGAGTCTGGAAGCATATTGAGGGGCGGGGGAACAGGGGAACACTTGCACGTAGCGAAAGCTAGTTCACGCGCCCAGAGGCCCATAAGGCCGCCGCAGTACAGACTGCGGAGTAGAACGTTTTGAGAGCGCGTTGCTCTTTTGTTTGGATGGGGGTAACTCTTTTGCAGTTAAGTCTTGTTCTAGGGGGGGGGGAGGGGGCCTGGAGAAGTTGGGGCAACTCAGGGCTTGGGTGGGGGAGTGGGGCGGGCGACTGGGCTGGGAGGGAATGGAGTGCGGGACGGGGTGGGTGTGCATTTGTTGGGGGAGGGAGGGAATGGTGTCACAACTAGCGTCTGGTCGCTGTTCGTAGTGGCCCTAGATCGACCACACCAGGATAATGGATAATGTGGGGTCGTTAAAATGTGTGTCCTGGAATGTGCGGGGGCTGAATTCGATGACAAAAAGACACAAAACACACTCCTATCTTGTCCGCAGAGGGGTTCACATTGCTATTCTGCAGGAGACTCATCTGACTAAGAAAGAAGGGGTCGCGCTGCAAAGAAGATGGAGGGGTCAATTGTTTTACACCACGTATTCAGCATTTGCCAGGGGAGTACTCATTTGGATTCGGGCGGGGGTTCCCTTCCAAGTCACCAAGCACTTAATAGACCCCAACGGGCGATTTGTAGCAATTGAAGGCCTGCTCAGGGGCCGCCAGATAGCACTCTGTGGCATTTATGCACCGAACACTGAGCAAGCATCGTATTTCACTACATTGTCCAGACAACTAGCTACCTACCTCACTGGAGCATCACTATTGGGGGGGGGACTTCAACTCCATTGCGGACACCACTTTGGATAGGTCACACCCACCACTACATGCTTCCCCAGTACACAGATTAGCAAAACACAGATCGACCTGGCAGGAGAAGTGGGACCTGTCGGATGTGTGGCGAGTACAACACCCAGCAGAGAGAGACTACTCCTTCTACTCCGGCATACACGACCTCCATGTCCGCATAGATGCTTTCCTGTGCTCACCGGCGGTATTGCCGATGGTTGCCCGGACTGAATATCTAGCACGCACGATATCAGATCACAACCCCTTGCTCCTCACGTTGGACTGGATGACAGGGATCATGCTGATCCCGACTTGGCGGCTCCGACCGGACACGTTGGATGACCCACCATTCAGTGCGGCCTTAGAAGGCAGGATCTCCCAATACTTTGCAGAGAATGAGGAGACAGCCTCCTCCAGAGCCATAGAATGGGACGCACTCAAAGTAGTGGTGAGAGGTCATTGTATAGGGAAATTTGCGGGGGCGAGACGGACGCTAGTCGACGATCTAGACAAGGCTGAGCGAACGCTGAGAGAAGCAGAGAAGTTGCGGCCAGGCCGCCCCGACCTGCAGGAAAGGGTACGTGCAGCGCGGGAGGCAGTGGTGGTAGAGGTAGAACGCCTGCGCAGCTTTGATTATAAAATTTATTTAACTAAGGCTCTCGCTGAAGGGGACAAGACTGGAGCACTCCTGGCCTGGTTGGCCAACCCCAGTAGGGGTAGCGCCCCGATACTATCCCTGAAGGGGTGAAGCGGGGAGGTATACAACACCCAACCGGATATATTGCAGTGCTTTAGAACATACTACGGAAAACTGTACGAGAAGAGCTCGGGAACTCGAACTGAGGCGATAGAATCCTTGCTAAACGAGATACAGTTGCCCCAACTGGGAGAGGAACACGCTAAAGCCATCGGGGGTCCGATTGACCTCACAGAAATAAGAGGGGCTGTAAAGAGAATGGCGCGTAACAAAACGCCAGGTATAGACGGGCTGCCTATTGAGTTCTATGGTAAATATATAGATTTACTGGCCCCACAGTTACGTATAATATATGCGGAGGCCAAGGAAAAGGGAGAGTTACCCCAATCGATGCGAGAGGCGATCATGATACCCCTGATAAAACCGCGTAGAGATAGCTTGGATCCGGCCTCGTACTGACCGTTATCGATGCTGACGACGGACTATAAAATACTGAGTACAATCCTAGCCGGTAGACTTGTGACCCATATGCAGAGTCTGATCCATAGAGACCAGTCGGGTTTTATCCCCACTAGGAACACGTCGCACAACATCCGTCGGCTGCTTCGGCTCGTAGCAGATCCTCCACAGACCGCAAGAGCACCTATGGTGCTGTCGGTAGACATAGAAAAGGCTTTTGATAGCCTAGAGTGGGACTACCTGTATAGGGTGATGAAAGGTTTTGGTCTGGGCGAGGGTTATATACAGTGGACGAAGGTGCTCTATGCGTCGGCAGGCGCTAGGGTGAGAGTGGGGGCGCTGATTTCGGACCGATATGAGGTGAACAGGGGAACTAGACAGGGATGCGCACTTTCCCCCTTGCTATTCGCTTTGGCGATGGAGCCGCTGGCGGCATTGGCTAGAAGAGGAGACTCCTTTTGCGGATTATATGTCGGAGGTACCCGCCACTGTATATCGCTGTACGCTGACGACCTTCTGTTATTCTTGGATAATACCGAAGAGGCGGTGGAGGGTGTGGAGGGCCTACTGGCGACATTCGGAGGAGTCTCAGGCTTAAAAGTGAACTGGGCGAAGACTTGCATCTTCCCCCTCCGGAAAATGGAGAGGTGTCCATTGACCAGCCTCAACCTACGCTGGGAACCATCCTGCTTGCACTATCTTGGGGTCTATATTTACCACGACCCTGCAGACCTATTGGACGGTAATGTTGGTCGCTGCATCCGAGCATTACAGGGCAACATGACCTTCTGGGCTACCCTTCCTTTATCCATGACGGGCCGGGTGTCCCTCCTCAAAATGATCGCCCTACCGCGATTGTTGTACTTTTTTAGAACCCTTCCCATATGGATACCAGGCGACGTCTTCAAACACCTTAAATCTCGAATAGTGTCATTCCTCTGGGGAACAGGCAGGCGGAGGATAGCACTAACGACTCTGACTCGCCCGACATCTGAAGGGGGATTGGCGATCCCTGACTTCGAACTCTACTACCTGGCAGCACAACTGCAGTTCTATACGCAGGAGGTGGCAAGGGTGTATCGAGGTCCGGAAAATGAGAGAGACATGGGCACCCCACGGCATGTGTTAGCGTATATTGCTCTACAGCAGAAACTAGTGCTCAGAGGATTGTCCCAAGAAGAACGGACATTGAGACTCTGTTGGAATCGCATGCAGAAACGAGCTGGCCCGGGGCATCCATATGCGCCTGAAATCCCATTAGGAATGTTAACAGCCCTACCACACGGGGGAGACTGGTCGAACCTACAACGTTGGGAGGAAGCTGGTCTACAGATGGTGGGAGACCTTTATACTGATGGGGTGATGACACCGTACCAAACTCTGCAGGAACAATACGATCTCCCGAGAGGGGACTATTTACTGCATGCGGCAGTAGTGCGGACTATACAAGCACATTGGGGGGAGGGACTAGTTGAACCCAAGACATCATTGGTGTGCCAATACACGATGATGGCGGCAGGGACCTACAAGGCGGTTACGTGCCTTTACTCCAGAATGCACACAGAAAATATACCACCTCTAACACGCCTCAAGACACAATGGGAGATAGATCTACAGAAAGACATTCCGGACACAATGTGGTCCCAGCTGGTTCAGAGAGCCAAGAAAAGCACCAGGAACGCCCGTTTCCAACTGATCCACCTTTACATACTTCATAGGGCCTACCTCACCCCGAATAAAATTATGCAATACTTTGGCGCTGAAGACGCAGCATGTCCCAGATGTGCACTACTAGGGGCAGATTTCTTACACATGCTACGAGGCTGTCCACAGGTGCAGGACTATTGGAGGGACGTGGGAGACGTCCTGAACGAAGTGACAGATAGAGAGCTGCAATACGATAGTGCGGTTACACTCTTGCACTGGTTTCCACACACACGCAAAACCAAACTATCTAGTAAATTTATAGATACGGGCCTACTTATTGCAAAGAGGGAGCTCACCAGGGGATGGAAATCAAAGGTAGCGCCATCACATAGGAAATGGCTGCACGAGTTTTTGAAATGGGCTGCAGCAGAGAGCACAATTAGGTACCAACTGGCTAGACGCAAGCCAGACGAGAAAGCCCGAGAAGCGGCATTAGCATGGGAAACGATGGTCCAAGCCCTTAGGGACAATGCAGTGGAGAGTGAAGAGGAGGAAGAACCTGTAGACCCAGGGGATCCAGGGGAGATGATTCTAGACCCAGCACCGACACCGGACACACACACCCATTAATCGATACCGAACTCCTGAGACTACCTACACGATGGAGTGCACACTCACCAGACGCGGGCGTAGACACCAGGGGGGGGGGGGAGGGGGAAAAGAGGATGTATTACCCAGCTAGGGCGGAGAGCCCCACACACATATGCCGGATGGCGGAGAGGGGAAGGTTGAGGGGGAAAAATTAAAAGCAGACAGCCGAGGACCGATGGAAAAGTTTGCACCATGAGACTGGGAATGTGTACTTCATACTAATTCGCCGCCCAGCCTCCGGGATGCGGGCTATAAGGCTGTGTATGCAAACCTTGGAAAGAGTGCTGGTATTTCTGGTCCCGCGTAAACTGTATGCAAAAATGTTGTATGCCTTGTATTGAACTCTGCAATAAAAACTGTTTAAAAAAAAAAAAAAAAAAAAAAAAAACCAACTCCCCTCCCCCCCCCCGTGGCATCAAAACAGCACATATGCACATTGACAGACTCATTAAGGCACGGCTGGACGACCAGAGGTCACACTGAGATACATAGGCTTCAATGACATTGCACAAAATATCTGACAGCAGCAAGCGTCTTGTGAGCATTTGGGCCAGCACCCACCCTTCACCGCACCTCCCCCGCGACTCCGGGGATGACTCCATCTTCCTCCTCAGTGCCCGAACCCATTGGTGAGAATAATTCCCCACTCGTCCCCTCTGACTCACTATATGAGGTGTGATCCAGGACCCCAATCTCGGCACATAGCATGCCATGCCATGCCAACAGGTCCTCCTGCAGCCTCTCATCCTTCCTACAGCTCTGCATATGTGCTTCCTCCGCTAGGGACCACTCCCGCACATCACTCAACCACTTGGGAATCTCTGGGGCCCTCTGACCACACCAAGTGATAGCCACCCAATGCCTAGCTAGCACCAGCATCAAGTGCATCAATTTATAAGCCAATTTCCTCTTCTAAGGTCTAGGTACTAAAGCCAACAAGCAATATAAGGGCGTCAGCTGAATGTAAATCCCCGTAGTGGCAGCAATATGGTTCACCGCCCTCATGTGTGCCCTTGCTTCTTGATGCTTCGGTCTACGTGCAAGAATGGCCCCTACCTTGTCCCCCAGTTGTACTACCATTGCTTTAGCACTAGCAGTGCTCGTTCCGCCCCATTTGAACTGTGGGAATTTAGTTGGCCCCTAAACATAGCGAGGCACCGTTTATGCGTTCTGGAAGGTGTTGAGTGGTCCAGTCTCTCCAGGGATTTAATGTCGCTGGTCAAGCTGGCCTCGTGACTGCGCGCGATCGCAATTGACGTAATGACACCCCTGATTGTCAGGACAGAGCAGTGGGTTTCAAGGAGGGCGTTAGGTGTGAAATAGGCCGAGATCTCTGTCCGAATCTCTGTCACATCCACCGGTTCGCGCAAAGCATGGGGGGATAACTGCCATCGAGGCTTGGGGCAGGCTGAGTTAGCAAGTCCCTGTATTTGAACTTCCAGGTGGGCATGGTCGGAGATAAAGATATTCGATCTAGAGGCAAATTGAATGCCGCGCCTGAGTGAGTGGGAGAGAAACACGTAATCAATGTGGGAGTATGAGCGGTGTACGTGGGAATAGTAAGAATACTCATGTGTGCCAGGGTGGTGGTATCGCCAGGCATCTACAAGGCCTAGGTCAGTGAGGGTTCGCTTCAGTGCTGCAGACATCGCCCCAGTGGCCTGGAAAGAGTTTGAGCTACGATCCAAGTTGGGGTACCAAACCAGATTGTAATCTCCCCCAGTATTAATTGGTCCACCTGATCTCTTAACACGTTCCTAAGAAAGAGGTCTTGTGTTTAATTGGGTGCGTATATGTTGAGGACAGTGAGAGGTCGTGTCCCATATTGTATTTCGATTTTAATGAATCGCCCTCCTGGTCCCTCACCGCCCTTGGTTTCCCCAGCATGTCCGGCTTTGAGAAAAACTGCGAAACCGCGGTCTTAGTCGAGGAGAATGCCTAATATTGGATCTGGTACTTAGGATGTGCCATGGGTGTCTCAGTGTAAAAGGTGAGTCTCCTGTAGGAATATGATATCTGGGTCCTGTATAAGCAGGTAACGCCCTACCTGACTCCTTTTATTGCGGGCATTAAGACCTTTTTCATTAAGGGAATGTATTTTAATATCAGAGGTGGTGCCCTTTGTCAGAATCAAAAAGAGTTGCTAATGGCGCCTTTTTGATATGTGAATGGAGCGTTCCCCCAGACCAGCTGCCGCTCCCCCAGTGTTGTTGATCGTTTAGATGGATTAATGTCGCCCCAGTGCTTAGAGAGGGAGAAGGGCAGAATGAACTCAACAGGGATGGAGGTGAGCCGCAGCCGCAGCCGCCCCCACTGAGCTACGGATGCAGGGAGGAGCCAAGGCCTCATGTACAGCGTCCGTCGCGGGTATCAGTAGCAGATTTATCCAGGGCCTCACAGGAGGGAGACAGCCTGTAGCCGCAGCTAAGGTCTCCTGGCCGGCGCACCACTAGCCACTAGTCCCCAGCAGAATAAAGGCAACAGGCTGGGTGATCACGCAGGGCCGAGGGAGGGCCCCAGGCTTCGCACGCACCCGGCTGCACAACGGGCCTGGCCCCGTCGGCCTGACCCTTCAGCCAACCCTGACTGCGTACGGGTAAAGGGTGCTCCCAGCAGGGGAGTTGGCTGAACATGATCAAAACTTTAGAAATTCACATAAAAAGTAAAACAAAAACAAAGGTTGAAGTGAGGTTATAGTTAAGTGCTGAAATAACATAAAAACTATTGTTTAAAAAACAAAAATAACAGAAATTTGCTATTTATAGTTTACTGAGCTAACTGCAAGTTGCGTCCCTGCAACACACTGCTTATCTCCTCATATATTACATCACTCATGACATGTTAAATGACACCACTGATGACATCATCCATTCTTTGTTACAGTGTCCTATAAGGTCTGCAGACTAAGTAATTCAGCGTGCTTCAGCTGTGGTTAACTTTCTTTTCACCTTAATGGGATTATCCTCAAAGATTTCACATGACCTGCAATTTTAGGTAAAAAGGTTCACATGTATGCATTTGTAGTTGAAGACAAGACTCCGCTGGTTGGTGTTTTAAAAAAATAAATAAAAGAGAGTGTGTGTGTGTGTACATGCACACACAAAATCTTTTTATATACTGTTCATTAATCCATACTACCTCTACACACTACCCCATCCCTGAATCCTCAATACTCCTTACTATGCCTTAACACTCTCGCTTTTAGGCAAGTCTTTGGAAGGTCTAATAAACTCACAACTTTTAGCTTACCTTGAGGTTAAGGTAAGTTCATTGACCCACGCAATATTGGTTCAGAGACGCTCATAGCACAGAGACTGCCTTAGTCGCAGTTACAGACTTTATAAGACTTTTCCTGGATAAAGGCACCCCTACTGTGCTGGTGCGATTAGGTCTATCGGCAGCCTTTGCCACCGTGACTCATTCAAGATTGATTCAAAGGCTGTATGAGATTGGCATTTCTGGGAACACCGTGCAATGGTTCCAAGACTTCCTCAATAACAGAACTCAGACTATTTCGCTAGGCACCATCAAGTCTCGCACTATGTCACTTGACAAGGGGATATCACAGTCTCCTGTCTAAGCCCTACTTTATACAACATCTATGTAGCCCCCCTCGCTGTCATTGCTAGAACTTTTGGTTTTGATAAAATATCATATGCCGATGACACGCAGTTGATTATCTTCTTTGATAATAATCTGGAGGTAATTAAGGAGTAGTTCTCCAGTGGTATGAAGGCAATTGCAGAATGGATGACAACTAACTGCTTACAACTGAACTCTGACCCAAATGAGATTATGCTATTTTGTAAAGCCCAGCAATGTTGGACTCCAGTCTGGTGGCTGTCTACACTTGGCCCGCCTCCTACTCTAAGCAGGTAGTTCGAATTCTTGGGTTAAAAACAGAACAGTCTCTTTCTATGAAAGACAATGTTGCTGCCATTAGCCAAGGCTGTTTCAACAAACTGCGTCTGCTGAGGAAAGCGTTTCCTTTACTTCCACCTTCATGTAGGAAAACTCTTGTTCAGGCCAGATTATTAGTAAATTTGACAACGTCAAAACTTTGCTTGATGCTACGAATTTGACTCTATTAGCACAGCTACATGTGGTCCAGAATACGACTGCTTGGCTTGGCTGCAATATTTCTGCGAGCTCCACAAAACGTTTGCTGAGAGCCTTATACTGTCTACCTATCAAGAAAAGGACTATTTTTAACATCTGTTGTTTAACCTGTAAATCTTTAATGGGCAGCTGTCCAACTTACCTAACACAGAAACTTAAACGTTACTGCCCAGTCAGGGACTTGTATTCCAAGGATAAATAAAGCCTTATTGACAGTTCCCGGTATTCGTCCAACGAGATGCAGTGGAAGGTCTTTTACCTTCCTAGCACCATAATACTGGAATAATCTGCCTCTTCATGTCTGCACTTGCCCCGATTACGTTAGTTTCAGGAAATCACTAAAGACAGTTCTGTTCTAATTGTTGGTGCTTTGTTCTGCCTGCATCTCTCTTTCGTGCATTATACCAAGTTACATTAACATAACGAAATACTACATCTCCTAAAGCCTAAAACCCTTAATACCCTCAGCACAATCCTTCCCTGACCTAAAAATCCTCTTGCTCCCGCCGTACTATCAGAGAACCCTTAAAATTCCTTACTACTGCTAAACACTACCCATATCTCAATCCTAAACCCTTAGCACTACCTGTTCATGAACCCTAAAATATCCTCCTTATTACTTCTCAACACTTTTCCCTGAACTCTAAACCCTAAAAATCCATTAACATAAACCGCTCTCTATAGTGTGTGTTACAAATATAATGCATTGTAGATCACTACATTGTAGATGTTTTGTAAAAAATGTGTTGCATTTGTCATTTATGGTTATGGATGCATGGCAAAGGTGGATTACCAATCTGTGTGTTCTTCATATAAATTTGTTTGTGGGGGGGTCCTAGCAGGCTTTTTATTGACAAAGCCACACAATACAGGCAAGTTTATTAAATGATTTTGCCAGAAGGGTTTGTCTACAATATTGAAGGATTAAACAGGATAATTGTCAAAATAGTCAGCATTGCTCTCACTCTCCACAGAGTAAGCAATTTATCAGTAGTGAGTGGACAGCAACAAAAAAACAACAAAAAACTTCTCACTAAGGTGGTACACAAGCACCTTGTCTGACACCTCCTACAGGAAAGCAACACTGGCTTCTTATGCATTTAAGGATCTAACTTGATTTGTCACAGTTGCTGTGTTTTCAACTGAATGCAGGAAGACCTCCGCATGCCAAAATACTGTGAGCCTCAGGGCCTCACACTATGTTATGTTATGTTAATTTCGATTTATATAGCGTCAAATCACCGACAGGTCTCTTAGCGCTTGCTTTGGGAACCCGTCCTGGCTTTCCCTGCAAGATTACCCCTACTGGGCATCCCCAAGGTGAAGACCAGGCATCCCGCCGCGGGGGGGGGGGGCGTAGTGGAGATTAAGCAAGCTATTGCTCAGAGCTGCAGAGTGTGAACCCATGATTCGAGTAGGCACCGAGGCGAGAATTATCGAGTCCGTGGACATTTGGGCTCAAGACCCTGCCGCGTCGGGAATTGAACCCTGGTCCCGGGTCTGACCTCTGCATCAGGGTCTGCCTCCTCTAACCAGTGAGCCACACTTCTCCACACTAGCCAGTCAATCCACTTTGTCTTTGCTGGAACAGATCTTTGAATTTCTCCACGTCCATTCTCATGCAGAAGATGCTCAGATGGAACCGATTTTTTATTGTCACATACAGTAAGGCATTTTCATTTATATTCCTGCCAATGTATTATCAGGTGGTGCCATTTGAGCTAGTTCTCAGCATTAGGCTTTTCTTAGTGCCATAAACAAACTGCATTGCTGGCCACGTGGGCAACATAAAACACAGACAGCCTCAGAGAAAACCAGGCCCCTGTATCACTCCTTAATCAGACTAATCTGGTTGTCTCTTAGAGGCACTGTGGGTGTCCTTAAAAACCTTTGTGAGATAATACTAGAACAAATAAACCTTTCTTGAAAAAGAGGGGGGAGGCTCAACCACTTTGACTAACTTCTTTCATGCACTATGTCTCCACTCTCAATGTGGCCAAAATCCCAAGGAAGGTTGCAGGCATTAGTGTTTGGAAATCTAAATGTACAAGTGTAAAAGGTCTGAGCTTGCCAGCAAATAAAGATCAAAGGTGTAGCCAGAAGAATGCTAATCTCTAGGCCCAGTCAGTCAAAATATAAGTTTAAGGCAAATATGTCCGCAGGACAATTGATCAACTATACAATTAAATATATATGAAAACAAATGTTTAAAAGTACATAAAAAACGGGCACACCCTGTGGAAAGAAACATATTTTATGCCAACTATTTCTTCCAGAATTCTATTACAAAACAATGAATATTTGACATTTAAAAAAAAATCAGTACATAAGAAAATTCCTTTCCTCAATTCAACACTACTAAAATCAGCTTTTATAAATAACTGATTGACACCCAAATGAAATTTTAACACCTTGTCGTACGAATAGATCACACACTCCTAAGTAGGAAAATGCTTCTTCATGACCAAGCAATTCTAAAATTGGGACTATAGAAATTTTGCCTGACAGATAATCCAGGTCATTTTTGATAGACTGATTCAATGTGGTTTGGTTCAATACATTTTTGGTTAAGGAAAGTGGTCCAGTGATCCATAAATTAGTGGTCCACAATCTTTCGCTTTATATAGCTTCCTTCCAGGAAGAGCAGATTTTAATCATTGCATCATTAGTTGCCAATTTAATTAAAAATCTGAGTGCCAGTACTTCTGCCAACACTTTCTAGGAGCCTATTTTACGTTCAAAGAGTATTTATTCCCTGAACCATACTTCAAGGGAAGATATAGCAGTTTCTTTAAGAAGTCCCTAGATACTTTTGAATCAATGTAGAATTACTCTGCACCATAGAGTTTCATAGGGAGAATCTTGATTTTATTAGCATGAACTGTGCCATAGAATAGCAACCGTATTTATGGTTACATTCTATGGATGCTCCAATTACATTGTTACCTTTGATTTTTATAGAGCTAAAGTCCTCATTCCATTTTAAGTTGTTTCTAAAAGCAATAATTTTTTCACTGCCCAGAAACCAGGACGTACGAGACTGCAGTTTCCTAAAGATCATAATTTTAGTTTTATCCGTATTAATAGCTAAGCAATTCAATTACAGTAATTACAAAGAACCTTCATTTGACCTGAATTCCTAATGGGTTACAATTCATAATAACTAGATCATCCACATAAAGAAGACCTGGAATATGTCTTCCACCTATCTATGGCAAAAATTAATTTGTATATTTTAAAATATCAGGAAGGTCGGCTAAATATAACCAAAGTGTGATGGGACCAACGCACATCCGTTTAAGACCATTTTTAATATTGATATGTCTCGACTTGTGCCCAATTAACGGCATGAAGACACTGTAAAAAAAAGATAAGTGATGCACGAAACAGTTCCATCTATTACGTTTTTACCAAACAGTCTCGCAGTCCAAAATAACAGTTTTCCAGTTCGATACTATAGCCCTCAATGTGAAACAGTGGTCCATTTTCGATTGTCCCTCCACCTTGGTTGATCGGTAAAAAATTACTCTCTTGCACCTATTCCTCCAAATGTTGCAATATGATTTTGGAGAATTCTTTAGACAATATGTCTATCAGACTTATAAGTAGGCATTTAGAGGGGAGATTACAGCTGTCCTTCTTATTAATGGCTTTAACTACGGCACCCCCTCAGGAGTGTGGAATTTCTCCTGTTTCAGCAAGCCACCTAAACAAGCATTTGCAATGAAATAGGTCTCGCATTAGGACATTTTTAGCTATTGGTATTGTAAATAACAAATATTTTTTTTATGTGTTGGTTTTGAAAATAGCGAAATTAATAGCTTTGTCATTTACAATGCCAATAGTTTTAATTTTTGAAAACATGACACCTGTACTATAGCATTTGTAATGCAATATGTGTTGTATTTACATGACTTAGATGTATTAATATTACAAATAACAATGGCTTTTATTTTTTTGATAATTAATAATTAAATAAAAGTTATAGTAATTTATAATGGCAATAGATTAAACTTTTGTAAATAAATTTTGGGAAGATTATGTTCAGTGTATTTTATTGTGATGAAAATCCAAGAACAGCAGTGAAATATTAACATCTTTTTGTGACATTTGTAATAAAGCTTGAAACATTGAGAGAACATATTAGAACCAGTTGTTGTTGAATGGTTGCACAGAGGGATCCTGTGGCCTTCAGTGGTGCTGAGTGATGCTGTGGCCTTCAGTGGTGCTGAGTGATGCTGTGGCATTCAGTGGTGCTGAGTGATGCTGTGGCATTCAGTGGTGCTGAGTGATGCTGTGGCATTCAGTGGTGCTGAGTGATGCTATGGCATTCAGTGGTGCTGTGGCGTTCAGTGGTGCTGAGTGATGCTGTGGCGTTGAGTGATGCTGTGGCGTTGAGTGATGCTGTGGCGTTGAGTGGTGCAGTGGCGTTGAGTGGTGCAGTGGCGTTGAGTGGTGCAGTGGCGTTGAGTGGTGCAGTGGCGTTGAGTGGTGCAGTGGCGTTGAGTGGTGCAGTGGCGTTGAGTGGTGCAGTGGCGTTGAGTGGTGCAGAGTGATGCTGTGGCGTTGAGTGATGCTGTGGCGTTGAGTGATGCTGTGGCGTTGAGTGATGCTGTGGCGTTGAGTGATGCTGTGGCGTTGAGTGATGCTGTGGCATTGAGTGATGCTGTGGCATTGAGTGATGCTATGGCATTGAGTGATGCTATGGCATTGAGTGATGCTATGGCATTGAGTGATGCTGTGCGCTGAGTGGTGCTGTGCGCTGAGTGGTGCTGTGGCGTTGAGTGGTGTGTGGCGTTGAGTGGTGTGTGGAGTTGAGTGGTGTGTGGAGTTGAGTGGTGTTGTGGCGTTGAGTGGTGTTGTGGCATTGAGTGGTGCTGAGTGATGCTGTGGTGCTGAGTGATGCTGTGGTGCTGAGTGATGCTGTGGTGCTGAGTGATGCTGTGGCGTTGAGTGATGCTGTGGCGTTGAGTGATGCTGTGGCGTTGAGTGATGCTGTGGCGTTGAGTGATGCTGTGGCGTTGAGTGATGCTGTGGCGTTGAGTGATAATTGCAAACACAACAATGATGGACAGAATGTGGATCAATGTCACACATTCACCCCAGTCCAAAGATCTGTGCCCAAATCCATCGTTTTTCCACTCCACACCACCCTGGGTTAGACAATGGCGATATGCAAATCAGCGCTGACCCTGTGCCCCATGGGAACAGTCCAGTCCGAACTACAAAAGCCATGTCCTTCCCAGAACGGAAACAAGCATCCGAGGACCGGCCCGGTTTCAAGGTAACACCTCTCATCAGCCCGGCTAGCTTGATTCCAGTGGTGTGGAGTGCCTGGGACTCACGTCTGAGCATCCCCAGTACACTTAGAGCGGTAATTGCAAACACAACAATGATGGACAGAATGTGGATCAATGTCACACATTCACCCCAGTCCAAAGATCTGGGCCCAAATCCATCGTTTTTCCACTCCACACCACCTTGGGTTAGACAATGGCGATATGCAAATCAGCGCTGACCCTGTGCCCCATGGGAACAGTCCAGTCCGAACTACAAAAGCCATGTCCTTCCCAGAACGGAAACAAGCATCCGAGGACCGGCCCGGTTTCGAGGTAACACCTCTCATCAGCCCGGCTAGCTTGATTCCAGTGGTGTGGAGTGCCTGGGACTCACGTCTGAGCATCCCCAGTACACTTAGAGCGGTAATTGCAGACACAACAATGATGGACAGAATGTGGATCAATGTCACACATTCACCCCAGTCCAAAGATCTGGGCCCAAATCCATCGTTTTTCCACTCCACACCACCCTGGGTTAGACAATGGCGATATGCAAATCAGCGCTGACCCTGTGCCCCATGGGAACAGTCCAGTCCGAACTACAAAAAAGTAAAGTGGTGCAGTGGCGTTGAGTGGTGCGGAGTGATGCTGTGGCGTGGAGTGATGCTGTGGCATTGAGTGATGCTGTGGCATTGAGTGCTGCTGTGGCATTGAGTGATGCTGTGGCGCTGAGTGGTGCTGTGGCGTTGAGTGGTGCTGTGGCGTTGAGTGGTGCTGTGGCGTTGAGTGGTGCTGTGGCGTTGAGTGGTGTGTGGAGTTGAGTGGTGTGTGGAGTTGAGTGGTGTTGTGGCGTTGAGTGGTGTTGTGGCGTTGAGTGGTGTTGTGGCGTTGAGTGGTGTTGTGGCATTGAGTGGTGCTGAGTGATGCTGTGGTGCTGAGTGATGCTGTGGTGCTGAGTGATGCTGTGGTGCTGAGTGATGCTGTGGTGCTGAGTGATGCTGTGGCATTGAGTGATGCTGTGGCGCTGAGTGGTGCTGTGGCGTTGAGTGGTGCTGTGGCGTTGAGTGGTGCTGTGGCGTTGAGTGGTGCTGTGGCGTTGAGTGGTGTGTGGAGTTGAGTGGTGTGTGGAGTTGAGTGGTGTTGTGGCGTTGAGTGGTGTTGTGGCGTTGAGTGGTGTTGTGGCGTTGAGTGGTGTTGTGGCATTGAGTGGTGCTGAGTGATGCTGTGGTGCTGAGTGATGCTGTGGTGCTGAGTGATGCTGTGGTGCTGAGTGATGCTGTGGTGCTG
The DNA here is from genome assembly GCF_964261635.1 of Lissotriton helveticus. Lineage (NCBI taxonomy): Eukaryota > Metazoa > Chordata > Amphibia > Caudata > Salamandridae > Lissotriton > Lissotriton helveticus. The sequence continues at coordinate 373,115,491 of NC_136060.1, forward strand.
AGTGATGCTGTGGTGCTGAGTGATGCTGTGGTGCTGAGTGATGCTGTGGCGTTGAGTGATGCTGTGGCGTTGAGTGATGCTGTGGCGTTGAGTGATGCTGTGGCGTTGAGTGATGCTGTGGCGTTGAGTGATGCTGTGGCGTTGAGTGATGCTGTGGCGTTGAGTGATGCTGTGGCGTTGAGTGATGCTGTGGCGTTGAGTGGTGCTGTGCGCTGAGTGGTGCTGTGGCGTTGAGTGGTGCTGTGGCGTTGAGTGGTTCTGAGTGATGCTGTGGCGTTGAGTGGTGCTGTGGCGTTGAGTGGTGTGTGGAGTTGAGTGGTGTTGTGGCGTTGAGTGGTGTTGTGGCGTTGAGTGGTGTTGTGGCGTTGAGTGGTGCTGAGTGATGCTGTGGTGCTGAGTGATGCTGTGGTGCTGAGTGATGCTGTGGTGCTGAGTGATGCTGTGGCGTTGAGTGATGCTGTGGCGTTGAGTGATGCTGTGGCGTTGAGTGATGCTGTGGCGTTGAGTGATGCTGTGGCGTTGAGTGATGCTGTGGCGTTGAGTGATGCTGTGGCGTTGAGTGATGCTGTGGCGTTGAGTGATGCTGTGGCGTTGAGTGATGCTGTGGCGTTGAGTGATGCTGTGCGCTGAGTGGTGCTGTGCGCTGAGTGGTGCTGTGGCGTTGAGTGGTGCTGTGGCGTTGAGTGGTGCTGTGGCGTTGAGTGGTTCTGAGTGATGCTGTGGTGTTGAGTGAACTGTGGTGTTGAGTGATGCTGTAGTGTTGAGTGATGCTGTGGTAAGGTAATAAGGAGGATAGATAGAGTGTAGGAAAGAGAAAGGAGAGAAGAGGTGAAAGACGGGTTGGCGTGGAGATGCAGAATGAGGAGGTGAAAGATCACTAAGGGGTGTTGGACAGCACACATACCAACTGATGTACTATACATTGCTCTAAAACGTTGTGCCAATTGCTTTACTAAAATGGCTTAGCATATGGGCACTTGACCCAAGAGAGGGGCGTTCATTAAAATCACCTATTATAAGTTATTGGGTAGACCAGCATACCATTCACTATACTATATAAGTTCTTTTGAATATTTGGGTGCTACGATACTGCCAAGGTCACAGGTTAACGTAGCCAAAAATATGTTTGTTCAGACAGCACGACTTTGCCATGCACTGTCAGCATTGTTTAGCACTGGGCAGCTGCCCATGAAGAACGTGAAATTACATCAAGTCAAGGTAAACTATAGTGCGTGCTCAGAGTGATTAAAAAAGTGGTGCCAAATTTCATATTCGTGCCATGAGTGAGATCAAGCGTGACTCTGTGAGCAAACAAGCACTTTGAAGCATAACTCAATGTGTGTGTAAATCTGCAGCTCCCAATTATTACGAGCTACATTAACTGTCCAAATGTTGTGTGCCGTGTGTGTGAGTGAGAGTGTGAGAGAGAAAGAGTATGTGTTTGAGAGAGAGAGAGAAAGAGTGTGAGTGTGTGTGTGAGAGGGTGTGTGTGTGAGAGAGAGAGAGAGAGTGTGTGTGTGTGAGAGAGTGTGCGAGAGAGTGTGAGAGAGAGAGTGAGAGAGAGAGTGTGAGTGAGAGAGAGAGAGTGAGAGAGAGAGAGAGAGAGAGTGAGAGAGAGAGAGTGAGAGAGAGTGTGAGAGAGAGTGTGAGAGAGTGTGAGAGAGAGTGTGAGAGAGAGTGTGAGAGAGAGTGTGAGAGTGTGAGAGTGAGTGTGTGTGAGTGAGAGAGTGTGTGTGAGAGAGTGTGTGAGAGAGAGTGTGTGAGAGAGTGTGTGAGAGCGTGCGAGAGAGTGTGAGAGAGAGTGTGTGAGAGAGAGTGTGAGAGAGAGAGTGCGAGTGTGTGATAGAGAGTGTGTGTGTGAGAGAGAGTGTGTGTGTGAGAGAGAGTGTGTGTGTGAGAGAGAGTGTGTGTGTGTGAGAGAGAGTGTGTGTGTGTGAGAGAGAGTGTGTGTGAGAGAGAGAGTGTGTGTGTGTGAGAGAGAGTGTGTGTGTGTGAGAGAGAGTGTGTGGTGAGAGAGTGTGTGAGAGAGAGTGTGTGTGAGAGAGTGTTTGAGAGAGTGTTTGAGAGAGTGTTTGAGAGTGTGTGTGTGTGAGAGAGAGTGTGTGTGTGAGAGAGAGTGTGCGCGTGTGTGTGTGTGTGTGAGAGAGAGTGTGTGTGTGAGAGAGAGAGTGTGTGTGAGAGAGAGAGTGTGTGTGAGAGAGAGAGTGTGTGTGAGAGAGGAATGTGTGTGTGAGAGAGAGTGTGTGTGTGTGTGAGAGAGAGTGTGTGTGTGTGTGAGTGAGAGTGTGTGTGTGAGAAAGCGTGTGTGTGAGTGAGAGAGTGTGTGTGAGTGAGAGAGTATGTGTGCGAGAAAGCGTGTGTGTGTGAAAGAGTGTGTGTGTGAGAAAGAGTGTGTGTGTGAGAAAGAGTGTGTGTGTGAGAAAGAGTGTGTGTGTGAGAAAGAGTGTGTGTGTGAGAAAGAGTGTGTGTGTGTGTGTGTGTGTGTGTGTGAAAGAGTGTGTGTGTGAGAGAGAGAGAGAGAGAGAGAGAGAGAGAGAGAGAGAGAGAGAGAGAGAGAGAGAGAGAGAGAGAGAGAGAGAGAGAGAGAGAGAGAGAGAGAGAGAGAGAGAGAGAGAGAGAGAGAGAGAGAGAGAGAGAGAGAGAGAGAGAGTTAAATGAATTTAATGGTAAATTAAAAAAGATACTGAAAAATGAAGTGTCCTCTGAACAAATCATCTGGTGTTTACCTACCGTAATCTGCACAGACTGGAAGACATATGCTGCCATGTGCCACGAGCGCTGTGAGGGGGATGGGCAAGCATGCCAGCATTCACGAGCAGATGGTCCTGTTTATAACCTGCGGAGCTCGTGGAGTGGCTGGTGGCAAATGGACTCAAAGCAGCCGGTCGCTTTGATGTTCTTGGCTTGTCTTGCTTGGTGGGGGAGCGGATTTCTGTGCACGCGCATTTCTCACATGAACTGCATGGAATCCGCAGTGTTCAAGAGAGTTTGTTTCCCCTGCTATAGGTTAGAGCTATTAATCCCTGCGGGATAGAATAGCTCGACCTAAAAATGGGGTTATTTGCTCTGCCCACAAACCTGTATTAAGTTTTAGGGGTTGAATACAAGTCTGGCGGTCCATGAACACCAAACTCGTGAAGGCACAGCGGTCTCCCTACCGCCCTATTACGATTAGGGCGGTCGAACCACCATTGCCTTGCCGCAGCCACCAGAGAATCGCCATTTCCTGGTGGTGTTGCGGCGGTCAGGAGGCCGCAATATGCTAGGCGGAACAGTGGCAGTCCCACCAAGCATATTATGAGTTTCCTCTCTGGCAGCGGTGTCATGTCATTCACCGTGGTGGAGAGGAAACAAACTCTGTATGGGGATGTATGGAGTGGGGCACATATTGTGTATACTCCCCAGTTCCTGCACGGCATGGACTTTCCAGTCCATGCCATGCAGGAACTGTTTTTGGCATTTCCCATGTGGTGCCTATTTTCTGAGGCACCGACATGAGAACACCAAAAACCAGCCCGCAAGACAGGAGGAAACTCTAATCTGGCTGGTGGTCTGACCACGGCTTTGGCGGTGGGGCGGAGCTGGAGCAGCACCGCAAAAGTCGTAATCAGGCCCTAAGTGTAACTGTGAGTAGATTATCTGGGCCAGCAGTAAGGCTTCACTAATTGTATTTTTTTCCATAGAGGGAAGCATAAATAACAAAACTCTGTTATCGTTCGAAAAGGTTGCAGAAGAGGTCTGCCTATTGGCTGGTCTATACATATTAATCAAATGGTCAACCAATCTTCCTCAGGAACCTTGCAGTTCAAAACTGCAGGGTTTGTTACGGTACAATCATTTAGCAAATACCAAACTTTGTTCTTATTTCTCAGGGTACCTGATTCATTTATAACTTCCCAATAGTTTTAGACATTACGTTATCTTTTTGTCCCTTATTAGCTTTTGATACCCTTTTTTAAAACTATTTAGATAAAGCTTGACACTAGAATAGTGTATATCAAGTGAGTGAAGTTGGCAAATTTAACTTTTTAGTTCATGGCATGATTGAGCAAACCATTGGAGTAGCTTGTAACCACAATTCTTCTCCTTCCTTGCCAATCAATTTGGAGCTTATTTTCAGTTGGTCGACAACCTTCTCATTTGTCTCTTTTCACCATTTAAGCGTATCAGTACTGATATAAAATATATGACCTTTATCTGAACTGAGGCACATTGACAATTTTTGTTGGCACAAATGCCTTAATTATGAGGCATGAAGAATTATGTGGGAATTGTTCAAGTAGGATACGTATCCATTACCAGAATTTCTGCTATTACTATTTAAATTATGCAGAATAGGGAATAACTGTGGACCCGGATTTACCGGGCATATTTCACATGGTATTCCCAATTTTGGGGAATTTGCATTTATCACCTACTATCAGCAGGTGGTAAACGTATGCAAGGACTTGTGTGAATAAGAGGGTAGCTAGAGTAGTAGTGTTATGGTCAAAAAGTTACATAGCGAGGGTAGCACTACATGCTGCACCTGTGCCTTGTCAGAGTATTGGACAGGGATTAGGGCTGCAATGTAGCCCTTTCGTAAAGAAATTTCAACAGCTGGAATTTCCAGCTGATAAAAATCTGACATTTTGATCCCGCACTAGGAAAAAACAGGCACAGGAACACATGATGACACTTAATTGTGCAGTGGGATCGGGAGAATTTCCACTGTTCCAACTTCTACTTTTAAATGTATGGACACTGTTTGTATGACACACTTGCAGTATGTCATACAAACAGTGGCTGATGGTGGATGGATACAATATCATAATAAAATCAACTGTCCAAATCTGTAGGGCAGTTGGATACCTAGTTTTAAGCCACTCAAGATTTCTTCAAACATGAAATAAAATCATCAATATTTGGCAATAGGTACTTATATAAATACACATTCAGGGCCGGCTTTAACGTTGGTGGTGTCCGGTGCGACAATGTTCGTTGGCGCCCCCCCAAATGACCACCTCTGCCATGGATTCTCTCACTACCACCCTTTAACAATGCCACTCAAGTCTCCATACTCACGTCTCTTAGATTCATTTAGTTTTATAGTACCACTCATAACAGTGTAAAGTGTCAGAGACCTTTACATCACACACACATGTACAGAGACAATCATATGTGTGTAAATCAGGTGTATAAGAAATGTTACATCAGACAGGACTACAAGGTGTAGTGTAGGAGTGAAATGCCATTGATACTGGTAGACAATATAGTTTAAGAATCCTTATTCTAGAAAAAAAAATATATAATTTAAAACATAACATCATTGTTAGGGGTTCTCTTTATTAATAATGGTTTTCTACCCAAATTAACCTTTTTGGCAAGATTAGAATAATGAAAGACCGGGCAAAAAAAATATAGCTCTAACATATACCTTGCAGTTTTCATGCAGCTCTTTGATGACAGCTAATAGCTCAATGCTCTATATTAGGATTTTGACTTATAAACGACAAGTAAGAATACAAGTTAGTTACCTGTAACTGTAGTTCTCCAGTATTGGAAGCTTTCATAGATTCACATGCCTGAATCATTCCCCGTCGTCGAGACGGGAGTCTCCGGTACATAAAAAAGCAATGCTTGGTAGTATAGCCTAGGCCTATTTCCCTTTTGCAACCCATAACCTTCGTTATGTAAAAGAGACCATACTTCTCCCTGAACCAATCAAAGCTCCTCACCCTCTAGAACCTCCTGAGAGAACCTTTTGCCCCTCAGATTTCCGCGCACTTGTGTCATAAACACCTTTTGTGCCATATCCGAGGTGAGCCTCTCAAGGGAGGAGGGTGGGTCGCGTGTGAATCTATGAAAGCTTCCAATACTGGAGAACTACAGTTACAGGTAAGTAACTGGTTTTCTTACTCCAGTATTGGAGCTTTCATAGATTTACATGCCTGAATCAGAATAGCGAGCAGGAGAATAAGGCACATTTTTTTTTCCAATGCAGATTTAGTATAGTTACCCAAGACATCATTCTACTATACATATTTAAACATGAATTCTGCACATTAGTATTGTAATCACTCTTACCAAACATGACAATAAAAAATGTGCATTTGTAACCAAGAAAAAAGGGCGGATGGATGTGAAAAAGGCTCACCGTTACTGGATAATATTTCTCAGCACTGCTTCTCCCACTGCCACATCTCTCTCCGCGGCTGCATCCAAGCAGTAATGCCTGGTGAAGGTGTGCGTAGTTCCCCAGGTTGCTGCCATGCAGATATCCTGGATCGGCACTCCCGCAAACAAAGCAGTACAAGTGGACACTGCTCTTGTTGAATGGGCACGAACTTGTGCATTCAGCGGTTTTACAGCTGCCTGATGACTGTATTCTATCGCACTGGAAATCTATCTGGCAATTCCACATTTTGACAAATGGAAGCCCTTCCTGGGTGCGCTGAAGGCGACAAACAGTTGTGAAGACTTGCGGAAGGGTCTAGTCTTTTGTAAATAGAATTTGAGACAGTGCTGGACATCCAGCGAGTGGAGAACTTTCCGCCGCTGTTGTTGGTTAAGGAAAAAACTGCTTTAGAACTAGTAGCTCGTTTAAATGAAAGTCAGTTGGTACTTTTGGAATAAACTGTGGATTAGTTCTGAGAATCATTCTGTCCTCTTGAAATTGTAAAGAAGGGTCCTGAATCGTGAGAGCCTGTAACTCCCCCACTCTCCTGGCCGAAGTGAGTGCGATGAGAAGCGCCACTTTCCACGATAGGAATTTGAGATCTGCCCTGTGTATTGGCTCGAAGGGCTGCTTCATTAATTGAGACAGAAACTATTCAAGTTCCAGAGAGGTGGTGGAGGCTTTATTGGAGGAAAAACCCTAAACAATCCCTTCATGAATTGTTTAATGATTCTTGCCGACCATAGAGGCGGTCCTGAGGAAGTTCTTCTGTAGCGTGATATTGCTGCTAAATGTACCTTTATAGATGCATGATCCAAACCAGACTTTGACAAAAGTAAAATGTATGGAATATTCTCATGCGCTGCCGAATTCAGAGGATGAATGTTATACCTTTGGCACCACAAACAGAACCTTTTCCATTTCATCCTGTAAGTTTTGTTTGTACTATCCGCTCTCGCTTTTGATAGGATGTCTTTGCATTCCTGTGACTTCTTTAGATGTTGAAATTCACAGTGCTCAGGAGCCAGGCCACTAAGTGCAATGTACAATGATCTCGAGTCCGGATGAAGCACTTGTCCCCGGGACATTGTCAGAAGCGAAGGTATTGGCTGGAGGCGAATCGGGTGGTCCTCCGACAGTAGTAGAAGCTCCGTGAACCAGTGTTGCCCGGGCCACCACGGGTCTCTCAGGATTATTTTGCACGGCTCTTTCTTGATCTTTGTAAGAATGCGTGGCAGAAGAGGAATTGGAGGAAAGGCGTAGGCAAAGACGCCTGACCATGCCATCAAAAACGCATTCCCCCAAGATCCCAATTGGGGAAGCCAGCTTGCAAAGAACCAGCATTTCTTGTTCTCTGCCGTTGCGAAGAGGTCTACTGTCGGTCCCCCCCATCTTTGGAAGATGTTGTCTAGAATCCCTTGATCGATCTCCCACTTGTGGCAGGTGGATTTGAGTCTGCTGAGAGTATCTGCCTTGACGTTCTGGTCTCCTAGTTGATGTTCCGCTGTTACGGATATCTCGCGTCGCAGCGCCCATTCCCATATCTTCTGGGCCTCTTGAGAACGGAAGAGTGATCTTGTACCTCCCTGCTTGTTTAAGTAGTGCATCGCTGTTGTGTTGTCCGTTCTTATCAACACAGCTGATCCTACTATTCTTGGTAGGAACGCTAGCAATGCTAGTCGTACTGCCCTGAGTTCCAACAAATTGATGTGCATTTGTTGTTCGTATACCTTCCAGCGGCTGCTGACTTGGAGATCCTCAAGGAACGCTCCCCATCCTTCCAGGGACGCATCTGTAGTAATCACCAGTGGGGCTGCCTCTGTAAGGAATGAAAGACCCTGTGAGATGTTCCACTCGAGTCCACCATGTTGCCGCTTGGATCATGATCGGTGTCACTTTGACTAGGTCTTCGAAGGATCCCTCGTCTTGATGCCATTGTAGATCGAGTTGCTCTTGCAACGGACACATTTTTAACCTGCAGAAAAGTACGAGGGGAATGCAAGATGACATCATTCCCAGCAATGACTTGTACTTCTTGAAGAATCTTCTTGGCCTCCTGTCTATCAGCTTCTGGAATGCGGTCTATGTAAGGCGAGAGGTCACATCACATCTGCCTATCGTTCCTGCCCAGAATGGCCAGGGCATTCGCCGCTGTAACTAGAAGGGCAGACATGGAGGAAAACCTTTTCCCCGCATTGTCCAATCGCCTACCCTCTGTCAGGAGGTGTCATAATAGGAGCTGATGGATTCCTTGACTTCTGCTGACCTGCCTGGGCTATAACCGAGTTAGGTTTGGGGTGGCCTAGAAGACAAGCTGGAGCATCTGAAGGCTCTTTATATTTTTTGTCCAGTCTTGCGAGTACTGGAGTCACTGTTGCCAGTGTCTCCATGACCTTCAGGCCTTCTTCCCATAGATGATTGACAATCAGGAGAGAACAAACTGCTTTACGATATGGCTCCTTGAAGTCGTACAAGAAACATTCTGCCTTGTCAGATGACATGGTGAGCGCAAATCTGTTTGCAACTCTCTCCATTACATTATGAAACCCACTGATATCTTCTGGTGGTGAATCAACCGGCTTCGGTGAAGGAGAAGGCGGCGACGGAATGAGATAATCGTCCCACTCTCTGCTAGGGTCCGCTATCTCTCCCTCCTCCTGATTATCATTCGTGGTCACTTGTTCTTGTTGAGAACTTGGTAGTGGAGATCTAGGTAAGGGCTCTGGTAAAATCTCTCGCCTTCGCACTGGTGTACTTGGCTTAGGGCGTGGTTGAGGTGTAGCCACCTGTAACTCTAGAGAGGTATGAAGTACAGGATGTCTCTTCTTATAATCCTCCAGCATAAATTGCAGATCCTTTAGCAATTAAGATTGAACACTCACCATCTCCGCCTGATATTCCTGGCGATAATGTTGCTGGGGACGATCTTGATACTCCTCCTATTCGTCCTCCGAGTCATCACTTCACGTGCAACTGCGACAGGCTACTAGCGTAGCCAAAAGGACCACCATCATCCTCCTCTTCGTCTGACTCTTCTTCCTCCTACAGGTGAGATGGTACCAGAGGTGTCTCCTTACCTGTTTTTCTGGGGGGTTTTCTCTCGTCGACGAGCCTGTCGACGAGATCGCCGTCAAAAAACTGCAGACGATATTGTCGTCTTCGATGCTAACGTCACTGTCGTCGTCGTTCCCGTCGACGATCCCACTGTTGTCTTCGTTGACGATCCCGTTGACGACGCGATCGTAGCCGTGGTCATCGTCACTGATCTCAGCGTAGACACTGTCGTCGACGGTGCAACCGTTGACGAGATAAAGCCTTAGAAGCCAGTATTACTTCACTTTTGACGATGCCAATTTCTTCGTCGACGCTCCCATCGACGATGATGTTTTTTCTAATCTTCCCTCAGGAGGTGTAGAAGCCGGCTTCTTGACTGAATGCTTGACTTTAGAGGGCGTTTTGATGGCTCTGAGCTTTTCCTCGTGGTATGTTTTACTCCTGAATCATGACCCTTGCTCTCCTTTTCCTTGCTTGGACGAGATTTAGAGGGACTGGCCCAGAAGACCCTTGGGTGTTTTTTTTTTTTTGTGTTTTTTTTTTTAAACCTTTATTTGCATCAACAGGATATACATGCGTGGGCCCACAACCAATCCGGCCGGCCACAATTCAAAAAACGATCAAAAGTCAAAATAGGCAACACAAGGCCAGCTGACAGGCAGGCAAACATATTGAAAACAATGCTAAGGAAAGGATAAGCGACATTAACGGCCCAATATCAGGATCAATGAGGTCCATTTTATAATAAGGAACAAGGCTCATGGCAGATTCATAAAATACGGAAAAAACAATAACCAGAAATACACCCACGCCAAAATGGGAAGAGGAGGGGGAAGGGAGGGGGGACGTGAAGACACGAATCGGTCGTAGCACAAAACAAACGCAAAATGTAGTAGATAAGCATACAAGTACTACCAGCATCTCATGCCCCCCACCCAATAACACGCTAACGAAGGCAAGGGGAGCAGATAAACTGAACGATCAAAACCTACTCGCCATACGAGCCTGGGGAAAAAAAGGGGGGGGGGAAGGGAGTGGGAGGGGGAAAATAGGGGGGAAACAGAGGGGAGGAAACCAATAAGGGCAAGAACAGGGAAAGGGAAGAAGGAGGAACAAAGAAAAAGAAATATAAAAGGAGAAACACAATCCTGCAAGATGGGCGCCACCCCGGGCCAGGCATCCCGCGGCTAATAATACAGAAGAAAATAGAGAGCTGGCGAAATGAAGGGTATGGCAGTCGCGACGGAGCATCGAAACAGATAAAAGTGGCATAGCGACAGACCCCAACCCACTCATGCCAGAGAAGCGAGGACAGAAGCGGCACCGCTATAAAGGGATAGAAAAGGGCCATAGAACCAAAAAAGGGAAACATCTGAAAGACCCCGCCCACCCGTCCCACCCCGCACCCCTGCAGAAGGCTACGGCCTACCCTCCAAACAGCGTGCCTGTTGCCCTAATCCGAAACCCGAAATATAGTAAAGAAAGAAAGTAGAATAAGGAGGCAAAAAGAAGGAGGAAAGGGAATATAAAACAAAAATAAGATGTGAGGGAGGAGCCAGAGAATATGAACAAACATACTTGGCTACGACCCTCCCCCGACCAGCAAATGAATAATTATCAAATCAGTGCTACACCTTCACATACAGCAAAAACCCGCAAGGGGGGGGGGGGGGGGGGGGGGGGAGGGGGAAATTTCGAGAGTACAAGCATCAGTGCAACGGACAGGTAAACCAGCAGTCTATCAGTGTCGTGCGACTTACCCCCAGCCCTTCCTAATCACAAAACCAACCCAATAAAGGATAACAGGGAGCGGACCACCCAGCACAGAATAATCGTAATGTTGACCAGGGTTACGGCAGTGATGTAGATTAGGGAGAGCCACCATACTAATGGAATACAAAAAGTCAATTAAGCAAGTCAATTGTAGCAGCAACGACAGGGCAAGCAAAAGCAAGCCGGAGTCCAGTTTCGCAGTTCGACAATGCAAAGGTACCCCACCAGGACAAAAGCTCGAATCCATCGAAGCGGGAGCAAACAGCGGTCCACCATAGTTCCCAATGGTCCGGGAAGGAGCAGATCTCCGCGTCGTGTGCAAGTCCTCGAAGTCCGGACGGTGAGCAAGCGGAGGTTCAAAAGCCACCGGCCCATCAAGCGGCCGAAGAACCGCGGCAGCAACTCCTGGCGCAGCCGAAGGGGGCAAAGCAATGGAGGCATCAGGACGATAGGGGTGCATGAAAGAGCGACGACCCAAAATGGCGGCGGGCCGCATGGGGTCGGTAGAAGCACCGGGGGCCAAGACAGCGTACAAGGACATCAAGGCGTCCAGGACATCTCCGAGCGTGGGCGCTCGAGCACACGCCCAGGCCTCCGCGCAATCCGGCCAGCAAGGTTCGTCGGTGCAGAGCGGATCACCCCCCACGTTGTTGGTAGCCATTTTGTGAGTTTCGCCGCCCCGCACTCCACCGCGGGCCCCCAAACAGTTCCCAAATGTAGGACTTTACAGACCTCCGGAGGTTCCCAACAACGGCCTCACCGGCACAGAACGGGCAGGCGCTCAATGGGGGGGGCCCCCTCCGAACAGTGGCGGGCCCCACAAGCGAGAGCCAGGCGCGGGGTCCAGGGCTGCCGGACAGAACAAAGGCGAAGGGACCCCTTCACACAGTCAGCCCCCGACACATCTCGTCCCCCTCCAGCCGCACGGTCCACAAATCGGGGCCAGTTCAGGATCGCCGGGGCATACACACAACGGCTCCCACCAGTGGCTCACTCTCGCGGCCGGGGCCGGCAATCACAGCACCGCCGGTCGGGTCCCACAGGCGAGGTCCCGGTCTCGAGCGCCCGGAGGCCCCAATCCCACCGAGGGCACAACTGCGGACCCACAGCACGCAGGAGCCTCCGGACCAGACGGTAAGTAAGAGTGGGTCGTTAAATTCCAAAATCCGTAGTGAAGTATCGTCGCAGTACAGGATATATTGCAGGATATTCGAGGTTGGCCGGAGGGCCGACGGAGCCGAGCTAAAAGGCGGCCATTATGCTCTCGAGCTAGGCTCCTCCCCCCTGGGTGGTCTTTTTAAGGGCCTTCTCAGGTCTTTCCCCTGAGGTATGAGCCTGAGGAGATCTGCTTCTTTTTTTAGATCTCCTAGAAGTTGATGATGCCTCATCACTGTCACTAGACACGACTTCTTTCCTGGCTTTTAGCTTTTGAAGCCATAGTAAAAGCCTTCCTTCAAGATCCCTCAAAATTTTATTTGAAAAAGTACGACATACCTTACAATCCTTTGCCTGATGGTCTGGATAAAGGCAGTAGATGCAATCCTTATGAGGGTCGTCTGCATAGTCTTTTCTTCTAACAGGTGGCACAGGCTCTAAATAAACCTCTTTTCTCCTTGTCAGCCATTCTCAGGAGATGGTGAAATAGAAGGTAGTGATCCAAATTATTAAATGAGAAGAAGAAAACTCTCAAATCCAACCTAGATTGAGTAGAGACTGTAGAATCTGAGCAGAGCTCAAAGGAGACTCCTTAGCACAACATGCGGTAGAAAATCTGAGGGGAAAAAGGTTCTCTCAGGAGGCTTCTAGAGGGTGAGGAGCTCTGATTGGTTCAGGGAGAAGTTTGGTCTCTTTTACATAACGAAGGTTATGGGTTGCAAAAGGGAAATAGGCCTAGGCCTCTTTATAGTTTGCTATACTACTAAGCATTGCTTTTTTATGTACCGGAGACTCCCGTCTCGACGACGGGGAATGATTCAGGCATGTGAATGTATGAAAGCCCCAATACTGGAGTAACACAAGGAGCTCTCTTACAGAGGCAGTAACCCACTGACCTATTTACATTACATGCAATTTGTTATCTGCCTAGTACACGTTCTTAGCAGCAGGCATTTTAACCCTCTGTGCTACATTAAGATGAGTCAAAACTTGACTAGACAAACCTACTGTCTCATTCCAGGAAGACTATTAACCACCGGAGTTATCTTGACATTTTAATTGAGGACTGAAAATTGCTGGAGGCCATGAACACGGCAGCAAGTGCTTTTAAAATGATAATATACTTGCAAAAATGACTCCCCCCACCCCAAGTCAGCACCCGGTGCGGTGGCAACGATCTCACCGCCCTAGAGCCGGCCTTATACACACGGATTAAAATCATCATAGGAAATTTTGATCTGTTCAATCCTAATTTAATAATACAAATCAGCAGCCCAGGACATTCTCGAATGTCATGGTAGACAGTAATTAAAGTAGATCACCTGATCACCTACTACTACCTAGCTGAGTTCCTCGGAGGCCTACAGCAGAAAAGCCTTGTATGTTTTGCAACTCTCACAGCCACGTTTCTTGATGTATTAGGATTTTCTTCTAGAATTTGTTTATAATATGTTGATTTGTTAAATGAATGAAACCGTGCAGATTCAGCTGACAAGATTTGTGCTGAGAGTTGCCGGTATATTATGCAAAATCACTGTGACCGCTCACACCAATCTAAGTCATGTTGTGACAATATATCAAATAGATTTTTAAAAGGTATTGGCTTGTCTCAGGATTAAATACATTTTAATTGTTTAACACTATTTTCAAATGTTGTCTTCTAGCATTCGGTTCTATGTGACAATTCTTTTGATCTGCTACATCTTCAGGTAGTGGTCTGATCAGCGACGATGACTCGACAAGAGAGGCAGGGCCGATCCTGAAAAACCTCAGAAATGAAGAGGATTGAGTTAATGAACGAGTCGATGATACTACAATGGAGAGGAGATGCTATTTAAGAATACTGTATTAAGCCCCTCAACAGTTTTTAAAATCTTCATATTTTAATGAAAGAAGAAGCAAAAGACACTCTAGTTACCCCTTGACCCTAGATCATATTTCCGATTCCTACATGCTCAAGATCCTATGAACAAAGTCCGAAAGTTGAGGAATCTATTTTAGAAGGGTGAGGATTTTCCACCGGTCTAAAGGGTGAAGGTTTTCTTACCCTTTTTCCATATGTTAAAATAAAGAGATCACCCTTTACTGTCAACCACCATTAAACAATCTTGAGGATATTGGGAATATTTTAATTCTTAGTGGCACATTCAATCTTATTATTACCTTCTTTTTTTTTTTTAAATAGTCGGAATTGTCATTATTAAATTGACTTTTTCAACTTTATTATGGTAAGATCTTTATTAGCTGAAATATCAAGCGATAAAAGATGTAATCTATGCAACATACACTTCAAACTTCTATGAAAATCCTCATAATAGTTGTGCGTTATAAAGGCATAAGGTGACACTGTATGTTACTTGACAATCCCAGAAATTTTTCATACACTACTGAAGCAGAAGTCCATTTAGAATAAATGACAGAGAATAAAAGAAACCGTTGGAGAAAATCGGGGAAAAGAAACCTAACAAGTTATACACCATCAAAACCCGCATCCCATACTGGTTATTATGGGAGGTAGGTGTTGGTGTTTAACTTGTTAGGTTCATTTTCCCCTATTTTCTATTGTATCTGTTGTACTTGATTGGTAGCCGGATTCCTATACATAATAATAATGATAGTACTAAAACAGCAGACTCTACCAGGAGCACGGCCCACTACAATATTCTAGTCCATTTTAATGTGTGGATGCGACATTTCAAAAAGGGTGATTCAGAAAAGGGGGTGGTGATGAACAGAGTGTCTGAATTAAGCAGACCACTCTTACCCAGTCCAAAGATCAGGGCTTGATCCATCACCGTTATTTAGCTCACTGCCCCATCCCAGCTCAGAACCTGGCTATATGCAAATTAGTCTGTCCCTGGCCCAGTGCATCATGGGAACAGGACAGACCAAACTACCAAGCCAATTCTTCACCAGAAAGGAGACAAGCTTCCGGGGACCGGTTTCTGGCATTTCAGCCGTCGTCGGCCCGGCTTGCTTGAATCCTGATGGAGCAGTGAGCAAGGGACTCATGTCTGAGTATACTCTGCCACACCTATAGTGGCCAAAAACGATTCAGAAAAGGGGGTAAAGAATTGGCTTGGTAGTTTGGTCTGCCCTGTTCCCATGATACACTGGGCCAGGGTCAGACTAATTTGCATGTAGCTAGGTTCTGAGCTGGGATGGTGCAGTGAGCTAAAAAACGGTGATGGATCAAGCCCTGATCTTTTGACATGGGTAGGAGTGTTCTGCTTAATTCAGATACTCTGTCCATCACCACCCCCTTTTATGAATCGTTTTGGCCACCATAAGTGTGGTAGGGTATACTCAGATGTGAGTCCCTTGCTCACTGCACCATCAGGATTCAAGCAAGCCGGGCCGAAGACGGTGTAATGCCAGAAACCGGTCCCCGGAAGCTTGTTTCCTTTCCAGTAAAGAATTGGCTTGGTAGTTTGGTCTGCCCTGTTCCCATGATGCACTGGGCCAGGGTCAGACTAATTTGCATGTAGCCAGGTTCTGAGCTGGGATGGTGCAGTGAGCTAAAAAACGGAGATGGATCAAGCCCTGATCTTTTGACATGGGTAGGAGTGTTCTGCTTAATTCAGATACTCTGTCCATCACCACCCCCTTTATGAATCGTTTTGGCCACCATAAGTGTGGTAGGGTATACTCAGATGGGAGTCCCTTGCTCACTGCACCATCAGGATTCAAGCAAGCCGGGCCGAAGACGGCTGTAATGCCAGAAACCGGTCCCCGGAAGCTTGTTTCCTTTCCAGTAAAGAATTGGCTTGGTAGTTTGGTCTGCCCTGTTCCCATGATGCACTGGGCCAGGGTCAGACTAATTTGCATGTAGCCAGGTTCTGAGCTGGGATGGTGCAGTGAGCTAAAAAACGGCGATGGATCAAGCCCTGATCTTTTGACATGGGTAGGAGTGTTCTGCTTAATTCAGATACTCTGTCCATCACCACCCCCTTTATGAATCGTTTTGGCCACCATAAGTGTGGTAGGGTATACTCAGATGTGAGTCCCTTGCTCACTGCACCATCAGGATTCAAGCAAGCCGGGCCGAAGACGGCTGTAATGCCAGAAACCGGTCCCCGGAAGCTTGTTTCCTTTCCAGTAAAGAATTGGTTTGGTAGTTTGGTCTGCCCTGTTCCCATGATGCACTGGGCCAGGGTCAGACTAATTTGCATGTAGCCAGGTTCTGAGCTGGGATGGTGCAGTGAGCTAAAAAACGGTGATGGATCAAGCCCTGATCTTTTGACATGGGTAGGAGTGTTCTGCTTAATTCAGATACTCTGTCCATCACCACCCCCTTTTATGAATCATTTCAAAAAGGGTGTGTGTGTGATTTACCTTTGAAATCCCGTAGGATAGTGTTTCATGAGTCCAATGGAGGGCCCTTGGCATTTTTTCTGCGCAGAGCCATTAATGTCTAAACCTTCTCCAGTAACCACTTCAGAATATACTAAAGCTATCAGCTCACCTCCAGTCCCCTCTTAGCTTTCCAGGTCATCATTATGTTAAATTTAGCAATGATCAGCACCTATTCAATAAACCTAGGTCTGTTTCTGTGGCTTAGACCTACGAATCAGGCGCAATTTGCATGGCTGGGGATCTAAGTATTCTAATGACTTCTGTTACAATGCCCACTATGCCCCCCCTGTTTGACTGTATGTGATAATATTTCCATATAATCTGCTGTCCACACCAGAGTGTTCTGGCCCTTAGTACACAGAAGAAACCCTGCAGAGTTTCTCCGCCAGCAATGCCTAGGTCTCTTTGAAGGCATCCATTTGCCCTTGCTGGGTCTGATGAGCAAGAACTCTTTATGAGAATCATGGTTGGTAGTTAAGTAAAATAGTGCATCAATAATTCAAAAGCCTTGATAGTACACATGCATACAAGCTATACATTGGAACAACTTTGGGACCCATCAGGCTAAAGCCTTTAGATGTGCTCCCTTGTAACACCGATCTTTCAGTACCTCATGCTAATCCTGGTACAAAAGCTGTGCTGGCATCTCTATTGCTGGAGCCCAAGGAAGAGTAAAGATTCAATGTAAATCGATCACTTTACTTTACAGATATCATTCATAAGAGCATAGTGTGCTGTGGTGTAATACTCTTGGGTGCAACCTCTGTTTAATGTAACAAGCAAGAATTCACAATCGCTGACACCCAGAACTAGCTTTGTGAGAACATTCTTTGAAAGCAAAGTAGAGTATGGGTTTACCATAAGTAACCTGATGACAGAAGAATCAAAAACTGTGGAAGGAAACCTTTAGATGAGAAAGACGTGCAAAGATGTCTGATGCAGAAACGCAGAATGAAGATCCTGAAGCATGAGGCAGACACTGAGCCATGCTATATCCAGGCTACTACAGTCTTAAAGGAAAGAGATCTTTTCTGTTCAAATTTGTGAGGACTACTTGAGTGCATTGTCTGACATGGTTAGAACACTGACAGGTGTCTGTATCTTATTTCTTAATATGAATCTGTACATATAGCATTAAAACTGCTAAATTCAGTCCACTTTTGTCTATGAATAAGCCCTTTGCTAAAAATGATCTACCATACCAGAATCATTGTGAGCACTTTGACTGTCTCTCAGGCCACATCAGGTATACAGCACGCATTCCCCACCTCCTCGACTGTTTTTCTACTTGCTTCTTTCCAATCTGTGAGTGTTCCCGAATTTCGACGAATTGACAGCCAAGGTGTGAAGTCTCAAACCAGAATTTAGGCAGGTGTCTTCTCTTGGAACTAGTCTAGCTTGGATTTTCTATCTTCTATCTTATCTTTGATACATTTCTTCCGCTGACTGTGTTGTATGTGGTTCACTGCAACCACTAAAGCAGCGGATTACATAGGTGGAAGCCTAGAAATTCAGTCTGCAATCCATTAAAACAGTAAAAGGTGCGGAGGAAAAGATTGTATTCTAATTTACAAGTTAGCCTCTCTACTTCCCCCACATATATATGTACCACCCGACAGGCTCCTTCACCTCTATTACAACTATTACTATTACAGTCCAGCTGATGCAAACGCTATTATCTGCTAGACAGCTGAAAGGCTGATTTTTCACCACACCCAGGTTCTGATCTGTTGCACACCACACTTCCTTCCTCTAGAACTAACCAAAACATAATACTCTTGACTATCATTTTTGATGTGTGTGCATTAAAACAGACATTCTTGGTTTCATCAAGTATGGCTAATACAAGTCACCGCATACATGCATACCACTAATGAATCCACTATTATTGGCTCTACTGGGATTAATAGTTGTACTAGCATAACCACTAATAGCAATGTTACTACTGGTGCAACTACTACCTTTAGTGCTGCTAATTACAAAATGAGAGGTCCCCATTACAGAATTATAAGGTGGGCAGCCACTATTTAAGATTTGTGTTTGGATTCATTTTTTTGCAGAAGGTAATATGTCTAAGCAGTTGGTAGCAAATTGTAAGTTTTTCAAACACAAACATTGAGCAGATAGTTTAAGTCACTTGAGCTTACCTAAAAGTACATTAAGTAACCAAGTATTAAAATACTGTGTTCTTCTAGAGTGCTGGCATATGCTTACAGCACATCCTGCTGCCGTTCGACGGATAGTAGGAGAGCTGGATTTGAGGTTGGCTATAAAAGCTTTCAATAAAACCTAAAGACAAAACAATATTGTAAATTATTCAAGAATTATTTTGGTCTACACACTTACTGTAATTCCCAAAGGTTAGTCGTAGTCATTCAGACAGCTACTAAGAAAGTCACAGAACAAGCTTTAGAGAATCAAAATACACTGTGTCATGCTTGCAAGTTACCTTGGTAATCAATTTATCAATTTTATAGCATTTCTGTCAAGTGACGGCAAAGTTAGCTGAGCAGTCGAGTGTTTAAAGGACCCTTTTAACACTGACAGAGTTGTACACACAAAATGATAAGCAATTAAAATTGTGCACTACAAAGGATACACCATGTATAGTAAATATTAAGAAACAGTGGCTAGCAACCCGGTAAGTGAATGAGAAAGTGCTTATTTAGATAGTCACAAAGAATTAATTTCTCTCAGATAAACTGTATACCACATTTAAAGGGTAACATGTATAATAATAAGGTTGTAAGAAGCTGGCTTGGTTTATGATGCACACTTATGTAAGTGAACACAAGCAGATGATGGACGGAGCACTGAAACTTTTCAGACACTCACCCCCAGTCACAGATCTGGGTTGAATCCATCATCGTTCTTTAGCTCCCTTTGCTACCTCAGTTCAGACACAGCTATATGCAAATCAGTCTTGACCTTGTGCCTTATGGGAACAGTCCAGCCCAAACTGCCAAGCTAGGTCTTCCCGGAATCGTAAACAAGCATCCTGGGACGGGTTTCGGGGTAACACCCTTCATCAGCCAGGCTTGCTTGAATCCAGTGGCAAAGTAAGCAAGGGACCCACATCTGGCCATACCTTGCCAACTTAGGGCAAGAGAGACATACAATTGATGGAACACCAGGAGCTGTTCTCGAGCTGTCCCACGTTGGATGTCGAGAGTTGAGGGGTCGGTGTTGGTCAGGAGTACCAACAAGCCTTGGTAGCTGAAAACAATGTGGAAATAGAGAAGGTACAGTGTTGGGACCAGCAAGGTCCAGGTGACTCACCACAAGCAGGGGAGTCAGGGCAGGCTGCGGGCAGTCAGGGATGCCTGCAGAAATCAAATAAGACCCTCAAGAGAACACACAACCCGGAGGCACTGGAGTCGCAAGAGGACCTCGAGCAGCTCACCAAAGATGCAGGCCCATGGTGCAAGTGATGCAGTGAGGACGAGGATCTTGGTTACAGGAGATGCTTGAGGTGGGGGCTACATGGAGCCCAAAGATCTTAATGGAAGGAAGCCAACAAGCCTTTGCAACTGCAAGTCGCCGTAGTGCACAAGGGTTTGGTTCCTGCAGCTCCGACGAGGGATACTGGCCTCAAACTTGGTGAGAGGGCAGGGCAGGCCTCGAGAGATGTGAAGAACTGCCACCTGTGTTGCTGAGCCTTTCAGAGTCCATGGGAGCTTAGTTGCGGTGTCTGCAGATGCAGGGAAGTGACTACTTCACTTCAAGGGAGATTCTTTCAGGTGTCTTGGAAGGTATCTTGGATCTCCACAGGCCTTGGAAGGTTACTGTATGGAGCACTGGCACGGAAGTTGCAGCAGACGAGCAGGGCGACGAGATCAGGAGCAGTAGGAATCTTCCCAGTTGCAGCCTTGATGCCCAGAGCGAAATACAGAGAGCCCAGACGGTCGAAGATGTGGTGTCTTGAAATGAATCTTGTCGCACGACAAATCTAGGGACCCACCCTCAGGTAAGCCCTTAAGTACCCCAAGGAAAGAATTGGGACAATTGAGGGCTACCTGCCAGGGGCGGAGTTGGACAGTGGGGATGATACCCCCATGTCCTTTGTCCAGTTCCGCGCCAGAGCAAGAGCCAACAGCACCCTGAGCTGATTTTTAACTGGACTATGCAGGGAGGGCACCAAATGTACCCTTCAAGCAGACTGAGTGGCACTGGCAATTTAGGCAGAAACATGTCGACAACTACAATCACTGAGGTGATAGGGTACTAATGCACATGTTACTACTTGTGTAACGATATATATATAAGAGACATTAGTTAGTGATAGATTCCTTACCTTCGAATAGTCCCCAGGCGTCAGACTGGATCCAGAAAGTTTTTGCTTAGCAGTACCCCTGCACATCGGTAGGTGGCGTTGTGAGGCTGCGCGTCCGTCACTGGCGTCGTAAGCGCCGGGATGACGTCACGGAGACTAATTAGGCGCCACCTATGCGCACTGACGTCAGTTCTGTAAACGACTTTCCGCGCCGAAACGCAGCACCATGCAAGTTACTGACCATTGGTGCATAAAACTAGGGCCCTAAAAGGGGATGACCTTAACCCTAGTAATCAGTTCGAAGAACGGGGCGGATGGGTGGGGCGGTAAGGAATCTATCACTAACTAATGTCTCTTACAGATATATTGTTCACAAGTAGTAACTTGTGCATCTGAAAGAGACATGTTAGTGATAGATTCCTTACCTTAGAATAGATACCCCAGCAATACCAACACCGGTGGTGAGTCTGCGAACAAGATTAGACCAAAAAGTCACATAGCACAGAACGGCCAAAGAAGCAGTCTCTCTGGACCTGACTGTCAAGGCAGAAGTGTTTGGTAAATGTGTGCAGCGAGGCCCACGTAGCTGCCTGACAAATGTCCTGCAAGGGAATGCCGCGTTCCAAACCAGTGGCTGCAGTCGCCCTGGTTGAATGGGCACGCAGCCCCACCGGAGGCTCCTTCTTGGCCAAGGAGTAACATGCTGTGATGCACAGAACGTCCCACCAGGAGATGGTCCGTTTGTGCACAGCCCGACTTTTTTTGGTGCCCACGTAACCAACAAAAAGCTGATCATCCACCTGGAACTGCTGTGTATGCTGCAGATAGAATGCGAACGCACGTTTTGAGTCCAGACGGTGGAGCCTTTCCTCTTCCCTTGAAGGAGGCGGAAAGAAGGTGGGCAACGTGATGGTCTGTCCAATGTGGAAGGGTGTGACAACCTTTGGCAGAAAAGAAAGAGGGGTCCTTAAAACCACCTTGTCCGGATGAACAGAAAGGAAAAGAGGTGTGCAAGAAAGGGCCTGGAGCTCACTCTTCTGGCAGAGGTGATCGCAACCAGGAAGGCCGTCTTTAGAGTGAGAAGACGTAAGGGACAGTTATGAAGGGCCTCAAAGGGAGTGCACATCAGAAATGTCAAGGCAAGATTTAAGTCCCACTGAGGCATTATGAAGGGTACGGGTGGAAACTTATGCGTAATGCCCTTAAGAAAACGGTTAACAACCGGGGACTTAAAAAGAGAAGGCTGAAGCCGTAGAATTGCGGAGATGGCTGAAAGATAACCTTTGATAGTTCCCAGAACAGACACCTGCTGGGCCAAAGAGAGAAGGAACAGAAGAACCTCAGAAAGAGGGGCAGAAAGGGGATCCACCGCCTTTGCTGTGCACCATGCCACAAATCTATTCCACCTGCAGGCGTATACCATTTTGGTGGAGGGACGCCTGGCTGCCAGAATGACATCACAGACTTCGGGAGGAAGATCTAAAGGCGTCAACAGTCGCCGCTCAATCTCCACGCATGGAGGTGGAGGCTGGACAGGTCGGGTGGAGAACCGTCCCCTGCTGCTGCGACAGAAGATCCTCCCGAAGAGGAAGACAGATCGGGGGATCAATGCTCATACTGAGTAGCTCGGCATACCATACTCTTCGAGCCCAGTCTGGAGCCACAAGAATGACTTGGGCTAGGTCGCGCCTGATCTTCTTCAGCCCTCTGGAAAGAAGTGGTATAGGCGGAAAGGCGTACAATAGACCACAGCTCCTCTCGCGATGAAAAGCGTCTCAGAGCGAACGCCGCCTTGGAAATTCCAACGCTACAGAACTGATGACACTGAGCGTTCTCTTCGGTGGCAAATAGATCTAACCAGGGCTCTCCCCACTGCAGAAAGAGACCAGGCGCCACGTCCGAGTTCAGACGCCATTCGTGATCCACCATGCACCAGCGGCTGAGTTTGTCCGCCCTGGCGTTCAGAGAACCTGTCAGGTGATGAGCCACCAAGGTAATGCCTTGATGTTCCAGCCATGTCCAGAGGCGCAGAGCCTCATGACATAGGATCCACGACCCCACCCCGCCCTGTTTGTTTCAATACCACATGGCGGTGGTGTTGTCCGTGAACACCTGCACTAAACTTCCCCGGACAGAGGGAAGGAATGCCTTCAGTGCAAGCCAGATAGCCCGCAGCTCCAGAAGGTTGATATGGAGCCGGGACTCAGCCAGAGATCAGAGGCCTCTGATCTCCGCCTCTCCCATGTGGCCTCCCCATCCCAGGAGGGACGCATCCGTCACCACTGTGTGCTCCGGTTGGGGAAAGGAGAGGGATCTGCCACTGACCAAATGGCGATTCGTGAGCCACCACTGCAATGGTCGTGCAGCGCCCTCTGAGATCTGGACGTGATCGGACAGGTTGCCCTGATGCTGTGCCCACTGGAACTTCAGGTCCCAATGCAGAGCCCGCATATGCCATCAGACATGTGTCACCAGCAGGATGCACGAGGCCATCAGGCCCAGAGGCCGGAGGGTCATCCTGACTGAAACCCGGGATAGAGGCTGAAAGAGCGAAATCATAGCCTGAATATCCCGGACTCGCTGCTCGGGAGGATAAACCCGGAACAGCGTTGAATCCAGAACTGCTCCGATGAAAGGGAGCTTCTGAGAGGGACTCAGGTGCGACTTCGGCACATTGATGGAGAACCCCAGCAAATTCAGGAGGTCAGCCGTACTCTGGAGGTGGGTGACAACTTCCTGGGGCGAGCCCGCCTTCAATAGCCAGTCGTCGAGGTAGGGGAAGACTGACACCCCTAACCTGTGCAGATGAGCTGCGACCACCGCCATCACCTTTGTGAACATCCGAGGGGCACTGGTAAGGCCGAAGGGGAGCACGGCAAACTGAAGATGCTCTTGGCCTACCATGAACAGCAGGTAACGCCGGTGGCCGGCAGAATTGGGATATGAAAATATGCATCCTGCAAATCCAACGCTACCATCCTGTCTCCAGGGTCTAGGGCAGCCAGGACCTGAGCCAGAGTTAGCATCTTGAACTTCTCCTTCCTAAGGAAGCGACTGACGTCCCGGAGGTCCAAGACGGGGCGCTGCCCCCTGCTTGTCCCACCTTCCTGACCATGAACGCACTAGATAGCCCACTCGATAGCCCACTTTGCCAGGAGGGCCGTGACTTCCTGGCGGAAAAGAGCCAAATGATCCCGCGACAGTCGGTGGTACCGTGGTGGCATGGCAGGAGGGGAGGACAGAAAGGGGAGCGAGTAACCTTGGCAGATTATTTGCAGCACCCACTTGTCCGATGTGATTTCGCGCCAGTGGTGGAGGTGGTGACGGACCCTGCCACCCCACCTACCGGCATGGGGTACTCCCTGAAGCTCTGATTAGGAAGGCTTAGAGGTGGAAGCAGCGGGGTGGAGGTGGACTGACCCCTCGTTGGTTACCAGACGCACCCCTGCGGAAGCCAGGTCCGCGGCCGCGCTGAGGCTGGTTCTGCACAGGCTTTGTGGAGGAGCGTGCTTGGGTGCTTTTACCCTGGCCACAAAAAGAACAAAACCCAGGCCTGGCAGAGTTCTTCGTGGAAAGACCCAAAGACTTGGCTGTGGCCAGCGAGTCTTTAAAGTGCTCCAGGGCATTGTCAGCCTTGCCATCAAAGGGCATGTCCATGAGCGAGCCCTGGACATCGGGCGAGAAACCGGTAGACCGCAACCAGGCATGGCGCCGCAACGCCACAGTCGTGGAATTGCCCTGCCCAACGAATCAGCTGTGTCCAGACCACACATGATGGCAAACTTTGCCGCATCCTTGCCTTCCGCAATCACTTGGGAAAGGACAGCCTGAACCTCCTCAGAACACTGAGGCAAGACCTCGGCTATGGAATCCCACATCGTGTGGGATTAACGGGCCAATAAGCAGGCGGTGTTAACCGACCGCAACCCCAAGCTGGCTGAGGAGAACAACCTCTTGCCATATTGGTCCAGCCTCTTAAGAGTCCTTATCCGGCAAAGCCTTGGGAAAGGCACTCTGCGACGTCGAGGCCTGAATGACCAGGCTCTCAGGCGTGGGGTTGGTGGTCAAGAAGGTAGGATCACCAGGCGCTGGGCGATGATGCCTAGCGACATTTTTATCCACTGGTGCCCCTGAGGCCGGCCGCAACCAAGTGCCCAAGAGAACTTCGGTAAGGGTCTCATTGAAAGGGAGCAGCAGCTTCGACGACGTAGACGCCGTCTGGAGCACCTCCGTTAGGAGGTAGGTCTTAAGGGCCACCATAGGGAGGTCGAGATGGAGAGCCTCCACAGCCCGACGCAGCACCATAGTGTAGGAAGAGCCCTCCTCCATAGTAGGTGGAGGGGAGGCAAACCCCAGGTCAGAAGACACATCAAGTTTGCCCCCATTTTGAAGGTCGTCTACCCAATCCTGCTCGGAGTCACACTGCCATGCAAGGGCGTCCTCAGAGCCCTCCCAGTCCTCGTCCAGCTCCGGAGTAGAGGGAGCCGGCCGCGGCGGTAGGGCCGGAGCCGGAGAGGGGGCAAGCAGCATCGGAAACGGCGCCTGTGGAGGAGCCAGGAGCGGCGCTGGGGCCTGGAGTCAAGGGCAGCGCCGGGACCGGAGCCAGCGGCGCTGCACCATGTGGCGCTGGGGCTGGAGCCGACGGTGCTGGATCCTGTGGCGCAGGGGCTGGTACCGGTGGCGCCGGGCCAACAGGATCTGGACGCGGTACGTGCCGGCGGGAGCCTGAGGCCTAACAAGACGGTCCCTGGCAGCAAGAAACTCTTGCATCTGTTCGGGATTCACCGATGGACCCGGGTATGGTGGGTAGGCCGCGGGACTCCCAGGATCCGGAGGAGCCGCAGGGGCAGGGCCCCTGTCACCCTCGTCCGCCTCCGAGGAGCGACGGGGGGATGTCTGAGAGCG
The DNA here is from genome assembly GCF_964261635.1 of Lissotriton helveticus. Taxonomy (NCBI): domain Eukaryota; kingdom Metazoa; phylum Chordata; class Amphibia; order Caudata; family Salamandridae; genus Lissotriton; species Lissotriton helveticus. The sequence continues at coordinate 373,141,164 of NC_136060.1, forward strand.
AACACGCTTCTTAGACTTCTTTTTATGGTGTCGCTTACCGGAATCTGAAGGCGAAGACTTAGAGCCCGAGGAGCGACGACTCTGGTCCAGCGAGCGGTGCGACGGTGAGAGGAGTGCCGGACTTCCAGCAACTTCCGGCGCCGCTCCCGCAAGGCCTTCGGGACCATGGCGCGACAGTCCCGGGAGTCAAGGTTGGTCTCCAGGCAGTAGAGGCACACATCGTGGGGGTCCGCCACCGACATGTTACGGCGGCACGACCCACAAGACCTAATGCAGCGCATCCCTACGTACACCAGGAGACAAGAGAAGGAGACAAAAGCCTAAAAAAGTAGTAAAAAAATTACTGAGGTACGTGCTCAATCCGGATCTGCGCTTCCGGCGTGGAAAAAGAAAGAACTGACGTCAGCGCGCATGGGTGGCACCTAAGTAGTCTCCGTGACGTCATCCCGGCGCTTACGACGCCAGTGACAGAGGCGGAGCCGCACGACTCCACTAACCGACACGCAGGGGTACTGCTAAGCAAAAACTTTCTGGATCCAGTTTGATGCCTGGGGAATATTCTAAGGTAAGGAATCTATCACTAAAGTGTCTCTTTCAAATACCCCCATTCCCCACTTTTCATTTTAATCACAAGTAATGGCCTGTTTAACAAATGTTATTTTGCCATTTGCATTGTTTTTTAAAAATCACTCACTTTCACAGGCCCCGCCCACTTAGATTGAGCAGTGCCTCTCTGTCTCCAGGTGTAGGCCTGCTCTCTACCAAACTGAGTTTCTAGAGTGAGGACTGCCAATGATGAAGCATGACACCTGGTGGAGTGTGAGGACAGTCCTTCTGAAGTAAGTTTGGCTTACTGTAATAGCAGGATTTTTCCACATTATATTATATTGAGAGTCCTACCTCCTGTTGCACACTAGTGCCATCTTGTGGTGTTTAAAAACCAGCACTCCAGCTCAGAATTATCGCACTTCAAGACACAATTCTTTTGCTTGACAATCTCAGGCATTGCGGTAATGCGGGACAATTACCGAAAATGTGTTACTCTAACGCAAGATGTGTGGCACTTGGGCTTCATGTCGCCGTTGAATTCCCTACCTCTTGTGAGCAGAAAGAGACAACTTGTACTCTGCCATATACGTGAGCAGCAAAGGTGGGTGATAAGTTTGATGGAACCCCCAGCAGACGAGGCCAGTCAATTCAATTCTGGTGCCAATTATAAAGAGGGCTGCAAGCCTCGATTTCCTTCTTCGTTTTGTGCGCTGTCCCTGCTTCCTCTGATGCCAGGGGTCGTCAAGACAGAGTAAGCGGTCGCAAAGAAGAAGCCAGGGGTGGCAGCTGCATCACCTGGCGATCCCTAAATGACGTCCATGGTGTGAACTAGGAAAAGTCCTGTTTCTTTCCCCGTCCATCCAGGGATGGACCACACCAGATTGGAGCAACATAGATCCCATTACAGCAGTGGGAAGCTGTGTCATCCCCTGCATTCCTTAATAAAAAAGATTTGAACAAAAAAAAAAAATACTTAGGTTTTCAGATTTCTCATTCGGAGACCCAGACATCAGCTGGAAATATGAACAGTGTGGTGACAGCCACAATGCAATCTATTTCATTTTGTAGTAGACGAGTCGTTTCACCATTGGGTCGGGTCAGTATAACAAAGATGCTGCTTATGCCCGATTACTTTACTTCTTCACAGCTTTAGCCATGATACGGAGAGGCATATTCTTTAAAGAACTTCAGTCTGGGCTACTGTAGGAGAATCGTCGAAGGTGTCTTGAAAAGTGATGCGCTCCCTGGGCAGGGGATGCTTAGAGAGGTACCGAACTACGAAAGATGCTCCTTGGCTGGTTAGTTGATGTGGTCCCTGCGCTGGTAAGATAAGGAAACGGACTATGAAGAGTTGGAAATAGGGGCTTCCTGGGAGGAGTATCTCTGCAGGAGGCATTCTTCAAAAATGATGACATATCTATCCAGGGTGCTCCGTTTGGAGTGTCATTGCTGGTTCAGGTATATGCAGAGGCTGGATGCCCCCACCATCTATGCTCTGGAACTGCCATGGTGGTGCTTGCCTAGGTTTAAAACTAGGTCAAGAACCAATCACAACACTTCATGGACAAAAGAAGGCATAAACACAATTGGGGATTTATATGCTGGAGGGACGTTACACACAATTAAGTGCCTTATGGGCTACCAAAAGGGCAATTTATGTTATGTAATGTGCTGCTAAGGGTGGCAAAATTGACATGGGGTGAACACCACAGTAAACCGCTCCATTGTGAGCTGCTTTCCTCCTGGCTTACGGAGCATGTAAACATGCAGTCACAATGTTGTAATTGAAACTGGCCCCTGCCATGTAAATGGACATTTCGACAGGCAAAGGAAGCTTGGAGGGGAGAAAAAGAAGGTGCTTACAGACAAGGAATAGGAAAGGATCTTGGGATGAACAAAAGGCAGTGTATACAAATCCCCGATTTCAAAACACGCAATTATTTACACCACACTTACATGTCCCGAACAGAATTACACGCAAGTATCAGTGTGCATCATATGGTTGTCCGAGGTGTTAAGACACACAAGTAGTTTTTTTATCATATGATGAGCTAATTCCATGGGATCAAACTGTTTGGGTCACCGCTATTAACTCTGATTGAAGAGGTATCAGGTAAACATGTACAACTCTGCTCTCATTTGCCTATTGGATGGTATTCCCGGGTCCAAAAATGCCAGGCATTTGTGTAATTTATAGAGTTGGTCCGAGTACTCGGAATGTAAAAGTGCAGAGCACAAAACATGGCTAAATGACGCTTAGGAGTGGTCTAGAGCTGAAATGGTGTCACTTCAACAACATCAACAACAAGGCTCTAGTAGCACAGCTACTGATGCTTGGGATACAATTATTGCTGGAATTAACAGCAGTTTCTTTAAACGCACACACATTGGACTTTGACTCCACACTGGGGAGTATTACTCGGTCACTCATGCTATTGCCTCTTTGGAGTATCATCTCACCTTCCAGGAAGGGCTTCCCTCACAATGCATGCAGGACTATTTTATATGCTGAAAAGTACATTCAATCAACATAAGGATTTTTACATTAAATTCTATATCTCATACCTGCATTCTATGCATAATCCATCATTTAATTGCTGCTATTTCCCAAGCACTGGTAAAACTAATCAGGCAGGCTTTGAAATGATGAACATCGTTTGTGCATGTGACGCATTTAAATAGTATTTGTGAACTCTTTTGTTCACTCGCGCTGGCGCATTAAAGCCAAGCCTATTGGATTTGCCAGTGCTTGTGTTTCAGAAGTGATTTCTTTAGTGTATTATAATGATTTTCGAAGAAGACTGCAAAAAGAAGTTGATGAATTGAGGAGGAGATCAATAATCAATGTTTTTTTTTCAGTGATGGCAGCCTCTTCTCTTTATGACAACCACCTTTCTATGAGGAAACAATGCTGAGATGCTGCTTCCTTTTGATGGCCGGTGCTTTCTTTGTTTATGTGTCCAGGCTTAAATTCATCCTTGTGCTCATCTCATTTTGACACAAGAGACTTAAACCTTTCTTAACAACTATATTTCATTTTTCAGGTGGGAGTCCTATTAAAAGAAGCATTATCATGATTACAGTGCAGGGTGTCTATTGTGCAGGGTTAATAGTATAAAGTGGAGCAACTACATATATAGACATGTATTGAAGAATTGTGTTCTATAAGTCCTACAATGGTTTCCTAAGGTAAACAGGGGTCTGCAGCCCTGGAGGTGCTAGAAACCCCTTACGTCCGCTCATGAAAAGTCTTTTTCTTAGGTTTTGCTTCACTGTCTGGGAGACCAAATGTTGTTAAAAAAAACATACATGTAAGCAGCTGTACAGAGAGAGTGAGCTGTGGGTCCACCCATTTCATCAGGTGGCTTTAACTACTTTTAAGATCAAGACATTTCATGGATTGGTACATTGTTCAACTGATTGGTATTGGTGCTGAAGCAGTCCTTTGGTTCAGCAGCAAAAGTAACATTCCGTGTGCCTTGTAATTCAGAGTCCATGTGTGTTCTTAGGTGTATTTGTTAACTCATATGCGGACATCTACATTGCTGGTTTGGGCCTTTTTTGTATAAGAAAAGTGCACTATACCTTTTTGGCAGGCTAAGGGCTAAGCAACCTTGTTTTACTTTGTCATGGTAACATGTTGTTCTACAACTTTTTGCAGTCTTCTGAGTACCTTTTATGCCTATCTTCCTTGAAGATGCAGTTTAACTCTTCATGTGCAGTCTGTTGAACAAAGGGGCTCTCCTCCCAGCTTCATTGTGGTATTTATTTCCAGTACAGATGGAAGTAAATACCCCAATGTCTCCCAACTGCTCCAAAAACCTCCCATAAAAAAGCCTGATATATTTGATTTATCATTGCACGTTTAACAAAAGTGAGCCATGCTGGCTTTGCAAATGCTTGTTGAATATTACTTAAACTTCTTATTGCTCCTAGTGTTCATGCAGCTTATTTACCTCGACCCACCGATTCATATAATGTATACCTTTCTCAGGAATTACAGTCTGCAATGTGACTAATCATCAGTGAAATTCCACCACATATAAAACCATATACTATCTGCTAACAGAAAAATATATCTTGCAACACAGTACCTTGATTTCATTGTCATTTGCAAAGTGACCAAAAGCCGCCATGATTTTGGGGATCGCTGCTGCCAGAGTCTCTTGGACCGATTCTTCATGTCGTTTGCATATTCGGGTGAGGCAGGGCAGTAGGTTCACCAAGTACGGCCTATGTGGAAAGCACAGCTGGTGAAAGGGGTGCAATACAAAGACAACGCAAAGCTTCATACCCTATGACATCGACAACTATCGAACACACATTACAAGCATGCCTGAGGATTCAAATGGGACCTTTAATGAGATTGATAGAATTCTACAAATACGGTCTGCACTGCAAATAATCCACACAAATCAGAAGTAAGGCAACAAGAGTTTGTAAGGGTTAGTGGTACTAAATACATAGATACATTTGAAAATACTGGAAACATTCTTGGATTAGCAATAGCCCAGAGAAGTAACATAACGTTGTTTGGCCTCATCAGCAATTTACAGCATAGCACAACTGTTTTCACTATTCCAAAGCACTCGCCAATGCAAAAAAAAACAACGCACTCTTACCTGCATTTTTGTGGTCGAACCAGATGTGCAAGTTCAGCAAACCTCCAAAGGGCAGCTCTCAAGCTACGGGGTGCACCATTCTGTATAGAGAACAATGCATAATCAATCAATTCTATGGAGACACACTCAAATGTGAGTTAGGAATATAAACATAATTAATCTTAGGTCATTGTTTCAGAAGAATATTATTATTTGCTATTCAAATATGTATATTAAAAGCAAATAGTGATCACAAGGTAATGGACAGCAAAGTATAAATCTTTATCGGAGAGCAAGAAAACCATCTGCAAACTGAAGGGCTGAGCACCCACAATTCAGTGGACGGCCAACAAGTTGCGTATTCAAAGCTACACTAACATCATAACCAGAAAGTCACATGTTTTCAGCAACACACCTTTTACTTCAGTGTAGACACAATAAAAAGTATGCATTAACATTTTTTGTTATTATGCTTTGTACCATGAATACAGAAAAACCCAGCAAATCTTTCTGATGCTGGCATGGCACACATATCATAGATCGGCGCATTGTGTATCATCGAATTGAGCGGACACCTTGACAACCCATAGAGTCAGTCAAAGTCTTTACATGCCAGATCTTTTCTAACTTCTCTGGGCAGCCCCCTACCCTTGTATACAGTACTTTCGGCCTTATGTACCACTCCCCTCCAGCCCACCATTTGAATACTGTGGGCACCTCGGTGCTCCCCCAACTACCAGTCAATGTTTTTCCTGGCCGCGATGAGGGCCACACACCAAAACAGCAGTGTATATTTAGATACGGTTTGGCCCCTTCATACCCTCAGAGTAGGCCACTTCTGGGTTAAGTACACCGGTTCCTACGTGACCATTCAGAGGCACCGCCACACCTGTGACCAAAAAGACTGTATGCATGGACAGTCCCAGAGGTTATGAACTTTGGTCATATCCCCATAAATATTTACCATTATCAGCTCTCCCCATTTGGAATAATGTAGTTTTGGTGTGGTAAGTGTGATGTAGAATTTTAAGTTGCACTAATCGGAATCCTCCAGGTTCATTATTCCAAACTTGTCCCATTGTGCTCTACACTCCGACCACCGGAGCTCCTCCAGAGCGGCAGAATTCAACTGAAGGTCCAACGTCCGCCATCCCCTCTAACCCATTTTATCCCTAGCCTTCTTTCAAATTTGTACGACCAGATCAGTCAAGGAGGAGATACGGTACAGCCTGCACCAGTCATAATTCTTTTTCAGGTATCCGTGAGGGTCCATTAGCCGCCTTTCCGCTCTTAAGGAGGGTTCACGAAGGGGGCGAATGCCAATCATTAACAACCAGCAGCTGTGCTGTCCATTAGTATAAACAGAGGTCAGGGAGGTCAATCCCACTCCCAGATGGATCACTAATCAGCGTTTGTAGTGCAATGCGTGGGTCCCCCAGTTCCACAACAGAGACCGGGTCACTGTGTTCATTGCCTTGAAGAAGTCTTCTGAGACTTCGAAGAGTATGTTCTGGAACAGGTAGAAGAACTTGGGGGAGAATGGTCATTTTAAACAGGGCGGCCTTGCCCATCAGAAATAGTGAGAGTCCTCCAGTGCTTCGCATCCCTCCAGTACTCATCTAGGACTCGTACCAGGTTTTTCTTCAGAAATTCCCCATGATCCCAAATTATGTGAACCAATAGATACCGGAAGCCCTCAGGGGGCACAGCAAATTGGCAGGGCATGTCAATCGGGTAAATGGAAGGGTTACCGACTTTCACCAGCTGATGCGAATCTCAGATTGCCTGCCATACTTGTACAGAATCTCAGGGCCATGTGAATAGAATGCAATGGGTCCGTTAAATACAACAAAACGTCATCTGCGTAGAGGGAGATAATGCCCAACCAGTCTGGATCCCACCACAGTCCCCAATCTGAGCGTCCACTGTGAACAGTAAGGGGGAGAGACAGTATCTCTCTGCCTCGTTCCAGGGAAACTCCTCAGATAATGACTGGTTTTGACAGCCAATGTCTGTCAAATGTAAATAGTAAACGTACCCAGTAGAGGAACTCCTTACTGAACCCCATCTTGCACAAAACCGCCCATATGAAATCCCGCGCAACTGGGTCAAAGGCCTTTTCAGCATCCAGGGCCAGAAACAGTCAGTTTCCCTAGGACTCACTCTGCCGGACACCCAAAGTGCTGCCGCAGGTTTTGACGAGTGGCGCACATGGACATTACGCCCAACTAGTGGGGTTCACCATTTTGTTGATCACCTGTGTCAGATGATTACCCTTAACCTTAGCTAGGATTTTTACTGCAGAGTTTAGTAGGGTGATCGGCCTGTAGGACGCACGAGTTCCGGAGGCTTAATCTTTTATTAAAATTAGGAAGCTAGTGGTGGTCCTCAGGTCCCTGGGTAGACACCCCTCGGCCCTGGATGTGTAAAGCATCCTACATATCAGCTCAGCTGCATGTCTTCCAACACATCTGAAGAACCCAGGGGGAAAGACATTTGGCCCAGGGGTCTTTCCCCTCTGCAGATGATGGAGGAACCTGTGGATCTCTGCAATACTAATCTCCCTGGCTAGAGCCATAGTGCTGTCCCGTCCTAGCACCAGGACGGGTAGATATCTCACAAACGTTTGTAGATCTGCTCTGAATAGATCCACCCCAGGAATATATAGAACTCCACGAGATGAGCTGCAACAGTGTTACAATTTTCTCTGTGGTGCGTACCAACACCCCCTCACTGTTTATTACTTGGTAGATCTAGCACCTTCCTTCCTCATGCCGCGCAAGTCAGGCCACTAATTTCCAGGCTTTATTGCCCACCTCAAATAGCTCAAGTTGTTTAATTCTGTACTGAGCTCTTGCCTCTTTCTGCAGCAAGTATCGATACTCTTACATGGCAAGGGTGATGCTATGTAGTAGGGCAGGGCATAGGTAGGGGGCATACTTCCTTCAAATTCTAACAGTCTCTAATTGAGACCGGTGACATCCCTAAATATATCTGTTGGGTCTGGTGGCTCAGTGGACTAATGAGTCTAATGCAGGGGCCTGTGTTCAACCTCATGGTCACAGGTTCAAATCCCGGCAGGTCCACTCAACCTTTCATCCATCTGAGGTCGATAAAATGAGTACCATTAAGTTAGGTAACAACAAACATCTGTTATTCAGCGCCAAGATACCCGGTAGTGGTGAACGTGCGCTTTACAAATACACATGTTATGTTATAATATCTCCTCTTTTCCCCATTGTGTGACCCGATTTACATCCTTGTAGGCCTCCCATGGCAAAGCTTCAGACAATATCAACCCCACATTTTCAAGTACGATTAAGTAATGAAGGCCAGGAGGTTCCTAGTATTTAAGTCGTCCAGCTCTCATGGGTCCAGCCTCCATGACACCCACCCCCATCGAGAATGATGCCCTAGCCTAGTATAGATCGGAAAGTAATCTGAAATGCCCCTTGGCAAATAGCGGGTGTCTCAATATTACTCCCCATGTTTGGGGAGCGAGGAAGTAGTCTAATCTGGATATGAAACTAGCTGCTCCCACTGTTTAGGAATACTGTCAGCCTGTGGGGTGAGCTTCCTGCCAGATATCCAGCAGTCCCATAGCATTGGAGAAGGCAATCATACATGTATCCCCAACTGGATGCATAATCCTAACACCTTTCAAGGTGACATTGAGATCCCCTCCTATGAGCCTGGTTACCTCTGGAATATGTACGGCCAGGTCCCAGAGTTTCTGGAGATTTCCGATTGAAGACCAGGTGGGAAGTTCCAAGAAGCAATCGCTATCCATTCCCACTTCATTCAGCTAGGATTGTTGCATTACAATCGCCTGGATCAATCCATATCCTAGAAATAAACAGCAGGAGCAATTTCTTGATGAATATGCCCACTCTACGAGTCTGTGGAGAAACCTGAATGTACCAGTACCATATAGCAGCCCGTCTACAGGAATGCACAGTTGTGCCCACTAAGTGAGTCTACTGCAATAAGATTATGTCTGGGTTGTATCTAAAGAGAAAGCGGGACACCAACGCTCTCTTTAACCTATTCTCCAAGCTGTTCAAGTCTAGAAGAGCAGAGCAAGTCCCTGCCTCTGTGTATCAGGTGCAATCTTTGCTCATGTCCTAAAGATAAGAATGGAGTCTCCTGGGTGTCGTAGCCTGCCTCTACATGCGTGTATCAGCTCCAGTGCCAGACCCCATAAAGCACTCGCCCAATCTTCTACCCCCCAAATACCTGTGGTGACTGTTGCTCTCCCTACCCCAAGGTCACACCTGTTTAATTCTTAGCGTCTGCCAATCTTGCTCCCCTTCTACAGGACGTGCAGAGTTTGCCCAAGTCCCAAGTGTCACCACTAGTCCCAACACATCTCACCTCTGGTTGCCATGACCTCCTGCATGAGCATCAATCACCATCAGTCCCATATTTGGCTCAGGGCCCACCAGTGTTTCCTAGAGACATTGCGGCTTGTTCACTGTTGGAAGTGGGGTCCTTATCCCTCAGTGGTGCCACCAAATGCTGGAGGTCCCCGACCCCTCGTTTCAACGTTAGGCTAAGTAAGGACACCGTCCGAGATAGCCCTGCTCACCCCCTTAGTAGCTTGGCACGAGCAGCCAGGCTTATCTTCAAGGCACGAGTGAGCAGTATGTGCAACCACACTCACAGCAACCCAATGATGTCACCACAAATAGACTCCACACAGGTTTTTATAAAATGAGTATAATCTTTATATAAGAAGTTATAAGATATGACCACACAATACAAAACCAACATATTAAAATGGGTAGTATTTCTTCCGGTGCGTTGGTAGGTTGTAATCCCAACCACCGCTTCCAACCAACAGTTAAGCTCACTTCTAACAGTTTCCAAAAGGTTAGGCAAGTCGTATTGCTAGAATCACACATGTTGCAAAAGAAAGAAGTACTGCAATGCGTAACGATATTCTCTTGCAATGTGCAACAGAGAAACCATGCCATACGTAGCACCACAGTCATGTACTTTGCAATAGAAGGAATAATTCAATATGTATCACTACCAGCATGCCCTGTACTAGGAAGAAACGAACTAATGCGCCACATAACAATCATGCACTGTGCAAGGGAAAAATAACGCAGTGCGTAGCGCACCAAGCATGTAGTTCGTCAGGCACAAATGAGGTCAGGCATCATACAACAGTTCGATAGTTCGTTAGCAGCAATAATGCAAAGGTAATACGACAGTTTAGGTGCTCCGTTAACACTGCCCCCTACATGGATCAATGATGTCACTCGGGCTCCAGTACTGCCCCTCGTTGGGTCAGCACGGGCCGAGGGCCAAGCCGAAGCAAAAGGCTCGCGCAGCTGACAAAAGCGAGAGGCCGAGAGTGACCACCAGGGCCCGCACCCCACCCCACCCCAGGTGGTGATCCACGTTATCACAGGGGGCGCGACCCCACCCTTCTCTGGTACTTCAGCGACTTAGGCCTTGATCCAGAACTCCATCACGGGGTACGGCGAGCTCGGGCAGGCAGCTCAGCTACTCCGGGGCTGCCGGTCTGGGCCGCTGCTGTTTCACTCCGAGGGCCCAATGACCTGGCCCTCCTTCCGGTGGTCTCAGCTAACACCGAGTCCCGCCCTCAGCACTGTGGAGACTTACTTCGAAATTGGTGCACACACTACCCTGGCCCTCCTCACCAGCACCTCAGGTTGCACCACGACTCAGCTTACTACTGGGTGCCCCCGATCACAAGGCACTACTTCTGAGGGTATCAAGCTGCAAAAGCACGCGCACACCGCGTTGCTTGGGACTTCTCCGGAAAGGTTTATGTTCCTGTGTTTCCAAACAGGGAGCCAGATCACCTCGGGCCCTTGGGGTTACAAGACACAGCACAAAGCACAGTCTTCTTCAAGCGGGGGACCCAGCGCCTCCAAGCACAGTGTCAACAGCCTCTCCCTTGGTTAGAACAGCAAACTGCAGGACAGCCCCAGATCACGAAGCAAGGATTGGTCTTTCCACAGCAGTCTCTTCAGTTGCTCCTTCTTTAGCAGAGGTTCCTCTTGACCACAGTATGGGTCCAAGCCATTTCAGTCTCAATTCATCTCAGTTTCATTCCATTATTTAGGGGTTTCAGCTCTCATAGTTATACCCCTTAATGTCTTTGAAGTATGTTTGTTATCAGGGGTCCCTGACCCCTCCCTAAATCAGTTCTGGGTGCCTCCCTCCCAGTGTCACCTTTCTCCCTTTGATACTGGGGGTCTGGATCCTTAAATCAATTAACCTATCTCCTGCTGAGTGATTATCACACCAGCCCATGCCTTTTCACCTCCCGGACTTCTCCTCCGCCTTCTCTCCAAATGCAGGGCAGCCTGTTGCTATCTCAACCCCGCCCTGGGTCAAGACCTCTCCCAGCTCCTCTCACCTCCAGATCAAGACAGTCAATCCACATTTCAGCAGAGACACACAGAAATGCTTAAAGCACAAAACTCAGCCACTTTCTAAAAGAGTGGTTTCTGAAGACACAGTGACAAAACCACCTTCACAGAACGAGGTGTTATGACACTCTGAGTTCATACATACTAAACTTCACCTCTCCATTATAAACTTACAGGAAACTAGGCTAACAAACACTACCCAGCCTCCCCATTCTGTCCTATGGGCAGGATGGCCTTTCAGCAGTGCAAAACTAATTGGAGTGTTTTTCAATGTCAGGACATAACACACACCTTAGGATATGTCCTGCCTTTGTCCTACACTGCACCCTGCCCAAGGATTACCCACGACCGATCACAGGGGTGCCCAATGTGTATGCAAAAGAAAAAGACAGGCCTGACAAGTGGTTGCCCTTGTCAGGACAACATGCTAACTTAGAAAACTGAGTGCAGGCCCTACACTGCAGGCCTTAGTTCCCTTTTCCGTGCGCCTTTACTAGCCCTGGCACACAGTGCACATCACTAGGGACTTTACTAGTAAGGCCAACATACCAATCATGGCTAACCAATTACCATTACATTTTACATAGGGAACACTTGTACTTTGACACTGATCAGCAGTGACAAAGTACCCAAAGCATCTAAATTAGCAACTCTATGTCAGGAAAACGGTCTAGGGGGAAAGCAAAAAGTTTAGGGAACTTTAGCCAAAAAGGCCAAGTCCTAATGTCGCCCAAACAGATGGGCGAGTGCGCAGACTCCCCGAATCGGCTCTTGTGCTTGTCGCTATCCCTCCAGTCAACCCCAAGCCCAGGGGAGGAACAGAACCAGTATTTCCCACCATCCAAGGTTCGCAGTTTCACTGGAAATTGCATCCAATGTTGCAGATTATGTTTTCTTAGTTCATGTTTGACCTTATCGAACAACCATCATTTCAATTGCACCTACTACATGAAATCCATTAACCATATGACTGTTCAGTTTTCAAAGTGGAGCGGGCCCGGTTGATGAGCCACTCCGAGTAGATCATCAAGATCCTTTAAATTTAGGCTATTACGGCCTTGGATGTGACCTGGACTCTAGAGGTGCCCCCGGTCCTCTGTGGGCCCGCGCCACCGCAAACTTTGGGGAGAATTTGCTATTTACCCTTATGGATATGAAGTCTTTGATGAATTTTCTCACATCTGTTCCTTCTGTTTTCTCAGGTATCCCCACAAATCGTACATTATTGCAGCAGGAACTGTCCTCCGGGTCCTCTGCCTACCATGATGCTGTGAAGTGATCTCTTTCAGCAGGCGAACTCTTGCGCTAAGGTCTTGATAAAGAAGTCATGGTCTTTCAGGAAGGTTTCCAGGGAAGTCACAGTCTGCAATCTTCACCATATCAGCCCGAATCAGGGTGACATGCACTACCACAGTTTTGATTTTCATCTTAAAGGCCGACCTGGATGACTGGATGGCTTGAAGAAGTTCTTTAAGCATGGGCCCAGGTCTTCCATGGCTGCACGCTCCACCTTCACCACGTGGTCCCACCGCAGGCCCTCCAGCATTCCAAAAAGCATATTACTCCATGCAGTTGACGTGGGACACCTTAGGGATTTTGTCCCTCACCATGGAAGCTCACCACACAGGCCTCCCCAACTCCTCCAGAGGCTCCCTAAATCCAGGCCTTGGTCTCGGATGTCCTACCCAAGACCCAGAGGGCACCCCATCTCTATGTAATGGGGGAGAGAGGAGTGATCTCCGTCTTTTCCCTGCGGGGGCCTCTCCAGTCCTCCTGGTGGTGTGTTCTCACTGCCAGACCCCGTAGAGGGAGGAGGAGATCATACACAGAGAGAATACAACCTCCCTGAGATTTCTTGGTCCACAGCTCCGGCTGAGGCCCAGTGGCTCGCCACCCGGGTACGGTTCCTTACTGCACGTTCAGCTGCTCTCATGGCTCCAGTGACAGCACTGCTGGACAGGGGCAAAAGAGGGACACCGCTCACCCAATCTAGCGGTGTCTCGGGCCCAGCCGCAATTTTGGGCAAGCAACACGCCAGTAGAATCGCTTCTGTACAGGATCTTACAGCCATCCCCGGGGGCCACTCGCCTCACCAGCCACTGACTGGTGAGTGAGCACAGAGGACAAGGAATGGACCGCACGGCGAGTCATTGCTAACATTGCTGGGAGCCATGCTATGCTATGGGATTTGAAGATCGCATGGCGACCCGAAGGCATCTTAGTGCTAGTAAGGATATGATCCACAGCAAGAAAGATCAGCAGTCGACAGAGGTCAAGGCTAAAAGAGCCAGGGTTTGAGGGCTTTATAAAAATGCAGCTCAGTGTCTAAAGTCCTGATGGCCAGGGGAGAGAGTTCCAGAGCTAAGCTACATTAAAGCTAAATGAGATTTTAACTACAGGGATGTTGACCAAATGCAAGTTGGAGGAATGGAGTGTTCTATTGAGAACATAAGGGGTAACGATCTGTTGAAGCATGGGAGGAACTTTCCCATGAAGGGCTCTATGAGCAATGCACAAGGACTTAAACTCAACTCTTTGAGCAACATGGAGCCAGTAAAGATCCAGCCTTCCATTTTGATTGGGACCTGGGAATTCCCAAAAGCATGCTTGCGGTCGCATTTTGAACAACTTGTAATTTGCTATCTCAGCGTCCAGGCAATGGCACCTAAAAATCATGTATTCCTGCAAGGTGAGCACACCAAAGGGAAGGCCCATGCCTCCCACACACATTTCTGCTATCTAAGAAGTGAATAGAGCACAAAATAAAGTACTGACCATTAAGTGAAAGAAGTTATCTGCAAAACAATAAACAACAATTAACAAATGAAGATTAAAAACCTTCATTAGAAAAACGAACGTGAGTGAAATACTATAGACTTAGCACAGACTTTAGATGGTAATGACTGGATCATAGTACCATTTGACAAGAAATGCCAGCTTCAAGTTAGAAGTAAAAACATGAGAGAGAGGTCAAGCGCTATCAAATACAGACTAATGGTAGAAAAACAACCTCAAACTTATAGCCACTCACTAAACAAATATTAAACACTGAAATATAGCCAATGAAATACTGCAGACTAAGAGTACTGATGAACAAGTACTATAGGACGTAAAATATCAACACAAACAGGTTAGTGATGACTGAATACTGATGAAAGACCAAGCCACTGCAGAGATTACAAAGGCCTTGCTTATAAGTGGACTATATGGGGGTGAGGTATTTCTCATACATGGCAAATACCATTACCTAAAATTGAGGTACTTAACTAAATTGGCAAATAACTCCTATTCCAAGGTTCTCACTTGAAAATGAGACATTGTATGAGGAATGGGTGTTTGAAATGTCAAGCTCTGCATATTTTGTCTTTTTCTGGGGCTTTTCACCCAATACATTTCAGCAAGCTTGACATGTTGAAACTCAATTAAAAAAAATGGGTTATGACAATCATCGCACAAATAGGAACTCAACATTCAACTCAATCAGGGCCAAAGGTGAGACCGATAGCTAAGTATGGGCTATCGGATAGGCTTCACAGTCAGCAACAAGATCACCTTTAGCCACTTCCCCCCACTCACGTGAACGGACCACTCCATCGTACACTTCTAGATCAACTCGCCCCACTCCAGCAAACAGAAGCCAGCCATCAACATCAGCCGTAACTGGAACAACAAAGCAGAGGGAGACTGGAGCCACACCCTCAGATCCAACTAGCATATACTCACTGATGACCTCAGACTGACCTAACCACATTCAACAACTAGATCTCAGACTGCGCCAACACTTTGGCTACCTCGAAGAAAATCAGGTAAACAAGAACTGCCCCTCCAAGCATGCTGGTACATGGAAGACCTAAGAGACTCCAGGTGCTACTGCAAACAACTAAAAAGAAGAAGTAGAACTAGCCCAGATGACATCTCTAGAGATGCCTACAAATCCACACTCGGAAGGTACTATGCCCAGGTTAAAGAAACCAGGAAAACAGATATCGTACTGAAACTAGAATCTTGCTCTAACACCGGCAAAGAACTTTTCAACACTGTCAGAGATTTTACCAATATGTCAGCAAACACCAACTCTATTACCCTCTCACAGGACTCTGCGACAACCTCTCTGACATCTTCCAAAACAAAATACTCAAGATGTACACTCATTTTGCACCCCAGCCCACTGCAGAGGACATCATCACACAAACACCCATAACAACCACCACCAAGAAAGCCCACCATCTAACAAACTGAAGTCCCTTCAGCACAGAAGACACAGCCAGAATTTTGAAGACCATCTAATCAGGATCCTCACAGAGCCCAGCCCTCGCCACATGAACAACCAGGGAAGAATCCTGATCTGCCCCAACCTCACCACCATCATCAACTATCCCATCTTTAGCACAACCTTCCCAGATAGCTGGAACATCCATAAGTCACAGCTCCATTTGAAGAAATACACCTCAGACCCGAAAGAACTCTGCAACTACAGACCCACCTGGCTACTCCATTTCCCGTCAAAAGCCTGGAAAAAGAGATCAGCAGGCAACTCTCCCATCTAGAACAGCACCACCTCAAGGACATCACCCAGTCAGGGTTCTACAGCAATCACAGCATGGGCACTGACCTTCTGCCACCAACAGACAACATCCGGTCCATCGTGGATCAAGGTGAAACCGCCACTCTCAACCTCCTTGACCACTCAGCGGCCTTCAACACCGTTTTCTATGGCACCCTCATCGCTAGACTCCAGGACTCACGAATTCAAGGGCCGGACCTGAGATGGATTGCCTCCTTCCTCTCCAACAGAACTCAAAGAGCCAGATTCTCCCCTACACTTCCAAACCCAAGAAGCTCATCTGCATAGTCCCCCAGGGATCCTCCCTCATCCCAACCCTTTACAATGTTTACATGGCATCCCTTGACTGCATCGTAACAGCCCAAGGCAACAACATTGTCTCCTACACTAACACACAGCTCATCCTCTTCCTCACCGACGAGAATAACACCACCAGGATTAACTTTACTTCCTGCATGACCACCGTGTCCAGCTGGATGAGAGATAACAACCTTAAACTCAACTCGAACAAAACAGAGATCCTGACCTTTAGAAACAGGTGCTCCTCATGGGGGCAATCTAAACTAGGTCTCACCACTTCTGACCATGCCAGAAACCTCAGCATCATTCTTGGACACAAACTCATGACAAATTAACAAGCTCCTGTTGCTTCATTCTCGGAATGCTTAGGAATATTTCAAATGGCTCCACATGCACACTAGGCACACAGTCACCCAGGGCATCATAACTAGCAAACTTGTCTATGGCAATGCGCTCTACATCACGATCTCCAACCAGCTCGCACAAAGACTCCATACCATCCAAAACATCACCGCCAGACTCATCCTAGACATCCCCAAGAGAGCTCACATCAATCCCTACTGTAGTGAGGACTGGGCCTTGTTGCGCACATTGATATGATAGCATAGGCTTATTAGAAGTTTAAACGTCATTTTACCTTTTTGCCGCTTTTGCACACAACACTGCATATAACTGTTGTTGTAAGTTAGGCTGCGTGAAATGCTTCACATGAGAATGACTTGTTTTCAGCATCCCTAGACTTACATCATGACTCTAGTCTGCACACTGAGTGCTAAAGCCTCCAAGGTTATCATAACAAGGTAGCTGTTGTTCAGGCTGATCGGCTCACTTTTTAGCCATAACGTACATGCAGCTGCAGTCAACGTGATTCTGGCGCCTTTAATATTGCACTGTAAGCATGATTTCAGACACTTGGAAGAATCCCATTTTTCCAGAGAGACAGAGAGCTTTTGCAGATCCTGATGTGATTCACACCTGCTGATCTTGGAGGTCCAAGCAAGCCTAAGAGACCTTCTATATTTTATTAAACATAGTTCCTACCTATGGAGGGTGATTTACTAGGCACTATAGGACCTATTTTCACCATCATTGTAATATGATTTCTCTTTTAGTGTTTTATGGAATTGTAACAATGCAGATCATATTATTTCTAATCATATGTCTGCGTAAGTTAGCAAAGATACAGCATCGTAGAGCACGTCGTTAAAATAAATATTTTAACCTTTCACGTGTCTCTTTTTACTCCTGTTGTGGACTGGTATGAGAGTATAACGAAAGAGTGTTCTTGCTTCCCACCATTCCGGAGTATAAACCAAGTCGCATGTTCTGGGTTGTCTAATCATTGGTTCCTTTGCTGTAGGACGAAGAGCTAATGTGACACTGATGCTAGCTAGTTAGGGTTTCTAGGTACTAAGGTGAGTTTTTTGGTACAACACAATTCACTGAGGTCCTGGTTCTCTGTGGACAGTTCTGTGTAGGAGCAGGATCCCTGCAACACTACCTCACTGAACTACACTGGCTACCAATCCAGAAACACAGCTATTTCAAACTGTTCATCCACGCCTACAAAGCCCTCCACAACGGACCAGCATAGGTCAATGACCTACTTCAACTCTACCACCCACCAATCCAAAATAGATATGCTCTACCTCGGTCACCCTAGCACAGAGCCCTACATCTACAGAAGCAAGTCACGAAGGCGCTCCTTCATCGCCATGAAGAACTGGAATTAACTTCCCTAACACATCAGGGTAGATCCTTTGCTACTCAACTTCCGCAAGAAACTAAAGACCTGGCTGTTCAACTAGAGGCTACGCCAGGCTCCAATGCCTGAATACCCTCACGGGTGATAATTTTCACCATACGGATTGATTTAACAATGCCTAAATGTAGTAGAAAAAAACTGATACAATAGCATAGAACAATAACACTCTACACTATCACCTTCAGCAGATTCCAAGCAACTCTTTATATTGTTCCTAACAACATAATGAGCCTCATGCACTTATGCACAACTGTGTTATTTTACTGGGAGCCCAGGATTGACCTGTAATAACCACCTTGTATAGACATACTGACCATGTCTCTGAGTGGTTAATAGACAGCTTGCACGCATGCCTGTTTAATGAGAAGTGCCCCAGCTTTTAAGTGACAACTTAGGACTACTAGGTCCTGAGACACCTAGCCCGAATAAGGTAGAACCAAGATTCCTGCCTACATCAGTCCTACCTTCAAGATAGTTTAGCTATTATAGACTCTCAGCATGACTGGCAGAAAATGATTCTGAAGGAGTTTAAGTAACAAACTATTTTAACACAAAAATCAGTAGTTCCAGAACTGCCAGAAAGAAATTCAAGGTCAAAATGCTCAGGTTCTGAGACGAGAAGGTTAGAAATTCCAACCACTACACAAACACCCTTTTCAGAACACCCTTTCCTAGATCAGGATTCAGAGATTTATGGTAAATATTATGCTGTTGTATTTTTTTCCAATAAATTTCGGGAAGGTTAAACGCGAATTTCACCTCTAATGGATTGTTTTCTGATAAAAAATCCAAATAGATGTATCTATCACAATCAGAAAATACTACATCCTGCAATAGGAATATGCTACTTACCAATATGCATCTGTTCTTGGCATGTAGGGCTGCTGACATTTATATCTATGCATAGATCGCCGCCTAGTGTTGGGTCCGGATGATTGCACATTGTTGCCCTGGAAGAGTCTTCGAAGTATCACGAGATAGGTGGCTCCTCCCCTGTACTACAGTGCGCATGGGCATCCTCTCCATGCTCAGATTGTTTTTCGCCATTGTGGCAGAGATGGAGTTTGATACAGTAAGTGATGACCATGCTTGTGAATAATTCTGAGTGCTACAGCTGCGACAGGCACCGGGGAGGAGGGTGGGCGATATAAATGTCAGCAGCCCTACATGCCAAGAACAGATGCATACTGGTAAGTAGCATATTCCGTTCGAGGCATGTGGGCTGCTGAATTTATATCTATGCATAGAATAAATAGTAGTACCCTCCCTATCGGCGGTTGCCCGTGCCAGCTGCAGCAGTCTGAAAAAGAGTTCTGAGAACAGCTTGACCTACAGCAGCTTGCTGTTTTGAGTGTACATCCACGCAGTAGTGTTTGGTGAATGTGTGTATGGTGGTCCATGTGGCTGCTCTACAGATATCCTCTAGAGGAATGTTACCCAGGAAAGCCATGGATGCCCCTAACTTGCGTGTGGAATGCGCTCTTGGGGGAACTGTTAATGTGCGTTTAGCCTTTTGATAACAGATCTGTATGCACTTAACAATCCATCTGGCTATACCTGATTTTGAAATTGGGTTGCCCTTGTGCTGTGGAGAGAAGGCAACAAACAGTTGTTTAGTTTTCCTGAAATCTTTAGTCCTGTCTATGTAATACAGGAGAGCCCTTTTAACATCTAGTGTGTGTAGTGCTCTGTCTGCTACTGAATCAGGATTTGGGAAGAATACTGGTAGTTCAATAGTTTGGTTAATGTGGAACTGTGACACTACCTTGGGCATAAATTTAGGGTTGGTACGCAGCACAACCCTATTAGCATGAATTTGAATGAAAGGCTCTTGAATAGTGAGGGTTTGCAGCTCACTAACCCGCTTGAGCGACGTGATCGCCACCAGAAAAGCAACTTTCCATGTGAGAAATTGTATCTCACAAGAGTGAAGAGGTTCAAATGGTGGACCCATGAGCCTGGTGAGGACTATGTTGAGGTTCCAGACAGGCGAAGGCGGGTGTCTTGGAGGAATGACTCTTGAGTCCCTCCATAAAAGCTTTAATGGCCGGCACTCTGAAAAGGGAGAGGTGCTGTCTATTTTGAAGATAAGCGGCCATTGCAGCTAAATGTATCCTGATGGAACTATACGCTAGATTGCATCTGTATAGGTGCAGCAAGTAACATATGATGTTTTGCGTGGAAGCATCCAGTGGATTAATGTCATTATTGGAACAATAGATGACAAAACGCTTCCATTTTGCCGCATAGCATGCCCTGGTGGTAGGTCTTCTAGCCTCCTTGATGATGTCCATACAGTCAGTGGGCAGGTTTAGGTAGCCAAACTCTATGACCTCAGGAGCCAGATTGCAAGGCTTAACTGTTGTGGATCTGGGTGCTGAATGTCTCCATGGCTCTGAGTGAGGAGCCTGGGTGTGAGTTTTAGTCGCTGGTGGGGCACCACTGAAAGTTCTAGGAACGTGGTGTACCAGGTTTGCCTCGCCCATGTTGGAGCAACTAGGATGAGTGTCATGGAGTGCTGCCTCAGTTTGCAAGCCACTAGCGGTATGAGTGGTGCTGGAGGAAAAGTGTACGCAAATCTGTTTGACCAGTTCATCCATATCACATTGCCCTGAGACTGCGGGTGTGGGAACCTGGCGGCGAAGGTGTGGCATTTTGCGTTTTCGGATGTAGCGAAGAGGTCTATCTCTGGATGACCCCACTGCTGGAAATATGGTTGGAGCACCGAGGGATGTACCTCCCACTCGTGCATCTGATGGCTGTGCCTGCTGAGCAGGTCCGCCATTTGGTTGTCCCTGCCTGGGAGGTGTTCCGCCATGAGGAACATGTTCCTCTGAATGGCCCACTTCCACATGCTCTGTGCTAGGTGTGATAATTGTGGGGAGTGTGTCCCCACTGCTTTTGAATGTAATACATTGCAGTCATGTTGTCCGTCCGGATAAGCACGACTTTGTTGCAGAGATGCAACTTGAATGCCTTCATTGCCATGAAGATTGCCATCAATTCCAGGAGGTTGATGTGCAACCGTTTCTGTTGTGTGGTCCACAGCCCCTGCACAGTATAATGGAGGACATGAGCTCCCCAGCCCTGGAGAGATGCTTCAGCTGTGAGCACCACGTGTGCTACAGGCTCCTGGAACGGTCGTCCCCTGCAAAGGTTTTGTGTGTTCCACCAAAGCAGAGAGTTGTATGCACGACCGGTCACCAACACTAGGTCTTTTAGCTGTCCGTGAGCCTGAAGCGGACGCATGTGTAGCCTCGCGTGCGGGACTATAAAGATGCAGGAGGCCATCATGCCTATTAGTTGCATGAACACTTGCGCCGGGAGTGAGTGTAGTGGCCTGAATTTTTGAATCAGCACCTGTATGCTGTTGACTCTCGCCGAGTTTGGTTGCGCTGTGGCAGTGAGAGTGTTTATTTCCGCGTCTAGGTACTGTTGTACAGGGGCGGGTTGAAGATGAGACTTTCGGTAATTGAGTGAAAATCCTAGACTGTGGAGGAGGTGAATTGTGCGGGACATGTGGCTGGCACACTGCTGGGCCGACTTTGCCTGGACAAGCCAGTTGTCTAGATACGGATAGACATGGATGTGTTGTCTCCGAAGATGCGCGGCCACTGTTGCCAAGCATTTGGTGAATACCCTGGGGGCAGTAGTGACCCCGAAAGGCAGGACCTTGAACTGGTAATGCTGGTTTTTGATGGTGAACCTGAGATATTTCCTGTGACTGGGGTGAATGGGAATGTGGAAATAGGCATCCTTCAGATCTAGGGTTGCTAGGAAATCTCCCTGACTGAGCAATGGCAGAACTTGCTGTAAAGTGAGCATGTGAAAGTGTTCTGATAGGATGTATTGGTTTAGGGGTCTGAGGTCTAGAATGGGCCTGAGAGACCCGTCCTTTTTTGGGATTAAGAAGTACAGTGAATACACCCCTGTACCCTGCTGTGCTAAAGGCACGAGTTCTATGGCCCTTTTTTGCAGCATGGAGATGACTTCTTGCTGCAATAAGTGCATGTGCTCTGCGGACATAGGACGGTGCTTTGGGGGTATGTTGGGTGGAGTGGAGGTTAATTCTAGACAATAGCCGTGATGTATAAGTTGTCTCACCCACCTGTCCGTGGTTATGCTTTCCCAGACTGGCAGGAACTGCTGAAGTCTCCCCCCGAATGGGGTGGTATGGTCGGGGGGCAGTGACAAGACATCACTGTTTGTTAGTGGCGGAGGATCTGGCATTATTATTTCCACGTCCTGTGCCTTTGGTGCTGTTTCCACGGTATCCACCCCTATTGTTCTTGTTATAGGTGGATTGTGTGCCTCCCTAGGTGTATTGGGCTTGTTGCGACGTTTGACCTCTAGAAGCTCCCCTGTTACCGGAGCGACGAAAGGAACTGCCCCTGAACTGTTGAAACTGCAGAGCACCCATGGATTTTGCAGTTTCAGTGTCTTTTTTAATCTTCTCTAGAGTGGTGTCTACCTCAGGACCAAACAGGAAGTCAGGGTTAACTGGCTGATTAAGTAGAGTAGTTTGGATTTCCGACTTGAAACCAGAGATGCGGAGCCAGGCATGCCGTCTGAGCATTACGCTAGTGTTTATGGCCCTAGCCTCTGTGTCAGCTGCATCCAACGCACACTTAATGGACGCGTTGGAGATCAACTTCCCTTCCTGTATAAGCATTTCTGCTCCCTCCTCATAAGCATCTGGCAGGTGTTGCAGTAGCTGCTCTAACGTGTCATAGTGGGCCCTGTCATATCTTGCTAACAGGGCTTGTGTATTGGAGATCCTCCAAATATTAGCTGCTTGAGCTGCTACACGCTTCCCAGAAGCTTCCAAGATCTTGGATTCTTTTTTCGGAGGAGGAGCATCACCAGTTGTCTGAGAGTTTGCTCTTTTACGAGCATTAGCCACCACTAAGGAGTCCAAGGAGAGTTGGCCCTTGATATACGTAGGGTCCACTGGCGCAGGCCGATACTTCCGTTCAATTCTAGGGTTCACCACCCTCGCTTTAGTGGGCTCTTTAAAAATGTCGCTAGCATGTTTGAGCACACCCTTGAGCATAGGCAGAGTTTTCGGTAATTGAGTGAAAATCCTAGACTGTGGAGGAGGTGAATTGTGCGGGACATGTGGCTGGCACACTGCTGGGCCGACTTTGCCTGGACAAGCCAGTTGTCTAGATACGGATAGACATGGATGTGTTGTCTCCGAAGATGCGCGGCCACTGTTGCCAAGCATTTGGTGAATACCCTGGGGGCAGTAGTGACCCCGAAAGGCAGGACCTTGAACTGGTAATGCTGGTTTTTGATGGTGAACCTGAGATATTTCCTGTGACTGGGGTGAATGGGAATGTGGAAATAGGCATCCTTCAGATCTAGGGTTGCTAGGAGATCTTTCTGATGTTGAGAACGTATCAAAGAGAAAGTCTTCCTCCACAGGGTCAGCGTGCATGTCGACATCATGGTTAAGGGCTGCCCTTTCAATTAGTGCGTTAAACG
The DNA here is from genome assembly GCF_964261635.1 of Lissotriton helveticus. Classification (NCBI taxonomy): domain Eukaryota; kingdom Metazoa; phylum Chordata; class Amphibia; order Caudata; family Salamandridae; genus Lissotriton; species Lissotriton helveticus. The sequence goes on from NC_136060.1 coordinate 373,164,840, forward strand.
CAGCAGTATCTTCAGTAGGCAAAGTTTTGTCCGCATATGACTGAGTGTCAGGGGTGGTGTGTGGTTCATCACGGTGAACAGTGTCAGCCCATGGCTGGGACTCATCCTGATCAGTGTCAATGGGATAGTTAAACTGGTCCTCATTGTCCCCTTCCTCCACATCCTCAGTGACAGGTGTGGGAGAGTAGGTATAGTCTTGCCCATAGGGCTGTATGGGTTCAAAAAGTGTAGGGGAGGCAGTAGAGTCCCTCTTTTTCTTTAGTGGTATCCTGTAAGATTCCATGGGAGTTTCAGGCCTGATTTTTCGTTTATAAACGGTGAGTCGACCTGATGCGGAGTCGATGTATAATTTCGACTGTTCGTCATAGGACGGTGGTTGGAACAGAACGTCTTCCGTTCGAGGCTGGGTGGGTGCAGCTTCCGTTGTGGACTTGGATGAGTCGTTGGCCTTTGGGAGCTGGGACAGTTTTAGGCTGTGCCATGGGGGGCAGGCCATATTTTATTGGCGCCGTAAGCAGAGGTGATGGGCCTACTTGCTTTGAAGACTTGGTATTTGATCCGACCGACTCCGACAGGTCCGTGTGCTTGTGGCTCTTTGTCGACTCGAGCCGTTGCTGCGCAGTAGGTACGCTTGTGTGCTTCAACGAGGTCTGTTCCTTTGGGCCGAGTTTGGATTTCGGCTTGAAGGCTTTGACTAACTGCGGCTTCTGAATCTTCGGGTCAATGGCTTTTTGTGCCTTGAGTCCCTTGGAAGAGTCGCCATCTTTGGAGCCGGATGTCGACGTCGATGTGAGCGTGACGTGTTTAACTGTAGACATGGGCTTTGTCGGTCCGATCTTCGGGTCGACGCCCCCTGTCGACCCCGAGGGGTCGAGCACACGTTTTGACTTGGTAGGTTCCGAAGTCGTCGAGCCGATGGTAGTTTTCACCACTTTCGGTTTAGATTTAGTGTCTGTATGTTTCGGTTTCTGTTTGTCCACTGATTGTGGTCGTTCGACCGATGGCTCATTAGAAATGTTCTTAGTCGGGCCTCGAAGCGGGACTAGAGAACTTGGATGAAGATCTTGGCTAAGGCCTTCCGGCGATGCCTCGACCTGAGCCGTGGAAGAGTCAGTATGAGGCCCCGCTACTGCGGTTGGGCCTAGCTCCTCGCTTGAGTCGTCGTCGACGGCTCCGAGAGGTTGTACGTCGTCTCCTACCTCGACGATGTCTTCATCATGGACATAGAGTTCTTCCTCGTCCTCATTGTATGGGAGTCCTGCTCCGATGCGGGATCCGAATGCTGACCAGGATCCTCCTCTCGTACACCCTCCTCGCCGTCACCCCCGAAGATGTTTTCTGGATCGGGTGCCGACTCTCGCGCTGACTGTCGTGCAGCGCGCCGAAGACGAAGAGTTTTCTTCGATCTGAATTTTGAACAGGCCATGCAGCTGGCCTCGTCGTGGTCCGGTGAGAGACATTTATTGCACATCGATGTGAGGGTATTTCGAGTTGCAAACGGGGCAGCGCTTGAACGGACTCCGTTCCATTGTCGATCGTCGATGGGGCCTTTGGTGTCGAAAGGCAATCTGTCTTCGACGTCGTGTTCCAAGAAACTGGAAACAAGTAGAAGGCACCGAACGAAAGACAATACCGACGCCCCGAAGGCCTTTTGGCCTAGAGAAAGAGTATTTATATATATTCCGAACTTGAGTTAAGAGAGTACATCCGAACCCAATGGCGGAAAAAAACAATCTGAGCATGGAGAGGATGCCCATGCGCACTGTAGTCCAGGGGAAGAGCCACCTATCTCGTGATACTTCGAAGACTCTTCCAGGACAACAATGTGCAATCATCCGGACCCAACACTAGGCGGCGATCTATGCATAGATATAAATTCAGCAGCCCACATGCCTCGAACATATTATTCACCATGTACGGTAAAAACTCACTCTTTTCTAGGCAACATGGTCTCAAATCCAACCCTGAAACACCAATGATCAATCCCTACGGAAGTAAAAAAACAACTCCGGTCCTAATTCTAAGGAGGGGTAAATTCCGATCCCTGTGCAAAAAAAATGTTTGACATGGATCAGAATCCAGATTAAGGCTGTGATTACTGAAGTTCAGATATTACTCATAAGTCAAACCCATCAAACTTTATTGGGGGTAAAGGTGCCATAAATGAAGTACAGGTTTAATTTGGTGTGGAAAAAGTGACTGCAAATGTAATTCTCCAATTTACAGAGAAAAACTCACAATATGAGAGATTTCCCACACTCTGTATATGCTGCACTAGAGGATACTGCAATTTATTGAGCAATGTAAATACCTCACCATTTACGTCTAAACTAGTAAACAGGGCTTAGTCTTCTACAATTCTGTGTAAGGTTGGACAGATATTCACACACTCTTCATCCTCCATGGGCAGTCATATTTATTGCTGATGGATGCGGAATTGCTCTGTTAGACAAGGGATCCGGATCTTGCTTACCAGTAGATAACAATAATGATATCTTATCTAAACAAACTAAAATAGTAGTGTTTAATGTTACATTTTGTTCCATTAAAGAAAGTAGCCACTAAACCAACTTCACCATTCTACTTTGAAAGGACATCTGGCTACTTCCCTGAGACACAGTACCCTACTCTTGTTTTAGCATGATTCCCCAGGGCCCAACTGCAGTGAGATACCAGCTAATCTATAAGGCTCAATGCTGCACTCTATCCATTCAACAAAAGAAGATGTGACTATCAAGATCAGTCATACATCTTCACTTCAATCGAGGCTAAGCAAGATCAGGAGTCAAATTTAATATACTACTGAATCTCAGTGCTCACCTTAACATTTTAAGCCTCCACAGTCCCATTAACTTGTACAACCTCAGGATTACTCGCCTCAATAAGAAGGGATCAATTAGACTTTTATTCCTCATGCACCCTTAATACACCTGCACTCACTGACAGTTGACGAACACCACCACCCAGCAACATCTTCCTGACTTGACCGTCATTCTGAATAACCATGTATCTGATCATGGTGAAGCAATGGAGTTAATCTTACTAATCTAGATCTGTAAAAATGTAAAATGTCTAAATGAGTACTTTTAGGATATACTTGTAATGTACCAGCTCTTGAATCATTCTTAGGGATATTTAGATCTATGTGTTCTATTGGAAGTACAAAACTAAAAAGAAAATGTTGCTTTTCAATAGGCTCTTTTTTTTCTACCAGTACATTATACTAGGGTGTCAAACCAACTGCACCTTCCTCCAAGAATGATTTTGTCAGTTCATGAAGCAGGTACATAGATGGGCAACGTAGGAGGCTGGGTTAGTAAATGTTTCACACCTATTTAAGTGAGACACCTTGCATGAATCTAGGAAACCCTTACGGTGATTATAGTGTTCTTTGATAACCATTGAAAGCTATCTAAGTGGTAGTTGTGGACAACAGCCTTTAGGCCTTTCTTGAAAGAGTGTTAAGCTTGTTTTACCAGTCTAATCATGTAGTGTAGGTTAAACAAAAAAGAACCACCCAGTGTTTATATAAAAAGGCTTCTATTTATTACACTATATAAAAGTAGTGGTCCTAGACAAACACTCCAGACATCAATTAATGTAAATCTTAATTGCTGACAGAACAGATAATCAAATTAAATCCGTCACCAAAAAGGGGAGATGTAGTTCTACATCTCCCCTTTTTGGTGACAGATTTAATTTGATTATCTGTTCTGTGAGCAATTAAGATTTACATTAATTGATGTCTGGAGTGTTTGTCTAGGACCACTACTTTTATATACACGATTACCCAGGTCCTTTGACTTATTGGGTTTACCCCATTGTTTTTGACTATCTATTTATTACACAACACTCACTAACACATCGGTATATCTCCTACCTGGAGAGATCAACCCATATACACAATAATACTTAAATTTAAATGAGGTAAGTAACACATAATATGTCAGTCTCTTGGGGTAAATCAAATCATATATTAAGAACGTGGATTGCGAACTGCAGAAGAGGATGGGACTTAGACCAGAAGACCCAGAGGAGCTGGGGACACAACGAACCACCCAAGATAAGTACCCAGGAACCCCACGGAGGCTGTATGTAGAGTGGGAACACAGCCGCATACCCAATGGAAGTCAATAGAGAAGTCGCAGTTACAGTTTTGCAGCAGTCCTGGAGGACCCCGAAGAATTCCCTTGGAGGACGGAAGGTTGGAGAGTCACCCCATCTATGAATGCCCAGGAGACCAGGTTACCTACACAAGGGAAGCCAGGTGCATCGAGGTGAAGAGACGTCGTAAACCTCCATAGACGATAATGGAAGACTTGGAAGAAAGTGCCTCTGGAGAAGAAGGTGAAGAAGTCTGATGGAATCCAAGGGTGGATTCTGGAAGTGAAGAATCTGCAAGCAGAATGGACATAGTCTATGCCTCTCAGGATTGACCAGAAGGCACGGAAGAGCAATACCCACCGATATCGAAGGTTCAGATGAGTTGACGTGACCTTGTCGCTGCAACTGTGAGGACCAGGCAACACTGAGGAAGACCAGGAGCTGTGCATGAGCTGTCCCACGTCAGGTGGTCGGTGTCTGGCGGGAGCACCAACAAGCCTTGGTAGCTGCAACTGGTGTGGGGGACGAAGAAGGAGAAACTTTGAAAACAGCAAGGACCAAGGGACTCACCAACAGCAGAAGAGTAAGAGCAGACAGAGAGAAAACAGGGGAGCCCACTGAAGTGTGAAAAACCCCTCAGGACGACCCATAGGCTGAAGGCACAGGATTCGCAAGAGGACCTTGAGCAGCTCACTAAGAAGGCAGGCCACAGGACGAAGAGAGGATGCTGTTCTTGGCAGGAGGAGATGCTGGGGCTGGAGCTTCTTGTAGCCCGAAGATCTCTGGAGTGCAGAGGCAAGAAGCCTTGGCAACGCTAAGGCGATGCAGTGCACAGGGATTCGGACCCAGAGGTTTCCAGCGTGGGATACTAGCCTTAAAATTACAGAGAGGACAGGTCAGGCCTCGAGGGAATTGCAGAACCACCACCTGTGTTGCTGATCCTCGGGAAGTCTGTGGTACGTAAGGAACAGCAGACTGATCAGCTTTGTGGCAGTGTCGGCAGATGCAGATGCAGGGGAGTGACTCCTTCACTCCAAGGGATATTACTTTGGGTGTCCTTGATGCCCACCGGTCTGGTGAAGATCCTGGAAGAAGCACAGAAATAGGTGACAAAGATGACTTGCAGAACAGCAAGACCAGGAGGAGCCTTCCGTGGTGCAGTCTTGGTTCCAGGTAAAGTCCAAGTTTCCAGACAGTTGAAGAATGATGTGGTTTCAGTCTTGAGTCTTGCCCCACAATGAATCTGAGGATCTGCCCACAGGTAAGTCCTTAATTACCCTAAGGGAAGGGTTGGAACAACTCATGGGTCCCTTCCTAAGGAGGGGCTAGATAAAGGGGAGGATACTCCCATGTCCTTTGTCCGGTTTTGCATCAGAGTGGGAGCCAAGGGCTTCCTGAACTGGCTCAGACTGAAGTATGCAAGGAGGGCACCAATTGTGCCCTTCATAGTAATCTGGTGGTGCCAGTAAGCGCCCCCACTCCAGTCCAATAAACTACGTGCTGCTTGGGAGGTGGTCACACTTAGCTGTGACAGGAAACCTATTGTACTAACTTCCCCTACTCAAGCTTGGCTCAGCATTAGGAGGGCAGAATTGTGTCTGTGGTCAGCAGCAGCACTAGCTTGATGTCAGACCCTGAAAGTCTGTTACCGGTAGTACAGGGGGTCCGGACCCCAGTACATGGCATCATACTTCCAACACTGGAATCGATTTTGGGTTATGATTCCAACATGTTTGATACCAAACATGACCTGATTTGGTGCAGTCTCTATATAGTTAGACATCTTCTAATGACTGATGTCGACTATATGTATTAAAACGGCTGACTGCACTTACAAAGCCTGGAGAATTGACTCCTGGTTTTGTAGGGGTGTCCTGCTCATGCAGGGGCACCCTCACACTTATAACCAAGTACCCTGCCCTCAGGGCTGGAAAGCCTGCCATAGGAGTGGCATAGGGTTTAAGTGCAGTGACATTAGATATAAGAAAACGTGTGCATGTCGTGAGAGGTGCAAGACCCCTGGTGTACCAAGGCCCTGGATACCTTAGTATAATATACTAGGGACTTACAAGGGAACACCATTAGCCAGTTATAGACGTACCAAAAGTACTTACCAAGGTCAATTTAGGGAGAAAGCACAGTGACTTGGGTCCCGATTAGGAGGATCCCAGTCAGACTAGGTAAAAAAACATACTGGCACCAAGCAAAAAGTCATGTCAGGGTCAGCATGAAAGCAGCTCCTACTCTCCTACAGGCAGTTATGAGGAAAGCAGAAACAGCAAGATACTCCGGAGTTGCTAGAGTTTCAAGTAAAGGGTATTTATCACACACCATCAAATATCTGCTAATACACTGCACCAGCCAAAAAAACAAACCCAGGGCAGATGAAGTAAACAAAAATACAGTACAATAAGCTGCATGTTCCATTAGCCCAGGAGAGACGTTTTAGGCAAGACATTGGAACATCACATTACATGGGCACTCAACCATCTTTCCAGTTCTTCTTATGAGGAACCTTTCCATTGACTGTATTAGTTGCACAAGTTAGTGATAGATTCCTTACCTTAGAATATCCCCAGGCGTCAGACTGGATCCGGAAAGTTTTGCTTAGCAGTCCCCTGTACATCAGTAGGTGGCGTCCTGCGGCTCCGCGTCCGTCACTGGCATCGTCAGTGCCAAGATGACGTCACGGAGGGTACTTAGGCGCCACCCATGTGCGCTGACGTCACTTCTGTAAACAACTTTCCGCGCCAGGAACGCAGAGCCATGCAAGATACTGACCATTGGTGCATAAAACTAGCTTAACCCTAGTGATCAGTTCGCAGAAGGGGGAGGATGGATGGGGCGGTAAGGAATCTATTACTAACTAATGTCTCTTACAGATATATCGTTACACAAGTAGTAACTTGTGCATCTGAAAGAGACACGTTAGTGATAGATTCCTTACTTTAGAAAAGATACCCCAGCAATACCAACCCCGGTGGTGGGTCAGCGAACAAGATTACACCAGAAAGTTACAAAGCACAGAACGGCCAAAGAAGCCGTCTCTCCAGACTGGGCTGTCAAGGCAATAGTGTTTGGTAAACATGTGCAGCGAGGCCCACGTTGCTGCCTGACAAATGTTCTGCAAGGGGACACCGCGTCCCAAGGCAGTAGTGGCTGCCGTTGCCCTGGTGGAATGGGCAAACAGTCCCACAGGACGCTCCTTCTTGGCCAAGGAGTAACAAGCTTTGATACACAGAACGAACCACCGGGAGATGGTCCGTTTGTGCATGGTCCGACCTTTTTTGGCGCCCACGTAGCCGACAAAGAGCTGATCATCCACCCGGAACTGTTGAGTATGCTGCAGATAGAATGCAGGTACAAAAGGGGGTGGTGATGGACGGAGCATCTGAATCAATCAAACACTCACACCCAGTCAAAAGATCTGGGTTTAATCCATCACCGTTCTTTAGCCCACTCTGCCACCCCAGTTCAGACATGGCTATATGCAAATCAGTCTGACCCTGTGCCTCATGGGAACAGTCCAGCCCGAACTGCCAAGCCATGTCTTCCCTGGACCGGAAACAAGCTTCCGGGGACCGGTTTCTGGCATTCCAGCCGTCTTCAGCCCGGCTTGCTTGAATCCAGTGGCAAAGTGAGCAAGGGACTCACGTCTGAGCATGCCCTGCCACACTTATGGCGGCCAAAAGCGGTACAAAAGGGGGTGGTGATGGACGGAGCATCTGAATCAATCAAACACTCACACCCAGTCAAAAGATCTGGGTTTAATCCATCACCGTTCTTTAGCCCACTCTGCCACCCCAGTTCAGACATGGTTATATGCAAATCAGTCTGACCCTGTGCCTCATGGGAACAGTCCAGCCCGAATTGCCAAGCCATGTCTTCCCTGGACCGGAAACAAGCTTCCGGGGACCGGTTTCTGGCATTCCAGCCGGCTTCAGCCCGGCTTGCTTGAATCCAGTGGCAAAGTGAGCAAGGGACTCACGTCGGAGCATGCCCTGCCACACTTATGGCGGCCAAAAGCGGTACAAAAGGGGGTGGTGATGGACGGAGCATCTGAATCAATCAAACACTCACACCCAGTCAAAAGATCGGGGTTTAATCCATCACCGTTCTTTAGCCCACTCTGCCACCCCAGTTCAGACATGGCTATATGCAAATCAGTCTGATCCTGTGCCTCATGGGAACAGTCCAGCCCGAACTGCCAAGCCATGTCTTCCCTGGACCGGAAACAAGCTTCCGGGGATCGGTTTCTGGCATTCCAGCCGTCTTCAGCCCGGCTTGCTTGAATCCAGTGGCAAAGTGAGCAAGGGACTCACGTCTGAGCATGCCCTGCCACACTTATGGCGGCCAAAAGCGGTACAAAAGGGGGTGGTGATGGACGGAGCATCTGAATCAATCAAACACTCACACCCAGTCAAAAGATCTGGGTTTAATCCATCACCGTTCTTTAGCCCACTCTGCCACCCCAGTTCAGACATGGCTATATGCAAATCAGTCTGACCCTGTGCCTCATGGGAACAGTCCAGCCCGAACTGCCAAGCCATGTCTTCCCTGGACCGGAAACAAGCTTCCGGGGACCGGTTTCTGGCATTCCAGCCGTCTGAAGGCTGATAGCCAGAAACCGGTCCTTGGATGCTTGATTCCGGTCTGGGAAAGACATGGCTTGGTAGTTCGGACTGGACTGTTCCCATGAGGCACAGGGCCAGAGCTGATTTGCATATAGCCAGTGTCTAACCCAGGGTGGTGTGGAGTGCAAAAAAACGATGGATTTAGGCCCAGATCCTTGTACTGGGGTGAATGTATGACATTGTTCTACATTCTGTCAATCAACTGTGTTTTTTGCAGATAGAATGCAAGCGCACGTTTTGGGTCCAGACGGTGGAGCTTCTCTTCTTCTCTGGAAGGATGCGGAGGCGGAAAGAAGGTGGACAAAGTGATGGTCTGCCCTATGTGGAAGGGTGTGTCAACCTTTGGCAAGAAAGAAGGACGGGTCCTCAGAACCGCTTTGTCCAGATGAATAGAAAGGAAAGGAGGTTTAGAAGAAAGAGCCTGGAGCTCACTCACTCTTCTTGCAAAGGTGATAGCAACCAGGAAAGCAGTTTTTAAGGTGAGAGGACGCAAAGGACAGTTATGAAGAGGCTCAAATGGAGCGCACATCAGAAAAGTCAAGACAAGATTCAAGTCCCACTGAGGCATTATGAAGGGCACGGGTGGAAACATATGCGTAATGCCTTTAAGGAAACGGTTAAGAACCAGGGACTTGAAAAGAGAAGGCTGATCTGGAAGCTGTAGAAAGGCGGAGATGGCAGAAAGATAACCTTTATTAGTGCCCAGAGCAGAGCCCTGCTGGGCCAAAGAGAGAGGGAACAGAAGAACCTCAGAAAGAGGGGCAGAAAGGGGATCCACAGCCTTTGCTGTGCATCATGCCAAAAACTTGTTCCACCTGCAGGCATACACCGTTAAAGTGGAGGGGCGCCTGGCTGCCAGAATGACATCACAGACTTCAGGAGGAAGATCGAAAGGTGTCAACTGTCGCCGCTTAATCTCCACGCATGGAGGTGGAGGCTGGACAGGTTCGGGTGGAGCCCGGTCCCCTGCTGCTGCAACAGTAGATCCTCCCGAAGAGGCAGACGGATCGGGGGGGATCGATGCTCATACTGAGTAGCTTGGGATACCATTCTGTTCAAGCCCAGTCTGGAGCCACAAGAATGACTTGGGCCCGGTCGCGCCTGATCTACTTCAGCACCCTGGGCAGAAGTGGTATAGGCGTAAAGGCGTACAACAGACCGCAACTCCACTCGCGATGAAAAGCGTCGCCGAGCGAGTGCCGACTTGGAGATTCCAATGCGCAGAACCGATGACATTGCGCGTTCTTTTCGGTGGCAAATAGATCTAACCAAGGCTCTCCTCATCGCTAAAAGAGACCTCGCGCCACCTCCGAGTTCAGACGCCATTCATAATCCATCAAGCAGCAGCGGCTGAGTTCGTCCACCCTGGCGTTCAGAGAACCTGGCAGGTGTTGAACCACCGAGGTAGGTCCTTGACATTCCAGCCATGTCCAGAGGCGCAGAGCCTCCTGGCATAGGGTCCAAGAGCCCACCCCACACTGTTTGTTGCAGTACCACATGGCGGTGGTGTTGTCCGTGAACACCTGCACCACACTTCCCCAGACAGAGGGAAGGAATGCCTTCAGTGCAAGTCAGATCGCCCTCAGCTCCAGAAGGTTGATATGGAGCCGGGACTCAGCCGGAGACCAGAGGCCTCTGATCTCCGCCTCTCCGAAGTGGCCTCACCATCCCAGGAGGGAAGCATCTGTCACCACTGTGCGCTCCGGTTGGGGAAGGGAGAGGGATCTGCCACTGATCCAATCGCAATTTGTGAGCCACCTCTGCAACGGTTATGCAGTGCCCTCCGAGATCTGAATATGATCGGACAGGTTGCCCTGATGTTGCGCCCACTGGAACTTCAGATCCCACTGCAGGGCCCGCATATGCCATCTGGCATGTGTCGCCAGCAGGATGCAGGAGGCCATCAGGCCCAGAAGCCAGAGGGTCATCCTGACCGAAACCCGGGATAGAGGCTGAAAGATAAGAATCATAGCCTGAATATCCCAGAGTCGCTGCTCGGGAGGATAAACCCGAAACAGTGTTGAATCCAGAACCACTCCGATGAAAGGGAGCGCCCGAGAGGGACACAGGTGCGACTTCGGCACGTTGTTGGAGGTCTGCCGTAGTTTGGAGGTGGTCGACGACTGCCTGGGTCGAGCCCGCCTTCAACATCCAGTCGTCAATGTAGGGGAAAACTGACAACCTGGACCTGCGCAGATGAGCTGCGACCACTGCCATCACCTTGGTGAACACCGAGGGGCGCTGTTAAGGCCGAAGGGGAGCACGGCAAACTGAAAATGCTCCTGGCCTACCATGAACCGCAGGTAACGCCGGTGGGACGGCAGGACGGGGATGTGAAAATAAGCATTCTGCAAGTCCAACGCTACCATCCAGTCTCCAGGATCCAGGCAGCCAGGGCCAGAGTCAGCATCTTGTACTTTTCTTCCTTCCGGATGAAGTGATTGACGCCCCGAAGGTCCAAAATGGGGCGCAGGCCCCCATTGTCCTTCTTGGGGACCAGAAAGTAGAGGGAATAATAACCACTCCCTACTTCCGGACCGGGAACGCATTGGATGGCCCCCTTGGCCAGGAGGGCTGTGACTTCCTGTCGGAGTAGAGCCAAATGATCCCCCGACAAGCGGTGGCACCGAGTAGGCATGGCTGGAGGGGAGGACTGAAAGGGAAGGGAGTAACCCTGGCAGATTATCTGCAGCCCCCATTTGTCCGATGTGATTTCCCACCTGTGGTGGAGGTGGTGGCGGACCCTGCCACCCACCGGCGTGGGGTGCTCCCTGAAGCTCGGATTAGGAAGGCTTAGAGGTGGAAGCAGCGGGAGTAGAGGTAGACTGACCCGCACGCTGGTTTCCAAACCCGCCCCTGCGGAAGCCACGGCCGCGCGAAGGCTGGGTCTGTACAGGCTAGCTGGAAGAACACGCCTGGGTGCCTCTGCCCTGGCCATAAAAGGAACGAAAGCCAGGAGTGGCAGGTTTCTTTGTAGAAAGACCCAAGGACTTGGCCGTGGCCCGTGAGTCTTTAAAGCTGGGGGTGAAGGGTTGCGCTTTGCAATGGTTCCACTCATTTCTCACGGGTCGAACGCAGGCGGTGTCCCTTCCCCCCTACCAGTCAGAACCAACTAACATCACTCATGGGGTACCCCAGGGCTCGGCAATCAGCCAGATACTCTTTAACATATACATGCAACCTCTGATTGCGGTTGTTAAAGAGCATAGGATTAATATCACAAACTACGCCGATGACACGCAGCTTATCTTCTCACTGGAGGGTGAACAATCTACCTCCATTGAGGAGTTTCACAGTTGCCTGCGTGACACGGCCAAGTTGCTGAAGGACAACTCTGCAATTCAATGCCAGTAAGACGGAGGTTCTCTTCTGCTCTGCGGACAGCATTCCCTCAGTGTTGCCTTGCAACTTCTGGCCGAGTGATATGTCTATTGCAGTGAGACCAGTGGAGAAGGTTCGCAACTTGGGCATCATGTTTAACAACAAGCTGTCCATGGCGGCTCAAGTTACCAGAACAGTGGGAAGCTGCCTTGGGCTCATGAGGTCTCTACGGAAAGTTCTTCCTTTACTAACTCCTCAAGCACGGGCACCAGTGGTACAGAGTACAGTTTTGAGCACACTGGACTATTGTAATGCCCTCTTGCTTGAATCTCCCAAGTTTCTGGTGGACAGACTTCTCAGAATTCAGTCTTCTGCTGCTAAACTTGCTCTGGGCTGGCCAAGACGGTCTTCATCCGCTAGGGCCTTGGCAGAATTACATTGGCTTCCGGTAGGGCAGAGAATTCAGTTCAAGTCCCTCTGCCTAGTGTTTAAAGCCCTACATGGGATGGGCCCGGTTATGTTACAGAGGAAATTTTAATGGTATGTGCCAGCCAGAAACCTCCGTTCTGCCTCAGCCAGATTAATTAGGGTAGCCAGGTTCAGGAAAGTCAGAGCCGGTGGTAGAACCTTTACGGTTGCTGCAGCCAGGCTCTGGAACGGGCTGCCTTTGGAATTAAGACAGATCAGTGACCTCTTGCCTTTCAGAAGAAGGCTAAAAACCCTGTTGTTTCCAAAAGTCTAGTAGCGGTACTGTTAACGAGAATCGAACAAGATGGCAATTCCCAAAAAGAACTGTATTCCATAGTTAAGGAATTCTCAAATCCTCCCTCCTGTCAGCCCCCCATTATTGAGTCCCAAGAGTGGGCCGATAAACTCTCTACATATTTTAAAGATAAAATAGAGGTTATTCATAAAACCTTCCCTGTAGAGGTTGAACAACTTACCAGGACGGAAAATGTTGTAAACACACTTAACACACCGGCTCTGGAACTAACATCTATGCCTAAGTCCCTCTTGGAATTCAATACTTTTACTAAGGAGGAAGTCAGCGACAAATTAAAGAAAGTTAAATCAGGCTCCCCAAATGATCCAGCATCTGCCCAGATCCTCGTAAAAATAGCTCCTGCCATGCTAACTGAAATCACAGAAATTTTTAACCTGTCGACGGCCCAGGCCATTTTTCCCGCGTCATGGAAAAGAGCAACTGTTAGACCTGTTCTAAAAAAGACTAATGCACACCCTAAGCAACCTATCAATTATCGCCCCATCTCCCTCCTTCCACTATATGGCAAAGTAATGGAGTCCCTAATAAATAAACAATTAACTCAATATCTAGAAGACAACACCCTATTGGATACCTCACAATCGGGCTTTAGGGCCTGCCACAGTACCGAGATCGCCCTTCTAGAGGTAGTCGACAATATTCGGCTAGCCTTGGATGCCAAACAATCTGCTATCCTGATCCTATTAGACCTGTCGGCGGCCTTCGACACCATCTCCCACAGCGTTTTGCTAAGACGGCTGGCGGAGATTGGTGTCGGAGGCCGTGCACACAGATGGATTCAAAGCTACCTATCAGGCAGACGGTCATAGGTTAAGATTGGAGCATTCTCCTCTTCCTATGTGGATAACGACAAAGGTGTCCCACAGGGCTCTGTATTGAGCCCCACATTATTTAATATATACTTATCCCCACTGGCGAAGGTGATCAAAACATATGGCTTTGATACGATATCCTACGCCGATGACACCCAGATTCTGATAACTCTAGGTCCCAATCCAGCCGATGCCAAACTGAGATTCCAACAGTGCATGATTGCTATCCAAGATTGGATGACTAACAATTATTTAATGTTAAATGCAGAAAAGACGGAAATCATGCTGTTTGGCATGGCAAATAAAATCTGGACAGATGAATGGTGGCCAATATCTCTAGGCTTATGCCCAACCCCAAAAAACTCAGTCAGAAATCTGGGAGTCATCATTGATGACAAACTATCTCTGTCCCCACACATAAATAAGGTAGTCCACTGCAGTATAGGGCTAATGAGAAGCCTTAGGAAGATCTTCAAGTGGCTCCCACTTGCCTCCCGTAAACCTCTCATTCAGGGTCTCATAATCAGCCGCCTCGATTACGGCAATGCGCTATTGGCTGATGTGAACGATAGCGCTCTAACCAAACTCCAGACTTTACAAAATTCTGCTGCAAGGCTTACACTTGATCTTCCACCTCGCACCCCCTCAGCTCCATGCCTGAAGGCTCTTCACTGGCTCCCAATAAGAAAACGAATCTCATTCAAAATATGTTGTTTGGTGCACAAGTCCATAAATGGCCTCGGACCTAAATACCTGCAGAGAAAGCTCCAAGACTACTGCCCAGGGAGAACCTTGCGTTCTTCAAACAAACGCTATTTAAAGGTCCCTATGGTCAGGACAGTCAGAAATGGGGACAGAAGTTTTTCTAAACTAGGCCCTTCCACCTGGAACACCCTTCCTTTACTTCTTAGAATGGACCCAAACCACAAAACTTTTCGTAAAAACCTTAAAACTTGGCTTTTCAACTGATATTAAATCCCACGCCAGCCCTCTATAGCTCAGTCCTTCGCTAGCGCTCTGAGACCGAACGGTGAATTATGCGCTATACAAAAACAAATACATAGACATAGACATACTGTTTGTATTAGCAGCCCCCCTACTGTTTGCCTCTTGCCATGTACTCCAAGTTTCTCAGCGCCAGGATGCCGTCAGGTGATAGAGCGCTTTACAAGTGGAATAAATAAATAAATAATAAATAAATAAATAAGCGCTCCAATGCACTGTTGGCCTTTTCGCCAAAGAGGCGGGAGCCATCAATGGGCATGTCCATGAGCGAGCCCTGGAAATCGGGAGAGAACCCGGTTGAACGCAACAAGGCGTGTTGCCGCAACACCACAGTCATGGAAATTGCCCTGCCTAACGAATCAGCGGTGTCCAAACCACACCTTATGGCAGACTTAGCCGCATCCTTACCTTCAGCAATCGCTTGGGAAAGGACTACCTGGACCTCCTCAGAACACTGAGGCAAAACCTGAGCAAAGGAATCCCACACTGCGTGGGAGTAACGGCCCAAAAAGCAGGCGGTGTTAACCGACCGCAGCCCTAAGCTGGCCGAGGAGAACAACCTCTTACCTTTTAGAGTCCTTATCCTGCGGAGCCGTGGGAAAGGCACTCTGCGACATCGAGGCCTGAATGACCAGGCTCTCAGGCGTAGGGTGAGTGGTCAGGAAGGCGGGATCACCCGGCGCCGGGCGGTGACGCCTGGTGACGTTTTTATCCACCGGCGCCCCATTGCCGGCCTCAACCAAGTGCCCAGAAGGACTTTGGTAAGGGCCTCATTGAAAGGGAGCATCGGCTCCGACGATGTAGACGCTGTCTGGAGCACCTCTGTGAGGAGGTTGGTTTTGAGGGCTACTGTAGGGAGGTCGAGATTAAGAGCGTCCGCAGCCCGACGCAGCATCACTGTGTAGGAAGCACCCTCCTCCATAGTAGGCGGAGGAGAGGCAAACCCTGCATCAGAAGAAACGTCAAGTTCTCCCATGTCTTCCAGGTCGTCCACCCAATCTTGCTTTGAGTCACATTGCCGGGCAGGGGGGTCCTCTGACCCGTTCCAGTCGTCGTCTGCCTCAAGCGTGGAGGGGGCCGGCGCCGGAGAAGCGGCGAACGGCGTCGGGAACGGCGCCGAAAACAGCGACGGCCGGGGCCTGGCTTGAGGCGCCTCCAAGTTCGGGTTCCAGGCTGGAACAAACTGGTCCCGGAACCAGGGTGGAATAAACAGCACCCAGTGCGACGCCGGGTTGGAGCCGGAGCCGGCGGCGCTGCACCTCTTGGCGCCGGAGGCGCAGGATCCTGTGGTTCCGGGGCCGGAGCCGCCGTGCCGGCAGGATCTGGACACGGGTCCGCGGGGCCCGGGGCCTAAAAAGGCGGTCCACGGCAGCAAGAAACTCTTGCATCTGTTCGGGAGTCGTCGACGGACCCGGGTATAGCGGGTAGGCCGCGGGACACCCCGGCTCCGGAGCCCCTGTCCCCCTCATCCGCCCCCGGGGAGCAACGGGGGGACGTCGGAGAGCGAACACGCTTCTTTGACTTTTTTATGGTGTCGCTTACCGGAATCCGAAGGCGAAGACCTGGAGCCCGAAGAGCGACGGCTCCGGTCCCGGGAGCGGTCTCGGGAACGGCCCCTAGTACCGGAGCGGTGGTGAGAGCAATGCCAGACCTCAGTAACTTCCGACGTTGCTCCCACAATGCCTCCAGGGCCATGGCACGACAGTCTCGGCAGTCCCGGGAGTCGTGGTAGGCCTCCAGGCCGTAAAGGCACACATCGTGGGGGTCCTCCACCGACATGTTACAGCGGCACAACCCGCAAGACTTGAAGTCTGGCATCCCTACGTGCACCAGGAGAAAAGGGGGAGACAAAAGTCTAAAAAGAGTAGTCAAAAAGTGACTAAGGTACGTGTTCAATCCGGATCTGCACTTGCTGGTGCGGAAAAAGAAAGAACTGACTACAGCGCGCATGGGTGGCGCCTAAGTACCCTCCATGACGTCATCTCGGCGCTGACGACGCCAGTGACGGACGCGGAGCTGCAGGACGATACCTACTGACGCGCAGGGGTACTATTAAGCAAAAACTTTCCGGATACAGTCTGACGCCTGGGGATGTTCTAAGGTAAGGAATCTATCACTAACGTGTCTCTTTCAGATCTGAGTTTCATTTGGGGAATGGCTATCTTGGTTTATGCGTGAAGAAGGCATAACTCAAGTAACATAATTTTTTCCATGACTCACTACAAAATATTAGTGGTGGCCGGAACAACAGAGCTGTGTGCAGCCTGGGCTGAAGCCTGGGAGCTTTGGACACATAGGATGCCTAATTCTAGGAGGATATAGTTGTACACACAAACAAGATTAGTCTGGGAGCTGAGCAAATATGTGCTGGTTCCAGGCGGACATGCTGCAATGCATAAATCAAGCACCAGTGGCCAAGTATTGTGATGGAAAAAGTTCATTTAGTACTTTTCATAGAATCTCTCCTGAATGTTTCTTATGTGTTAATCTTTATGATAAGGTTAACCTGGGGTCACCAAAACCTGTAACATCAAGAGCACCAACATGTAATCAATTAAAGTCCTTCCCACAGAACCATAGAGGGTCCATCATATTCTCCTTCACTGCATAATATCGCAACATGTACTGTTTGAATCACTGTGAAACCTTATGTCTCATAGTTTTAAGATATACATGAAATGAAAAGATAGGCTGACCTTTTTAATTTCCTTATACAGCTCCAACTGCAGACGTGGGAGATTCGAATCCATCAAAGCCTGTAGAAAAACAAAGCATAGAAATAATAACAAAATGTATGCATGTCTAAATGTAACTCAAATATAAGATAACTAAAGGCAAAATATTACAGAAGGGCATTTGAAGAAACCCTTTAGCATAAATGTATACATTTGAAACAAAGGATTAAAGTCAACAAATCACGTGTAGATTCACTGTAAATGTGTCTTCTTTGCTGCTTTCCTTTGAGAATTAAAACACAGTAAAGGTTAACAATACCAAGTGTTCACAGGATGAGGGTGTTAATAACACAAATCACATCTGCTGTAGCTTGCTATTTCCACAAATGGATGCTTACGAAGGTACTTTAAATGTTGTTTCCTACCTAACGCGGTCTAGTACCATGTGGTATTATCATCACAACAAGGCTGAATTGTTGACATGGCCAGTTACAAGACAAGTTGACCCAACTGTGATGTCTTTGGAATAAGGCTGCACTTATTAATACAAATACAGATTTTCTGCAGCACGTTTCAAGTAGACTGTCATTCGATTTGGACATTGATTAAATTTACTCTACAACTGGTGCTTCCCGACGGCTCAGCTGACCGTCTCGAGGTACCGACGGTTAGAGCGGTGCCTCCCCCACTCCTGAGCCGTTGCCAGGTGAGGTGAGGTAGCTTCCTTAGAACATCGAGACATCATCTGTCACAGGATGTTCAGAAAGGAAGGAAAATACACACCAAGATACAGGTGACTATGGTTGTATCGTTACCAACCATTAGTTTGTAAGATCATTGAAAATATTGTTTTTTCACACTATTTATTGTTTTTTCACACTATTTGCTTTTGACTCTGTTGCAGTAGCAAATCTTGGGTGGGTCCTGATGAAAGCACGGTTAGACTTGTAACCTTCTGTGCTGAAACATGTTGACCACTATAATACTCTAGGTAGTTATTTGTTAACACTATCTTCTATTGCACTGTTTTTAATTTGAAATATGGGATACATCAATAAAGTTTAGGTCTCTCATAACTCAATTTTAACCTCACATTTCACCCAAGCACTGCACTTTGTTCCCATATAGAAAAATCACTTGCATCGGGTAAGACCGCAAAACAACTAAACTAAAACATCCTTGGGTTCCCTATCACTATGATAAGGTTGTAGCACTTAGAGCCACCAGTGTGGTCTGAAAAGAGGAGACCCAGATGATGAAGCATGTCACAAGGATTGGTGAGTGATGGGAAGCCGTAATTTTCTTTAAGATTTTTCCCAGGTCTCGTGGCACTGGTCTCAGTGTGGTTCCTTTCAGATTTATACAGGTCACAGAATATTCAATCTAGACCCGTGGATACTCCAGGTGTGTTGTACTGTTAGTTTGGGGCAAGGTATCCATGCTGGTCTTTAAAATTGCCTCTGACCCACCTTTTGAAAAGTTTTGTATTTGGTTCAAGAAGATCGACTTAAATCAACCTTTCTGACAAGTGTTTTCCCTCTCAAAATGGTTTGAGAGTTCAGAAAACACTGCACCGAAGGCCTTTTCTTTGGGGATAAAGTAGCTAAAACATGACAAACTCTGCATTCAATTCCGAGCCTAGAAAATCTATCCTTCTGAAGAAAGCTCAAACTTTGGACTGTCATCAGCTATTCATAATTGTTGAGCATTATAAAATAACTAGACAAACTACTTTCACTCCAGGCCTGAATGTCTCTATTAAGTTGCAAATAATCAAATACTTCATTTAATCAACAAAATAATCATCACAAATTCATAATAGTTAATGTTGGTGTGCAGAATGAAGAGACACAAAAATTGTCAAGTTCCAAAATAGGTATTTGAAATTAGCAAAATGTGGTCTGTGCTATTTGAACACTGCCGCAGGAACAAGGGGGAATGGCGGACCAGGACTTTGTCCTTTACGCATACAGTGCACAGGCACAATTTTTACATTTCTGGGTGCACCCTACACCCTTCCAGCCACACGTGTCCATAGAAGTAGACAGGGCTGCACCTCTCCCATTGTCCACAGCACTATTCCACCCTTACAAACGCCCTTGTGATGAAATGGACACGGTACAAGTTCTGAGATGGGCATGGGAAGGTCTTCGCAAGCGGGCACACTTAGATATCCTATACGCCCGTCCATTCCACTCCCTAGCAATTCGTTGTACCTCCGCTTATGGAACGCAAGGCACCGGAAAGTGCGGCCATCCATAACATTAAGGTGGGTGGTGACCTCTACCCTGATGATACCTTTCTCACGTCGGCAGCAAATGTGTGACCCCGCAGAGCCCACAGCGCTAGATATGCCATTATATTATCAGCTCCGTGCATCATGCAAGAGAGCACATTCCCAACCCGCCGCCAACGCTGCCAGCATTGGAAAACCTGTTGGCAGTGGAATCAGGTCAAAAGCTTATCTCACGCATTTACAGAATTACACAAAAGACATCTCCAATCATTATCCCAACTTCTAGCTGAGCCTGGGAGGAGGAGCTGAGGGTCAATCTCAAAGATTGAACAATGGAGCCTTGGTTGTAAGCTACTAGAGCGCTTATTGCCCAATTACAGTCTCCGGGTTACACACTTTCAGTATCTCACTCGCCTCTACCGCACTCCCATACAACTACATAAGATGGGGCTCTGCGAAGATGACTGTTGCTGGCGCTGTGGTGCCCCCAGTGCGACCTTCCTACACCTGGCATGGCAGTGCAGACCAATAGCACATTTCTGGCTCACCATACTGCGCCACATAAAAGCCATCACTGGGTTGGACTACCCTGCACACCATCGACATCCCTACTGGGGGTTCTTGAGACAGTACCACCTAAATCACCTAAACTGCCAGAAATGCTACTCTTAATGGCAAAGAGACAGGTGGCCCTACACTGGGGGGCAGCCTGGCCTCCAACGGCAAAGGAGTGGGTTATGAATGTGAAGTAATGTAAGGCACAGTTGACAAACTATTGGGAACTTCTGCCGACCAGATCCCGTCCGAGAGACATATGGGTACCCTATGTGATTTGGCTTAATTCTGCGGATGTAGATGACTATGGAAGAAAAAGTTTATATTGCATGTCTTGGGAGGGGGGTGCCCTCAAGATAGTGATGCACAGTGATGTCCCTAAAATGCATATCGCTACACCGTACTCCTCGATGTAATTGTTGATTGGCACCTTGTGTTACAGGGACTGTGATGGCACCCACAGCTTGTGGTGAAAGTACTGGTATTCTGATTTGTCCAGCAGATTCGTCTACGAGTATTGCACTGCACTTTATGTTATTGTTGTACATGTTACGAAAAATGCCAATAAAAAGAATTTTAAAAAAAATGTGGTCCGTGCTAAACGTGCTGCTTACACACATGAACATGCCACGTTTGTAGTATCAATACTCTAATATATCGGGGGAGGAGCTTGGCGGGCATCCGAGATGGCCGCTTGAGCACAGCGCTCTCCGGACCCTCGCCGCTCCCGGCATTTTATCCTGACTGAATCCTGATTTCCTGCAAGAATTCATGTGGAGGACGTTTGGCTGATGACCCTGGCACTTTTCAGAAATCGATTTGGACATTGGATTCCTGAGATATGGTGATCTGAACTTTTGGGCTCCGCCCTTGAGGTGCGCCCGGGACGGGGTGCGGTTCTGTGGCCGTCCTGGAATTGAACAACAGCGGCAGGAGAACTAGCCTTGTGGGTCCCCCTCCTAAGTTTCGGTTTCGATTCTGTTTCGACTTGGGCCGACAGTGTGCGTGTCGTGCAGGGATTGATACTTGGAGGCAGATCGGCTGTTGGGCCTTCCTGTGGACTATTTGCTGGTTTGGCGACCTCTACCCGTGTGGTGCCCTTTTTGGAACCTTTGGTCCTGCGATTTGAGTGTCGGGCCCGTTGACCCTGGTGGCTCGCCTTGTGACGCATCTTCAAAATGGCGGGCAGAGGGGACAGGGAGGCGCGCAAGACGAAAACACCTCTGCGCGGAGCTCCGGTTCAATCAAATGTTATGGACCGCTATACCCATTCTAAGGGGTCCCCCGGAGCTGCCCTGCCTGGTCCTATTACAGCGTCCGATCGAGTTTTGGAGGAGTCGGCGGAGCCCTCCCTGCAGGACATTATGGGCGCCATTTCGGGCGTGAGGGAATCCATCGGCCTACAGTACGAGGCCTTGGCCCATAAACTTGACACTGTGGCTATTGAAGTGAATCTGATTCATGCTGATCTCGGCAAGACGAATGAAAGGGTACAATCATTGGATATTAAATCATCCAGCCTCACGAAGGACGTATCGGAGCTCCAGACGGAGGTTGGGAATCTCCGTCGGGTGAACGACTTCATGACCCGACGCCTGGAGGATTTTGAAAATAGGGCACGTCGCTGCAATGTCCGTCTGGTTGGTGTACCGGAGAACCCAGAACCCCACTCGGTGGATCTCCTGGTTGAAGATCTGGTCTTGAACCATCTTGCCCCTTCTGGTCTTACTAAGTTTTTCACAGTGGAACGTGCACATCGTGTTCCGGGGGGCAAAGGTAAGCCGGGAGCCCCGCCGAGACCTATTGTGGCGAAGCTTTTCCACTATAGAGACCGGGACGCTATCCTGCAGGCTTCGCGGGTGAAGGGCCCGGTGGCCTTTGAAAATGCCACGGTGAACTTTTACCCGGACTTTTCCCAACAAGTTCGGAGACAACGGATGGAATTTCGTGGTGCCAAGAAACGTCTTCGGGACCGGGGCCTACGCTATGCTATGCTCTTTCCCACCAGGCTTCGGGTCGAGTATAACGAGCGTACCCTTTTCTTTGATCGACCAGATGTTGTTAATGACTGGCTGGACTCCTTGCCTGACCGTCCTCCTGAGACTGAGCCCGCCGCTCACCCTGGTGGTGCCGAAGGTGGTGCGGAGATCTGACTGTTCGGCTCTCATGTCTTACTTTGAACACGTTTTCAGGAGTGTTGGCCGGCGTTCCTCTACAGCATAATTATTTTGTCTTTAGTTTGTTCCTTTTAGTTCTTGGTGTGGTCGGGGGGCAGGTGGAACGGGGGCCTTTCCTCCTCCGGGGTCTTTGTGTAGAATAGGGGTCCTAGGGCGACAGGCACACTGCAGGTTGGGGTGGCTCTTTAGCTTTTTGCAGGGGTGCAGGGTGGGGGGTGTTCCTTTTCAGTTTGGGGGAGGGGGGGTTGGGAAGTTCTTTCTTTTCTGTGTGTTGTTTTCAAGGCGGATTGCTCCTGTGTTTGCTGCTGTTTCTGATGTCGTGCTCATGGACGTGGGGTCTTGGATCGGGTGGATGGGATGGGGGGTAGAGGGTTAAAATTCGTTTCCTGGAACGTTAACGGTCTGGGAGATCGTATTAAGCGCAGTGTGGTTTTGAAATGTATACGACGTTTATCACCGGACATTGTTTTCCTGCAAGAAACTCATTTGATTGGAAATGTTTGTTATGCAATGAATAGGTGGGGCTACCGCCTTGTGGCACGCTCGGGGTTTACCTCTGGTTCCAGGGGTGTGGGTATCCTTGTTCGAACCTCCCTCCCCCTGGCAATTGATGAGGTGATTCAAGATGACCGAGGGAGGTATGCGGTCTTGGTGGGTAGATATGAGGGCCGCACCCTATCTCTCTTCAATGTTTATGTCCCCCCGGGTTTGCAGACTTCTACTTTCACTGATTTGGGCCGCGTCTTGTTAGATCTCCCTAATAGTACTCTCTTCCTGGCTGGTGATTTTAATTCGGTGCTTTCCGGCCTTCACGATCGCCATCCCCCTAGGGATACTCCGGCTGCTCAGCAGTGGTTGGGTGGGTTTCTAGATACCTTTGGCCTTGTGGACTGCTGGCGACTGTTGCATCCCACTCAGCTTCAATACACATTCCACTCTGGGGCACATGGCAGTTTGTCTCGGCTGGATTATTTCCTGATGCCCGCGGCCCAGTCGTCGGCGGTCAGTGAGATTTTGCATTTGCCAAGGGGTATCTCTGACCACTCGCCGCTCTGGCTCCGTTTTGAGGCCGGGGTGGAGGCAGCGGGCCGAGTAGCTCCCATTAACCCATGGTACCTTTCCTCCCCTGAGACCCGTAGCCTCTTGCTCAAGTCCATGGATGCGTATTTCCTGGACAACGAGGGGTCGGTCTCTTCGGCTGTGTCCCTGTGGGAAGCTTTTAAAACGGTGATTCGTGGACAGGCCCTTTCCTTGATTGTTGAAGCTAAGAAAGCCGGGAAGAGGGAGGTGGTAGACCTTGAGGGGGAGATTTCGGCTTTGGAGGACGAACTGGACTCTGGTGTCACACCTGAGAAACTTCACGCCCTGGGTTTGAAACAATTTGCCTATAAATCCCTGGTCACGGACGCTGCAAAGGTGATGTTTCGAGAACAACAAGGCAGGTTATATGATGTGGGTGATAAAGCGGGTAAACTCCTAGCGTGGTTGGACAAGAAAGAAAGAGTTAATCGTGTGGTGCCCGTGATTCAGTCTGCGAGTGGTGAGAATGTGACTGACCCGATTGCTATTGTTGACCGTTTTGCCGAATACTTCCGTGTTGTGTATGCTCCCGTGTCTGTGAGGGATGTGGCGGATTCTCGCCTTCTGTTGCGTGATATAACTCTGCCCTGTGTCTCCGACTTGGACCGTATTGCTTTGGACTCCCCTTTTACGGCTGATGAGATAGCTACTGCCATCCGTTCGCTCCGCTCGGGCAAAGCATTGGGCCCGAACGGGTTGCCTATTGAGTTGTACAAGTTACGTCCCGATAAGATGGCGCCGTATCTCCGCGATATGTTTTTAGAATCCCGAGAGCGGAACATCCTTCCCTACGATCAGCGTCTGGCGACGATAGTCGTCATCCCCAAAGATGGTAAACCGCGGGACCTTTGTTCCTCATATAGGCCTATATCCCTGTTAAATGTTGAACCCAAGGTTTTGGCGAAACTTTTGGCGTCCCGTCTTCTGTCGGTTCTTGGTGACCTGGTCCATCCAGATCAATCTGGCTTTATCCCGCATCGCAACACTGCTTTGAATCTACGTCGCCTTCACGGCGTGATAGCGAGGGCGGGGCTGTTGACGGAACCGGCCATTTTGGCGTCTTTGGATGCCTCTATGGCCTTCGATACTGTGGAGTGGCCCTATTTATGGGCGACTCTTGAGAAATTCGGATTCGGGTGTGAGTTTATTAGCTGGATTAAATTGTTGTACGCGGAACCTCTGGCGCAAGTTGTGGTGAATGGTAGGGTGTCGGCTCCCTTCTCCTTGGGCAGGGGCACCCGCCAGGGTTGCCCCTTGTCTCCGCTGCTGTTTGCACTCGCTCTTGAACCATTGGCGGCCTGGCTTCGGTGGGAACCGTCCCTTAAAGGGATTCGTTGGGCCCCGGACTTTGAAGACCGTGTCTCGCTTTATGCGGACGATATCCTCTTGTATCTTACCTCCCCTCGTAAGTCTTTATCCGTTTTATTTGACGTTCTCGCGTCCTTTGGTGCTAACTCGGGCCTTGTAATTAACTGGACCAAGTCCTGTGTATATGTTTTATCTGGTGTCTTGCCTCCGTTGCCGAGTAGACTTCCCATTCAGGTGGCCCAGGATGGCTTCAAATACTTGGGGATTTTTGTTGCTTTGGACTCGTCCCTTCGCTTTGATCGTAATCTCCTTCCCCCGTTGCTTAGACTACGTTTGGACGTTGCCCGCTGGCGTAAACTTCCCTTATCTCCTCTGGGTCGGGCGGCCCTGTTTAAAATGATGTCATTGCCGCGATTTCTCTACGCTCTCCAGAACTTTTATGATCCTATCCCTAAGACCTATTTTCGGGAGATTGAGAGTCTTCAGAGACAGCTTATTTGGGATGGGCGTCCGCGCATTGCTCTCGCGAAACTTTCCATCCCGTGGTATGACGGGGGCATGGCGCTCCCCGACATTAAGAGATATTATTGGGCCTCCCACCTGTCTGCTATCAATCACGTTATGTTTTCGCCGGGTCGTAATCCGGCGTTCGAGATGGATAAACTTCAGCTTCCGGGAGGTGATTTTAACAGAGTGCTTTACTCTCGCTCCGCTGGGCGCCATCTTGTGGGACCTACATTGACTGCTTTGACTGTGTGGCGCGCTGCGAATGTGAGCTTGGGCTGGGAAGATCGCTTGACGTTGGCGACACCGCTTTATGCTTCGGAACGTCTGGGCGGTCTCTGGTCTACCAAGGGTTTCGACCGTTGGGATGTGATTGGGATTTGTAAGGTGGGGGATGTGTACTCTAAGGGTTCTGTACGGTCGTTTCAGGCCCTCCAGGCTGCCTATGGCCTGAATGGTCGGGAGTTCTTTCGTTATCTACAGGTCAGACACGCCCTTGCTTCGGTATTTGCTCCTGGTGAGATTCCGCCTGATTCTTCCCCCCTTGAAGACCGTATCCTTGACGGGCATCTTCCTGATAGCACTATCTCCCTGATCTATAAAAAGTTGATTAATAATCGGGCCGACCTACTGGTCCGACTTCGGGAAGCGTGGGTGGGCGATGGGTTGGAACTTGATGATGAGGACTGGCAATCGGCCCTCTCCTCCCCGAAGGAGGTGGCTATTCCGGCTCGTCTCCGTCTGGTTCAACTTAAGATCCTTCATCGGGTGTACGTTACGGGACCGCGTCTGGTGGTGATGGGCTTTTCCTCCGACGGGTTATGCAAGCGTGGCTGTGGTTTGAGTGCAACTTTTTTGCATATTCTTTGGGAGTGCCCGATGGTGGCTGCTTATTGGACGGCTGTGCTTGAAGTGATGGCTGTGGTGACAGGTGTGTCCTTGCGTCCGGAACCTCGTCGCTGTCTTTTGAATGTTTGGGAACCCACCGACTATTCGGTGGCCCAGACCAGATGGGCCACCCTGGGTTATATGGTTGCGAAGCGGGATATCCCGCAACTCTGGGGGGCCTCTAGGCCCCCTGACGTCTCGAAATGGGAGGATAATATGGACTGGTCCATGTTCCGTGAGAAGACTGTCTATGTGGCCAGGGGCAGACCCAGGGCGTGGACGAAGGTTTGGGGTCAATGGAATGACTACCGTGGCGACATTTGTACTCCTCCCCTTGTAGGCACTGCTGAGATTACCCTGTCTCCCTAGGCGAGCGTTCCTGGAACCCTTTATATAGGGGTTGTGCTGGTGTTTCCGGTTCTCCCCTCTGATCTCCTCGCCCCTCCCCCGATCTCCTTGGAGCTTGGAGCTCCGTTTATGTTCTCCTGCTGCTATACCCCCTTTACGTCCTTTGGGCTGACTGACAGTACTATACTTTCGCCTTGTTGTGTGCTTGTTCTTTCATATAAAATAAAATCTGTTTTGTCCTGTATTTCGTGGGGAGTATTGCATTGTTGGTCGATTGTTGCCTCTGCGGGCAGGTATCTTGTATTTCGACTCCTCTTTAGCGGCCAGCCCGTGTGGTTGTAGGCCCATCCTTGTATTTTCTTGCTTACTCCAATAAAGGTTTTTAAAAAAAAAAAAAAAAAAAAAAAAATACTCTAATATATCTATTGGCTGCGTTGTAATAGTATTGTCCAGATGTTACTTCCCCAATGTTAATTGACGGAGTTTCTGGAATTTTTAACAACTGTACAATTATGAACCTCGTTGCAAACAAAAATACGTAGGGGTTCCTAGGTTAGTTGCCAAAAAATGAAACGATAATCCGCACATTTCTCAGTATTCATATCAAGGGCGATCAAAGGGAGTGTCAGGCGTGATTCCATAGACGCAGAATACAGAGATAATTTTATCACCTATATTCCCTTATGCTATTACATACGGTGCAGATGAGACATCGCCGAGAGCAACCATTTACCATTCTCTCTCATCTCCAAACAGTATGACTTTGCTGCTTTTGCCTATATAAGTAAATAACATTTCTCCAAAATCTACATCTGAAATTCTTCTCTCCAACTTATCACGTAACTGTATAAGAAGACCTGATCATCACCTTCAAGAGCTTCACTAAATGAGGACATGATGCATCTCTAGCAGCGTATTTGATTGTCTGCACCACCTACTGCTATAATACAACAATAGGTACATAGTTGTAAGTTATCTTATTCGCCTTTGTACAGTGCTAACCGGGTACTTTTCCTACATATTGAATTTCAGGTTATACTGTTCTCAAGCATCATTTAATTCTCGTTATACAATTTCCTCAATGTTTGCATACCTCGCTTAAACATATTTAAAATCTTGCAGGCTGTCGCCCCGTAGAAAAATCACTATTCCCCCAAAAGATGTTTGGGTTATGAGGGAAGAGGATCATTTTTAGGTTTTGACTGGCCATGCGCTTTGCGCATGTGCCAAAAAACCTCTTGAGTTGTGTGTGTGGGTCGGGATACGCCCCCTCCTCCGATTGGCTAGCTCCATAAATGGAGGCTAGCCATTGGACGAGGGGCCTGTCCGTCAATGCCGGACCAGATTCGGGGGCGTTCCCGAGATTCTTTGGCTTTTGCCGACGTCACGCGACGTCAGTCAAAAGCCGGGAACGCCCCCGAATCTGGTCCGGCATTGAGCCGGCACCCGCCTTCCTGCTTCGTTTATTTTGCAGTTACACACAGCCGTGAAAATAAGTAACTTCACATATTGTGAAACTCGTTTATGTCTGCCCCGAGAGGATGAGTTGTCAGGTTCGGGCTGTTGCGGTCGGAAGAAGGCAGAGAGCTGGTGAGTTAGTTCCCTCTGTAAAGTTATACTCTGTTTAATTATATAGCCCCGTTGTTTAAAGGACTTCTGAATGTCGCAGGCTACTTTTCATTTATACATTATTAGGAAACTCGCTCGCGGAAGACTTCGGCATTTCTGTGTGATTATGCAAGACAGCAGTTTGAAATGTCCCATGGCTATGTAAATATAATTGTGCTACTGTGTGAAAGTAAATACTTTGCTGTTCTCAGACCGTTGGTAACAAATCGCATATCTCGTAGGCGGATAAGCGATCGAAAACATTTGCTTTTCGTTTAAAACGTTATCTTCCAGTTTCGATAACAGAACTTCCCGAACGTATAAAAAAAGAAGAGGCGATGTATCACGGGAGTTCCCAAACAACCTGTCCCGTCGCGTGCAGGTTGCACTGTGTTTTCACGGAAGGAATAGGACTGGTTGTTAAATTAGTGCTTTGTTCCCCTATTTACGCCAGCATTTATAACGATTCTTTAAATACAAATGAGAAAGGTCCAAATAAAAAAAAAATAACAACAATTGAAAATAGGTAGCGGTAGACAGAGGCAGTGAATGGTGGGCGGATCCTGGGGTGAGATAGAGGGTCACAGAGGGGAAGTCAGCGAGGGCGGTAGAGGCAGTGAGGGGTGAGTGAAAGGTCTAGATGGCGCCATAGATTGTGAATAAGGGAAACGGGCTGTGAGTGAAACGGGATTGAGGGGCAGCAAGGAAGACGGAGGTAATGCGGGAGAGCCGGTGAGACCGAGACCCTCTCACAATAGCTTATCCTGCTCACACGGGCCTCGTGAGAGCAGATAATCCGCGGGAGCATCTAGAGGCTGCTTTCCTCTGGTGGCTGCAGCATCGAGGAGAGACCAGCCCGCCACCCTCCTCAGAGGAGACCGTATCTGAGCGTCAGCTGGTGCCCCCACCGACCGGGGGAGGCGCCCAGTATCGTGGGAGAGGAGATTCGCCCCGATTCCTGCCTCCACCGGAGAGGAGAAATGAGGCCACAGCAGCAGGAGGCGGCCGGGCCCGGCGATGCCTAGGACCCCTGGAAGGAGTGCATGGACACCGCCGTGCAGCTGGCACTGCGGGCTGGAGAGGTGAGCACAGAAGCAAGCGGCCATAAGGTGGAGGTGGGGTGAATCTGGAGGGGGGGAAAGGCTACGGTGGATAGAAGGGTCAAGATGGGAGGCACGGGTCCTCTCGAGGGAGCTTTGGCCTAGCAACGATCAGGGCTTTCGGAGTTAGGGTAAGGGGGCGTGCGGACGATCAGCAACGCTCTCGGCTGTGTAAATCACTCAACGGTTGAGGGATGTTATAAAAGAACCCCTTTTCATCCATGGGAATGAGTGAACTACTTGCAGATATATGGGGTGGGTTCCCACGCCTTAAACCGATTTAGAGTGTGACACTGTAACCCACCCCAAATCTTCGGCTGGGTGATTCAAACCCCGATCGAGACAGTGTGACGCCCCATAAAAAATTGTGGTGGAATCTGTAATTTTCGATACTATTCTTTCCTAAGTTTTAATTTGTCCCTGGTTTTTAACATGGATATTTCAGCTGCTTTGAGCTATGGCCATGAGTTAAGCGCTCCAAGCTAATAATTGTGATTGACCTGCTGGATACATGTTCTGATCCAGGCAGGCCCCCTCACCCCTTCATCCTTCAAAGGTTGATTGGAAGGGTTTCAGTCAAGTTGGCAAAAAGAAACAGTGCAGCAAAACTGCAGTCACTGCAATTTAAGTCATATTATGTCGATTGTAAGAGTGACAGATTGTTTCTTTTCTTCTCCTGTGAGTCACAGAAGAAAGCTGGTTGGTTTCTGTTTTGGTAACTTTTGCACTTGGCATAATGAACATTTCTTTTTTTAGCAT
The DNA here is from genome assembly GCF_964261635.1 of Lissotriton helveticus. Taxonomy (NCBI): domain Eukaryota; kingdom Metazoa; phylum Chordata; class Amphibia; order Caudata; family Salamandridae; genus Lissotriton; species Lissotriton helveticus. The sequence goes on from NC_136060.1 coordinate 373,194,738, forward strand.
TACAAGCTATCTTGTGCGTAAGTACAAAAGTGACCAGCTGTTTTTTTTTTTGCAGCTGTATTTTCCAGATTTTGGACTTTCCATCCTGAAGTTACCCTGCGTTTTGATTTTTGGCTAAATATAAGCTTCCCTACTGTGCAGTTACAGGTGTCGTGGGGGGGGGGGAGGGGCACGGTGAAGGGTTGGTGTATTTCCAGTGGTTAAGCAATAGGCGAAGACAAAATGTAAACACCCATTGGTAAAGAATTAGGAAGACCGCATGGAGAATTTCCAGGTTTGAGCTAATAAGACAGAATCAACAATATTTTGGCGTATAGACTGAGTAACAACTGGTGAAAGAGGTAATGAATGTCAGTGCTGGAAGCGAAATTAGTGCACACCCATAAGGCCTAGTACCACATTCAAAATAAAAGCCGTTTTTTTTATGGACTCTGCTTGTGCCTCCGTGTGCCCCTGTTGCGCCTCTGTGTACCCCTGTTGCGCCTCTGTGTACCCCTGTTGCGTGCTTGTGCCTCTGTGTGCCCCTGTTGCCTGCTTGTGCCTCTGTGTGCCCCTGTTGCCTGCGTGTGCCTCTGTGTGCCCCTGTTGCCTGCTTGTGCCTCCGTGTGCCCCTGTTGCCTACTTGTGCCTCCGTGTGCCCCTGTTGCCTGCTTGTGCTGTGTGGGTGTGTGTGGAGGGCTCCGTGTGGCTGTGTGTGTGGGAAGCTTTGTGTGGCTGTGTGTGTAGGAAGCTTTGTATGGCTGTGTGTGTGGGGGGCTTTGTGTGGCTGTGTGTGTGGGGGGCTCTGTGTGGCTGTGTGTGTGGGGGGCTCTGTGTGGGTGTGTGTGTGTGGGGGGGCTCTGTGTGTGTCATTTGCGGGAGATAAAGCTAGTGGCATTGTAAATGACAATGCCATTTATTTATGTTAAAAAAGCATTAATAAAAATAATGTCAAGAGCAATGCCAATAGCTCTAACTTTAACAAAGGCAAAACCATTGCATTGTAAATGCTTGTTTATTTAATTTCAACGAACAATTCACTAAGGAGTATGTCAACTTTTAAGTGCTCCTGATTTTTAAGGAAACTAGTTGAGCTTTTGTAGTTGTAGTTGATGATAAACTAGACCCTTCACATCCAGTCACAAACTCAATTCTTTATATGAGGTCCAATCATGTACACTTCCAAGATGAAAGGCACAGACCCACTGCCAGTTAATGCCACACAGAATGGACCTGTAAGAACCATTTTGGATGCCCCTGGCGCTGCATATTAAGAAAAGCAACTTCCATTGTATTGCTTTTTTTCCCTTCTTTGCGACTAATCAGTGGCAGGTGTTAATCACTTGAGAGTCTAAGAGGAAACTAATGTTTTCCTTTATCTTCATTCACATCCATGAAATCGGCTTTATACCATCTTTTACGGGGCTAAAATAGGCCTTCTAGGAGCTTTGGAATACTGTGTTGTTCAAGTGAGTTATACATTCATGAGAAACGTGCAACCTGGAACAGCGAACACTCTAATAGTGAGACAGAATCTTCCATTTCAGCTATGTTCATAGTCAGTCAGACACCCTTCACCTCGTACCTTGAGACGTATCTGCAGAGGAGTGCTGCACAGGATCCTCTCGGAGCCAGACATTCTTCAACACTTGCATGACTACTGCCTTATTCCCCACACCCCAGCCAGCATCATCAATTGGCACATCATCAATATGCTTTCCTGTGCCAGCGAAACACAACTTATTCTCTCTCTCACAGACAAAACACCTAGCACCCGCAGCAATTTCACTACATGCATGACCGCAATCTCTGACTGGATGAAAACCATCCACATGAAGCTGGACACCGACAAGATCAAATGCGTATTCTTTTTGGCCAGAGCCCATCCCCACGTGACTGCACCGGGTGGCTGACGGAGCTAGGACCACCACCCACACCCCACTACCCATGGCAAGAACCTTGGGATCATCATTGACCACATACTCGACATTATGACCCAAGTCAGTGATGTCACTGCCTCATGCTTCCATGCCATGATGATGCTGACATAGATCTTCAAATGACTACCAATCAAAACCAGAAAAACAGTCACCCACGCCCTAGTCACCAGCAAGATGGACTACGGAAACACCCTCTATGGCAGGCTCAACAATCAACTTATCAAGAGGCTGCGGACCATTCAGAACTCGGCAGCCAGAATGTAGTGCTTAATTTGTAAAATCATAAGTGCCAGGGCCCTTGTCAGGAGGCCATTGCAGCTTGCACCACCCGTTGTCTCTGCCAGTGCTACCAGTGACAGCACCAACAAACTACTAATCATCACACTCTTAAAAGTGTGATAATTTCAGGCCTGCCAAGCAGTATAAATGGTCTGGAGCCCACAGAGTATAAAAATTATCGTGCGATCTCGGGCTTACCCTTTGCAGCTAAGGTTCTCGAAAAGTCGGTCAATAAGACACTGACCGATTATTTAGAGAGCAATAGGCTAGTGGATCCTACCTAACATGGTTTTCAACCAAGACACTCCATTGAACCGGCTTTGATTGCGGCTTCAGAGGGGATCCGGAGAGTAGTAAACGGTGGGGGTAGGGCGACTCTTGTTCTCCTTGATTTGTCGGCCGCATTCGACACCGTGAATCACACGGTGTTGGTACGGCGACTACGGAAGGTAGGAATTGGGGGCTCGGCTTTGGCCGTCCTTTCCTTCTTCTTAGAGGACAGGAAACAGAGCCTTAGCTGGAATGGTTTACAATCTGACAGCTTTAATTTGCCCAGTGGCGTTCCACAGGGTTCGGTTCTGTCCCAGACGTTGTTCAACGTCTATGTGAAGCCACTGGCAAGACTTGTCAGGAAACATGGTTTCACAATTGTGTCGTATGCCGACGACTCACAATTGGTGATATCCCCGTAGGACAGGCACGAGATAACAGCTGCCAGTTTTCATACTTGCCTAAAGGACATTATGAACTGGATGAGCCTAAGTTTCTTGAAGATCAACACAGAAAAGACTGAAGTGATAGAGTTCGGCAATGGTATATCACTATGGAACAATTCCTGGTGGCCGTCGGAGGCCGGGGAATGTCCTCGCCCCGTTAGGGAGGTCAGGAATCTTGGAGTCATTAAACTCAATCTGTTGGCACAGGTAAACAGTCCAACATCGGCAAGTTTCTTTCTGTTAAAGTCCCTCCGCAAGATTTTTCATTTTATTCCCCCTAAACTACAGAAGACGGTAATGGCTGCCCTTTTTCTGTCCAAATTGGACTGTTGTAATGCGCTGTTTCTGGGCATTGATAAAAACCAGATAAGAAAACTGCAATCACTACAGAATGCCGCGGCATGATTAATCTAAAAAATGCTCAAGGGCAATTCTACGTCACAGGGAATAAGGGCACTACACTGGCTCCCTGTCCAGCAGAGAATCGAATTTAAGGCACTCTGCTTGGTGTACAAGGCACAACATGGAGGGGGCTTAGGTGATAACCAGGAAATGTTCCAGCTCTACACCCCCTCGCGAAACCTTCGATCGGCCAGTCTTGGCCTGATCAGCACCCCCAAGTTTCGAAGGCCAGATGGGGGGGGGTCCCTGTCAAATTGTGCAGCAAAATTGTGGAATAAATTGCCAGTGGCGCTGAGACTGCAACCTAATCTGTTATCTTTCAGGAAAGCTCTGAAAACTCGGTTGTTTACTCCTGAGCAGATATAGCTTCGTTTCCACTCTTGCGTACACACACCAGTGCCAAGACGCCTCGGCATTCGAGAGCTTAATAAGCCCTATATCATCATCATCATAGGTGGTGGGTATAAGTAATTTATTATTGTGTATTGAATTAATAAACAGCTGTTGTCCTTATCTCTAAATTCGACTGACAGTGCCACCATGTGCAGACTGTCATAAGTGCCAGTGCTGAAAATTAAGAGCCGGTACCGAGCACTGGAAACCACCGGCTCAAATTAAGCACCGCCAGAATCACGCTCACCCTCTCAAACCACAAATACATCCATCCTCAGTGCAAGGAGCTACATTGGTTACCCATACATAAACAAGCATAATTCAAACTCCTCACCCACACTTTCAAGGCACTACATAATACTCTGTCCCCGCAATCCTCAACAATCACATCTGATTTCACACACCTTTCAGACACCTCTGCTCGGCCGGACTCCTATGCGCAGATATCTCACTCATACAGAGAACCAGATCCAGTCAAGCCTTCTCCTACATCGCTCCTAAAGCATGCAACAACCAGACGCTACAAAATCAGAGCCTCCTCCTCCCTATTAGAATTCTGCAAGAAGGTGAAAACCTGGCTTTTCGACTAGTTTCACTCGCCACTAGGTTGACTGGACTTACCCCTGCTCAGCACCAGAACCCCAGGCGATAGTGCTCTTTACAAATTAACATTACATAATGTAACAACTGACAGAATCAAGCCATCTTGTGCCTGGTAGATAGACTGTTTTTTTGCCGAGTATACTGTAGTACTGTCAAGCTTTGCCAGTAAAGCTCAAAGCAACAGATTCTTAAAGAGATCCAGTACAAAACTGACCACTTCATGCCTCACAAGCGGAGTAAATGCCAAGTCTCTACTGAACAAAGTAAACAGTTAGTCATAGAGCTTGGGAATCCAGGATATGTTATGGTATTACTAGGTGATGCAACACACATTTGTTTTTGACAGGGGTAGAAAAAATAGAGACAAGTAACGGTGTTTCACTGACCACACACAGTACATTGGAAGTTCTGCACCTCCAGAAGAAAATTATTTAAGAAAATGAGAGAGGAAAATGGTCATATACCTTCCATAAAAAACTAAAGTCAAAGTGGAGTTTAACTCGACTAATATATTGACAGTGGCTACACCACAAAAAATAAGACGTTTCAAATTTTGTGACCCCTCTCATACCTTTTGAACCGTTTAACCAATCCGCTTAAACTGGCCATACTTTAGGTTTCAATCCAGAATGCTCCTGCTCCCATATTACATGCAGATTGGTCAGTAGGGAATAATATTAAGGGTGCAACAAAGTAATTTCGTATAGGGTAAGGTGTGTGTTTGCCTTAAATAAAGGGGGGTGACTGTGCCACTGGAAAATATAAAACATCTCTCAGTAGAGGACACTGCAGATGGGATGGAGACCCAACTGGGCCAAGTTAAAACTCACCAAATATCTTTCCTTGTTCGCACTGCTATTTGGGAATTCCAATTCCTACCCAAGGTTAAATGGGAAAAAATTAAGTCGCAAAAAGGATGGGTGAAAAGGGTATTATAAAGAGACATTTGTTATATTAGGATCAAGATGAAGTTCTCATATGAAGGCAAAACTAGATTTTAGGTTCAACAAGTTGAAATATGTTGATATTACCAGATAAGGCATAGCGGTGAGGTACAGTCCAATAAAGCAAGGGAGGCATGAGATAATTTACTACAAGTGAAACGAGAATCAAAACATTTAGGCGGAATAAACCGGAGTTGGCTTTTTAGGGATTTAGCAGAACAAATAATGTTGTTAAAGCCGCAGCAGTTAAGGATAATTGCATAAAGTTTTACCCAGACAGTTGTGCACCTTTGCCAAAATGCACTCAATGCTTAAAATGACATACTGGAGGGGTACGGAATCAAGCAAACTTTGGCGCATTTGCAGTGGTTGTGCCCAAAAGTAGTTCTATTTTGGAATAAGGTACAAGTACAAGCATTTGACCTCTATCTACAGATTTCATTTTGCTAGGGACACTATTTGATGACATTTAGTATTTATGTTTAGAAAAAAAATAAAGTCCCCACGCTTGTCAGCAGCTAAGTAAACAATTCTAGCATTGCGAGTCAGAGGTACATGCTGAAGACCTCCATTTCTAATTAGCCTGCCAACCCACAGCTTGCACACCTTTTTTTCAACCATACCACTAACACTAACTGAAATACATTGCAGTGTGTGTGCCGTCTATAGTTTACACAGCTGTGGTTTGGGTTACTGATTGAGGTCCTACACATAACTTACCAACTTCAGCATTTTTTCGGTTCTAATTTGTAATCATACCGGCATTTTAACTAAGTTTTTTTGTTGCATTTCTGGGATTTTTTAAAATATTTGTTGAGTTGTTATAAACATATATATCAAAGCTATACTTCACTTAAAAGGTGGGGGTGCCAAAACGTTGATTACCCATTTTAATTACCAAAAATAACGCATTTACACAAAATTCGAACTTTATTCAAAAGGCGTGCTTTTCATTAATTGGTGTAAATGCATTCGCCCATTTTTGAGAAATCTGTTTTTAAAGAGATGATCGGAGTGGTCATGAAGCAGTTAAAAAGATAGTGATACCTGGACTGTCCATCCTGATATGCTCGGATAGGCTGCTTTACAGGCACCTAGTCAATCCAGGTTAGCTGGACACAACCTCGGGAATATATTGTGGCACCCACTACACAAATCAGGAACATGGTCCCTGCAACCTGAAAATGAATTAAAAAATATACACGGGGCAAGGTGAGCTTACCCTGACTCCAAATGGCATGCGGGGGGAGGGGGGGCTAAAGTGTCCTTCCCTGGTCTGGCTGGCCACACGTGGCAGCCATTACAGGGCTTGGGACATGGTCCTTACTGAAATGCATTGCAGTAAATGTCAGATTTTAAGGGTCTCAAAAAGGAGCACATATAAAGGGTGATAACATATTTTAGTCACAATGTAAACGATTTGTTGGTAGTATTGCACTACCTTTTGGAATTGTGGTGTGTTCTTAGGTGATTTTACACTGTGAAAACTATTTTTAGCACCTTTATAAAATAACAAAATAAGAAAACACAGCTCCTCTCACATTTTTAACCTTCTAGTTTCATGCTTGCATTAACACCTCAATAACATTTATTTCATCCTGCTCTTCAGGAAAGGCTTTTAATTAAACAGCTTTTATTCCACCAAAATTGTGTTCAGGAGTGCCTAACGTTTGTCTCGAATACAGAATGTTTGCGCTCTAGTTGTTAATTATAATTAATTCTGTGGTCACTCCGCAGTAGATTCTATGTCCGGACCAGAGGCGAAAATTTTGCTACTCTTTCTCCACTTTATTGAACAGCAGCTGTAGCGGTGTGCTCCACCCCCAATAAAGACCAGGAAGCAGGGTGTGCTGGAGAAGGTGGGTTTATTATTAATATAAACTTATGGGCAGAAAGAGTGCCGAGCGTGCAGTAGCGTGGCCGCTCCGGTCGCCCTGAGACACGATGCACCGGCCACGCATGCGCTGTAATCACCGCTTTCCATTGGGACGTGTTACGTCACACGCACCACGACGGAAAGCTAGAGCGCACACTACATATCTCCCTTTTTTCACACACACAATAAGAACTATTGTTACTTACCTGTAAACAGGTGGTTCTCCAGTATTGGTGTCTTTCATAGATTCACATGCTTGAATATTCCCCGTCGTCGAAGTGGGAGTCCCACGGTACATAAAAATAGCAATATCGCTAATATAACATAAATGATAATATCATAGAATAATAATAATAGAGATAATACACTGTAAAACCTCTAAATGGTAACTTCCATAGGAAGACATTACAAGAGAAAAAACTCATTTGTAACATATCAGTGTCATTATGTTGGTCCAAACTGCAGCCAATCAGGCTCAAGCACCCTCTAGAACCTTCTCCTCAGAAGCTCAAGCCCTCAGATTTTCGTAGCACTAGTAATAATAGCGTATGAGGAGAAGAGAGCCTCTGAGGGGAGTAAGGGTGGGTCGCATGTGAATCTATGAAAGACACCAATACTGGAGAACCACCTGTTTACAGGTAAGTAACAATAGTTCTTCTCCAGTATTAGGGGTGTCTTTCATAGATTCACATGCTTGAATAGAATAGATAGCAGTAACTCCTTAGTACTGGGATTGCAAGCATCTTCACAAGAAGTAACCACATAGCTTAAAAGCATATAGCAATCACAGAAGAAAAAGGAGGAGGGAACAGAGGCTCACCTTATTTAAAGAGATGGCGAAGCACTGCTTGCCCCACTGCGGTATCCGCCTCGTTGATAGAATCCAAACAGTAATGTGTGGTAAAGGTGTGCCTATTCGACCACGTTGCCGCCCGGCAAATCTGGTGTAGAGGCACTCCGGCAAACAAGGCGGTGGAAGACGCCATCGCTCTCGTCGAATGTGCCTTCACAGGACACTGTAAAGGCTTGCCAGCTTGTTGATGACAGTAGGATATGGCTGCTGAGAGCCATCTTGCAAGTGTTTGTTTTGTCACTGAATGTCCCCTTCGCATTCTTCCATATGCTACAAAAAATTGATCTGATTTGCGGAAAGGGGCAGTTCTTGAAATGTAAAACTTTAGACAACGGCTGATGTCTAAGGAATGAAGGCGTTGTTCTGCCGGTGACTGTGGATTCGGGAAGAAAGTCTTCAAGAAGACAGGTTCGTTCAGATGGAAATCTGTAGGCACTTTTGGCAAAAAAGAGGGATTGGTACGAAGAGATACTCCATCTGCTTTGAATTGCAAATAAGGAGGCTTGATTGTGAAAGCATGAAGATCGCTCACACGGCGAGAAGATGTTAGGGCCAAAAGCAAAACGACCTTCCAGGTAAGAAACTTGTTGTCTGCTCTGTGGATTGGCTCAAAAGGAGGCTTCATGAGCTGTGACAATACCACGTTGAGCTGCCATGCCGGAGGCGGGCGTCTGATAGGAGGAAACTTCCTGAAGAGACCTTTAAAGAATTGTCGGATAATTCTGGATGAGCAGAGAGAGGTTGAGCCATCATGTCTGAAACGTGAAATAGCTGCCAGAAAGACCCTCAAGGTGGCATGAGAGAGGCCAGACTGAGCAAGGCTTAGAAAGAAAGGCAACAGCTGTTCCGGGGCAGAAGTGAGTGGATGGACATTTGCTTCTGCGCACCAATGGCAAAACCGTTTCCACTTTAGTTTGTACGTTTGAACAGTTGAGGACGCTCTAGCAGAAGCCAGAATCTCTCTGCATTCCTGGGGCATCTCTAAATTCGCGAATTCGAGGTATTCAGGTTCCATGCCCATAACTGAAGAGTGGTCGGGTCTGGATGGCAGACTTGGCCCTCGTCCATGGACAGAAGATCTGGACGTGGATGTAGACGAATGGGCGTGCATTGGGACAACAGAAGAAGTTCTGAGAACCAAGCCTGTCTGGGCCAACGAGGTGCGATCAGTATCAAGTGGCAGGGTTGCCTGCGCATCTTCCACAATGTCCTCGGCACCAATGGTATGGGAGGAAATGCATAGGCGAACAGGCCGCTCCAGTCCATGAGAAGGGCGTTGCCGCTGGACCCCGGATGAGGATGCCAGCTCGCAAAGGCGGGGCACTTCCGATTCAGTGGAGTGGCAAAAAGGTCCATCAGGGGACGACCCCAACGGCGGAACACCATGTCCAGAGTTTGTTGATGAAGCTCCCACTCGTGGGTCGATGATGTGGACCTGCTCAACGAATCCGCTAGGATGTTTGAAACCCCCGGCAGATGGACCGCCGTCAGGGAGATTCGATGACGAAGAGCCCAGTTCCAGATCTTCTGAGCTAGCCGAGACAAGGGCTGAGATCTTGTGCCGCCCTGTTTGTTCATGTAGTGCATGCTGGTTGTGTTGTCCGTTTGAACCAGCACGGACTCTCCTTGCACTACAGGCAGAAAAGATCTGAGAGCAAGGAAGATCGCCAACAGCTCCAATCTGTTGATATGCCATGTTCGTTGTGACGGTGTCCACTTTCCTTTGATTGAAAGGTCTAGGAGATGAGCTCCCCAACCCTCCATGGATGCATCTGTGGTCAGTGTTAGATCCGGAGGAAGGGCCAGAAAGGAAACTCCTTCGTTTAGGTTGGATGGTTCTCTCCACCAAAGGAGATTGTCTTTCATGCGAGACGAGACTCTCACTAGATCGTTGAAGGATCCTGACACTTGGCGCCATTGCAGGTCTAGTTCCTCCTGAATAGGGCGAGTGCGGAGCCTGCAGTTCGGGAGTAGAGCGATGCAGGACGACGCCATCCCCAGAAAGGACTTCAACATGCGGACAGAAACTGACTGTTTTGAACGGATGAGGGTGACCAGACGTACTATCTTCACCTGTCGTTCTTGGGAAACGAAGGCTTTTGATAATTCCGTGTCGAGAATGGCACCCAGGAAGTTTCTCCTTTGTGATGGTGTTAAATGTGACTTGTCCACGTTGATGGTCAACCCCAGTGACTCGAAAGTCTGTAGGCAGAGACTTGTGTCGTGAGCCAGCTGTAGAGGAGACGGAGATTTCAGGAGGCAATCGTCCAGATAAGGAAAAATCTGCACTCCTTGAAGACGTAGATAAGCCATGACTGGGGCCAGGACCTTCGTGAAAACACGAGGCGCCGAGCGCAGGCCAAAAGGCAGCACCTTGAATTGGTAATGGACAGTGCCTACCTTGAACCTTAGAAATTGGCGATGCTGTTGAAGAATCGGCACATGAAAATAGGCGTCTTGCAGATCTATCGTGGACAGGAAATCTCCGCTGCAGAGAAGCCGCAAGACTTCTGACAATGTGAGCATGCGGAAAGACTGCTGTTTCAGAAAGAAATTGAGCGCCCTCAAATCCAGTATAGGCCGCCACTCTCCCGTCTTCTTGGCAATGAGGAAAAAACGTGAGTAGAAACCTGTCCCTTGTTGTGATATAGGAACCACTTCGACTGCACCTTTTAGTATGAGAAGACGAACTTGATGTTGCAATTCCAGAAAATGGGGAGGTGGCGGGCCTGATGGCGGAGAATGAGGAGGAATCTCTGTGAACTCCAAGGCATGACCCTTGCGAACAATGTCCAATACCCATTGGTCCGATGTTATCAGAGACCATTGGGAATAAAACTGCGAGATTCTCCCTCCAACTCCTTGTGTGACATGAGAGTCACTGGCGTTTGTTGTTGGCACCCCTATAAGTAGGTTTTCCTTTATAGGGTCTTGACTGATTTTGGCGAGTAGACTGTTGGGAGGAGTAACGTTGATTGCCTTGGTTGAATTGGCGGTACTGAGTGTGTCCTCCTCGAAAAGTTGTGGAAGACGAACCTCTTCCACGGGCGCCACGAAAGGGCTGCTTCTTAAATTGTAAGGAGACTAGCGATTTTGCTGTATCGGTGTCCTTTTTAATTGACTCAAGCGCCTCGTCAATGTGAGCGCCAAATAGAGATTCACCGTCATAGGGCATGTCGAGTATCTTCGACTGGACCTCTTGCCGGAAAGAAGTGGATTTAAGCCAGCCCTGGCGGCGGAGGGCCGCAGCACTGGCGAGGATGCGAAATCCCGTACTCGCCACATCAATCGCACAGTCAATCATTTCCTCTGACGCCCTCATGCCATCCTGGAGAACTTGTTGGGCTTCCGCTCTGGACGCTTCCGGTATTAGTGAAACGAATGCGGAAATATCAGACCACATTTGTCTGTCGAAACGACCTAGAATGGCCAATGCATTTGCAGCGCGTACAGACGTAGAGGACATGGTGGAAAATTTCTTCCCAATGGCGTCCAAACGTCGACCCTCTCTATCAGGTGGAGTAGTGAGAGGAGTTGCCGGATTACGGGATCGTCGCTGTGCCGCCTGTGTGACCACCGAGTCTGGTTTGGGATGTGACAGCAAACAAGCAGGTGAACCAGCCGGAGCCTTGTACTTCTTTTCCAGGCGAGGGACTTGTGCCGGCAAGGAGTTAGGAGAGTGCATAATCCTCATCCCTTCTTTCCATACAAATTCTATGATTGGTATGGTGTGAATTTGTTTGTACGGTTTGTTCTTGAAATCGTAGAGAAAGCAATCTTCTTGCCGCTGTTCTCTCGGCAATTTAAAGCGGTCCGCCGCTTTATTCATCAGCACATGGAAGCTTGCTGTATCAATGGAAGGCGAATCACCTGCCTCTGGCTGTTGCGGAGAAGGTGTCTGTATCCTATAGTCGTCGTATTCCGCCACATCTGGATCCTGCTCATCGTCAGTATCCTGGTGTAATTCCCCCTCTTCACTGTCCGACTCATCCACCCCGTGCGCACCAGGTTGCGGAATAAGAGGGGGGTTAGGGCGGGGAAGCTCTGGCAAAACAGGCTGCTCCAAAGACTGCGGATGGGTGGCAGGGCCGGAGTCCTCCGCAGGAGCGTGGCTTGGAGTACCTTGAGGGGTAGGCGGAAACCTTCGATTGTAGTCATCCAGCATATGCTGGAGGTTTGAAAACAAAGAAACTGGAAAAGATGCCATAGGAAACTGGACAAATTGGTCATCCGGTTGGACCACTTCCTCCACCTCCTCTTGGTCAGAACTGGAGTCTTGACATTTTATGATTAACTCCGATGGACTGTGAGCTTCATCGTTAGCATCGTCCCCCATAGACCCAGTCTCGTGATCAGTAGCCATCAAAGGTGAGGGTAATTGGAGATCAGGAGGTGGCAACTGCAGAGAAGAATCCCTGCCAGAGGTCAAGGCAGGCAGTGGTACCAGAGGCATGGTGGCAAAAGAACCCAATCCTGAGAAGGAATCTGAACATGCCGTTGAGGAAATCGCCATCGTCGACGAGGTAGGGCCCACTGAGGGATTCGCCGTCGACGGTATCGTCGTCAACGAAACGTGCGTCGACGGAGACTTCTTTGCTGGGATCTGCGGAGACGTCAGCCTCGTCGACGGCATCGTCGTCAACGGTACCTTCGTCGACGGTACCTTCGTCGATGGAACCGGCGTCGCCTTCTTCGACGACGACGCCGTCGTCGAGGAGCTGGTCGACGGAGCACTCGACGTCGACGGGGATCTCGTCGTCGGAACCGTTGCTTTCTTCGTCGACGAAGCCGACGTCGACGAGGTGGTCGACGGAGAGGCTGACGTCGACGGGACCTTCGTCGACGATGAATCCTTCGACGTCGAAGAGGATTTCTTCGTCGACGGCAACTTCGTCGCCGACGAGACAATAGGGATCGTCGACGGAATCGTAGAAGCTCTCGTCGACGTTGAGGACGTCGACATCACCATCGTCGACGACGAGGAGGCAGACGTCATCGTCACAGAGGTCGTCGACGAAGACAGCAAAGCCAATCTTGTGGACGGAACGGTCGTCGACGAGCCCGTCGACGACCTGGGAGTCAAGACTGTCAGAATACTGATAGAGCCTGGACAAGACGCCTGAGAGCCAGGTCTCGTGGGCGTTGACACAGAAGTCATAGGACCTGAAGATTGTGCCACAGGTAAAGCCAGCTTTTTCTTCTTCTGTAGAAAAGGAGAAGGTAAGTCCCGAGCACTCCCACGCTTGGAAGGGACAGTGGAACAGCCTGACTGAAGACTTACTGCGTCTGACAGAACATCTTCTTTATCTTGGAGGCGCTTCAACCATATAAGAAGACGACCTTCCCTGTCTCTGAGAGTCTTAGAAGGAAGAGCTCTACAGAATTTACATTCATCCACCTTGTGGTCAGGGTACAGGCAGTAAATACACTTTTGGTGGGGGTCCTTCTCAAACAACCGTAGTTTCCCACATGAAGAGCAAGCTCTAAACAAAGACTTCTTACTTGACATTCTGGAAGAAATAAGTTGAAAAGACAAGTTTGAAGAAAAAACTGAGCAGAGCTCAGGGAGACTCCCTTCACACGACGTGCGGTAGAAAATCTGAGGGCTTGAGCTTCTGAGGAGAAGGTTCTAGAGGGTGCTTGAGCCTGATTGGCTGCAGTTTGGACCAACATAATGACACTGATATGTTACAAATGAGTTTTTTCTCTTGTAATGTCTTCCTATGGAAGTTACCATTTAGAGGTTTTACAGTGTATTATCTCTATTATTATTATTCTATGATATTATCATTTATGTTATATTAGCAATATTGCTATTTTTATGTACCGTGGGACTCCCACTTCGACGACGGGGAATATTCAAGCATGTGAATCTATGAAAGACACCCCTAATACTGGAGAACAGTTGTTATAGTTCAATAATCCTCTAACACATAGTCTCTAAAGAGGGTGGGCCTGACCACTCTTCTTCCAGTTCGAGTGCACCTTACCGGGGAGGTGGTATCACAGTCTCCTTCAGGTGCTCGACTCTCCACTGCACTCCTCTGCATACCTGGTTCGTTTCTCTGGGGTGTGACACCTTTTTCGGCAATTGTCGCTCTTCCACCCCGTGTTTCAGTCTCTTCTCTCTCTCTGCTTGCTCTTCTCCGTTTTCTTGACTGTCGTTGCCTGTAGCTGCGTCTTCCACCCTATCCTCTAGTGTCAGGGCGGAGTGATTACTTCCTTCACCTATTGGCCATCTTACGATCTTGTTTATCTTTGCCATGCGGTCTTGGACCACACTTTCCCATCACTGAGTAACGCAGCTCGATTGTACACTTCTTCCACTTGGAGGGGTGGGCTGTATTTACTTTCTCCTTTCCTTTTCAACACCGCCAACTTCACTCTCACCCATTCCCCTTTTTCCAGATCCTCTTCTTTCACTTTCCTTCTCCGGTTGTAGTGTTCCGTGTACACCCTTTGCGCCTTTTCCAGGTTGTGCTGGACTACCGCCGGAGACCATTTGCTGGTAATCGTTTTTTCTCTCCAAATCACATTGTCTTTGGTGAAGGGGTGTCTACCCCTTAGGATTTGGAAGGGGCTGTAGGCGGTCGAGGTGGGAGTGATCCTGTACGCCCACAACATGCGTTGGATTTCCGCTTCCCAATCTTTGCCCTTCATAATAGCTGCTTGGATGGAACCCATGAGGACCCGGTTGAACCTTTCTACCTGTCCATTGCTCGCAGGGTGGTACACGGAGGTATGCTTGGATTTGATTCCATTTCTCTCGGTGTATCTGATCCACTTCTCTGATGTGAACTGTGGGCCACTGTCTGTCAGAATGGTTCTCGGAATCCCCTCACGTAGGAACACAGAGGTGAGGAATTTTATAACGGTGTCTGACTCCATGTCCTCTTGTACATGCACTTCTGGCCATTTTGAGTATTTGTCCACCATGACACACAAGTACTTCGCTGTCCCCTGGCTATCCAACACTGGACCCAAAATGTCGACCGACACATCTTCCCATGGATTACACAGGCGTTCAAATCTGCCTAGAGCTGGCCGTAATGGTTTCAATGTCTTGTCAGCGCTTTGGCACTGGGCACAATCTCTTACATGTCTCTCGACCTGAATATCCATTCCCGGCCACCAGTACATTTGTTTGACTCTCCCTTTGGTTTTGACAATGCCCAAATGACCTTCATGCAGCTGGCACAGGAGGATTGCGATCAAAGATTTTGGTGGAACTACCTTGTCTCCTCTGTACAGAAAGATGCCGGAATCACTCACTGACAATTCTTCTCGCACTTCATAGAATTTCCTGATAGTTTCACCCAGTCTCTTCTTTTCTGGCCACCCTTTAATCAGACAGTCTTTGACTGCTTGCAAGTCTTCATCGTCTTCATAAGCTTGTGCCCACTCTTGTCTGCTGATGGCCTTTTCCGTGTCCTCCATCACCGCTACCATCTCTTAATTTTCCAGTTCAGAAGTGGGTGCCTCTTCCATGGCTGCGGCTCTGCTGAGATAATCCGCCACCTTATTGCGCGTGCCAGGAATGTACACTACGGCATACCTGTAGTCTAGGAGCTTGAGGGTCATCTTGGCTATGCGCGGAGTGGCTGTGTCATGTCCGCTCGAATTCAGCACCGTGACCAGGGGCTTGTAGTCGGTCTGTAAGCGGAATCTCGTCCCCCACAGAAACTGTAGAAACTTCCCCATGGCCCATGTTGCAGCGAGCATTTCTTTTTCGATTACACTGTACTTTTGCTCCGTGGCGGACAGGGCTCTGGACGCAAAACTCAGGGTTTCCACTGTGTGATCCTCTCTCTCCTGTTCTAGTACCGCTCCTAGCCCTTTCTCGCTGGCATCCGTGGTTAAGATCGTTTGCCCTGCAGGGTCGTGTCCGTGTAGTGGTACTGCCAGGCTGATGTTCATTTTCAACTCCTCAAATTCCTTTTGTGCTTCCTCGTCCCACTGGAATGCTGTTTGACCAATTGCCTCAGTTTGTGGGTTTTAGTGGCAAAGTGTTGGACGAACCTGCTATAGTACTCCGCCATACCGAGGAACAACATCACCTCCTCCTTGTTGATGGGAGCTCTAGCATCGCATATGGCCTGTACATTTCCTTTTTTGGGAGTGATCCCTTGACCACCTATTTCGTGTCCCAAGTACGTGACAGTTGTCTTGCCCAGTTTGCACTTGTCCCATGCTGCCGTCAGGCGTTTCTCCTGTAGCACACCCAGAACTTTGTATAATTTCTTGTCGTGGTCCACCTGGTCCATCCCCATGACTAGGATGTCATCTTGGAAGTATTGGATGCCATTGACATCCTTGAACAGACGGTGCATCAGTTTCTGGAACACCGCTGCGGCGGACGCTAGCCCAGAGGGCATCCTGCGGAACCTGTAGCATCCATAGGGTGTGATGAAGGACGTGAGCTTCCGGCTGGATGGGTGCAAGTCAATTTGATGATAGGCGGACGTGAGGTCCACCGTGGAGAACCATTTGACTCCTCGTGTTTTGGCTAACATCTCTTCGATCCTTGGCAATGGAAATTTTTCTACCACGAGGCATTTGTTCAGTACGCGCAGGTCCACACACAAACGTACCTTGCCGTTAGGTTTCCTGGCTACCACCAGTGGCGCCAACCACTCAGAACTGTCGATAGGTTCGATGATCCCTTGTGCTTCAAGTCTGTGTAGTTCGAGACATACTGCTTCTTTTACCGCGATGGGTATATTTCGAACCTTGTGGGACACCGGCTGGGAGTTCTCCTTTAGCACTATCTTGTGCATAAACTTCTCTAACTTTCCTACTTTTCCTCCAAATACTTTGGGAAAGTCTCTCCTCACTTTCTCCACGTCTGGCCATGCACTGCGATCCGTCAACAACACTTGTTCCGCTCCTCCTGGATCCAGTTTGATTCCCAGATCTCCCTGATCACGCCATCCAAGTACGGAGGGACCTTTCTCCGCTATGTACAGTTTGCACACTGCCGATCTCCCCCTGAATTAAAATTTCAGGCTCCGGTAGCCTACCATGGGGATAGGTTTCTCCGTGTACGAGATCGGACGTATGTCCGGTGGTTCCAGTTCGGGACCCAGAACGGGCCTAAACTCTTCTTCCCATACTGACCTCTGGACTATGGTCCACGGGGACCCTGAGTCTATCGCGATCCTTATCTTCACTCCTCCGATCAGCATGTCTGCCCGCGGTTTGTCTGAGCGCTTGCTGTCAATACCCATGACGTATTCTTCAATGCATAGCACTCAATCGTCTTCATCAGATACTTCCTACGTTTCTTCTTCCAGGCGAGGCTGTGCAATGAGGTTCACTCTCGACTTCATCCTTTTTCGCCTACAAACTTTCTCGTAGTGGCCTACCAGGCCACAAAACATGCATTTGGTGCGGAAAGCTGGGCAGCGCTGGTCTTGGGCCGCATGGTTTGTACTGCCGCACCTGTAGCATGCGGTTCTACTGCTCCCTGCTGGCTTCCCTGCTTGCCCCGGTCTTCCTGCCCATTTGCTGTTTCCTCTGCTCTCCCCTGGCGCCATTTTGTTTCTTACAGAAGCTTCGGCGTCATCCACCTTGTTGACCATCACTCTATGCACGTTCTCACCTTTCGCTGCCTCGGCGCAACATTTCGAAAGCTCCGCTTTCTTCACCATCGCGAAGACCTCCTTAAGGGTAGCTTCGCCTTGCGCCCACAACTTGTCCTGTACTGCTTTGTTGGTCGTGTGCATCACGATTTGATCCTTTCTAAAGTCATCTTGGAATGTTCCATATTTGCATGTCACAGCTAGCCGCCTTAGGGCCGCGACGTAATCCTCGATGGGCTCTCCTTCACCTTGTTTTCTCTGTTGAAAGTTGAAACGATCGACGGAGACACATACTGCCGGGCGAAAGTGCGTGTCCAGGTCTTCCAGGGCATGTTTGAACACGTCGTCGTCAGGCACTTGACGGGGCGCTGGTTCTATGTTCTTGAACACTCTGATTGCTTCAGGGCCCAGGTTGTGTAGCAGTATACGTTTTCTCCTAGGACTCGAGAACTCTTCGCCGCTTTCATCTTCTAATGCTTCAAGGTAATTTTTAAAGTACTCCTTCCAATCCTCCCACTTCATCTGGGGTTCACCTGGTCTAGGTAGAAATGGGATCAACGCTGTGAGCGAGGTCGCCTGGGTGCTCATCTTTTCCTGTCGCTCTGGTTCTACTCCTTGGTTTCTAGGGCTGCCCGGCGCGCTGACTACTTCTGTCCTGTTCCTGGGACTGCCTGGCGCGCTGGTGCTCTCTTCCTGTTCAGTGCTGGGACGGGGTGCAGTTCCTCCCCTTAGTCCACTGTCTCCCCCTTCCGCCAGGGTCTTATCGGGTTAACGCTGCCTTCCTACCTTGCCTTGCGAGCCCTTTTCTCCTGTTCTTTGCTCTGGGGCACCGGTTTGGGTGTGGTCCTCCCTTGCACGCTTCTGCCACGCACTTTCTGTTCCTCCAGTCTTGGACCAGCTAGGGACAAGGTTCAGATCGTATCCTGGCGTCCTGTGGTCTTTCTCTCTTTCCTCCACTTGTTTTTTTTTGTTGAGGGGGGTGCCTGTGGGAGATCCCACTCCTCTACACCACTGTAGCGGTGTGCTCCACCCCCAATAAAGACCAGGAAGCAGGGTGTGCTGGAGAAGGTGGGTTTATTATTAATATAAACTTATGGGCAGAAAGAGCGCCGAGCGTGCCCGCTCCGGTCGCTCTGAGACATGATGCGCCGGCCGCGCATGCGCTGTAATCACCGCTTTCCGTTGGGACGTGTTACGTCACACGCACCACGACGGAAAGCTAGAGAGCACACTACAGCAGCCATTTAAAGTAATTGATAAAAAAAACTACCATTCCCATGAACCATAGGAAATGAGACAAAGTTTTTAACAAAAGAGTCCATGTACCGAGTGTCCATGTGAATCGACCAATCACAGGACTCAAATCACATCATAGTCTTCTGTCCACTTCAATTCCCCCTCTTTCTTCGCTGCTTGCAGCCAGATAAGTGCTTTCTGTTGTAGTCTTACTCTACTGGATGCAATCCCTCTATGGTGTCTCTCTGCATTGCCTGCTCAGCCTGCTATGATGTCATATAGAATGTTAGGGTGGTTTTGTATGTGGCAAGATCAGTTGGTGAGATGGGCTGAGCAGAGAGGACCTTGCTCCTGGTGGGGCAAATAGCAAATACCTAGGCATATACTTAAGTGTTCATATAAGCTAATACTGATGTATTGATTAGACTTACCATCTTTCTATACTTATAAATAAATATACTTAATGGACTAATAGACTATGACTACCATGCATCATTGATTACAATACTGGCGACGACGAGGAGAGTTCACGACGTTTCACATCCAAGCTTGACTAGCAGATACATCACAAGCGCATCTCATTTACGTGAAGGCTAACTCTATTATAGTTGTGGCAAACTTGTTTTACATGCGCAAATCCAGATTTACAAGCGCTAATGAGGATTTCATGATG
This sequence comes from Lissotriton helveticus, assembly GCF_964261635.1. Taxonomy (NCBI): domain Eukaryota; kingdom Metazoa; phylum Chordata; class Amphibia; order Caudata; family Salamandridae; genus Lissotriton; species Lissotriton helveticus. The sequence goes on from NC_136060.1 coordinate 373,214,213, forward strand.
ATTCTACACTTCCCGTGTTGATGATGCTGCTTGTGGCGCAATTCTCTACCTACGCTGGATTTTACCTGCAACATTTTAATTTTAGATAAATGAATAGTGAATTAGACTTCCATGGATTTGATTTTCTGTTTTGCTGACTGGACTTTCGGGTGAGGTATCACTCATCTTCATTGGACTGGACTTTCGGGTGAGGTATCGCTCATCTTAGACTACGGTGACCACGTTTATTGTTTTAATTTGTTATGTTCTATTTACCATGTAATTTTAATATCTGGATGGAGTCATGTTGCAGATATATGTTTGTTGTGACGTTGATAGTAATGTTGTTGTTTTCGTGGAGGAAGTCGCGAATCTTCCCGTATTCACAACATTCCTTTTTGTTGACAGCTCAATGGAACATGAGACATTCTTAATTTGCTGGTCAAATGTAGTTTGTTTTTGCTTCCTGGAGTTGTGGATGTTAAGTGTTTGTGCTGTATCTTTTGACTTTAGTGGAGTGTTCCTCATCCAGTAGAACATGTGTGTCACAAAATTTAAAGTTTTCCTTATTTTAGCATGTCGTGGGTAACAATTTGTTTTCCTAGGGTTCAGTTTTCCCTAAATATGTTTGCTCTAGGTTGAAAGAAATCTATCTGATGTTTGCCATGGGCATGGCGATTTTCATTAATTTTTGTTTCCTTTGGGTGTTACAATCCCCAAAATTTAGAATAACTTGGAATTGTTTCTTTTCCCTTATTTTGTTGTCCTTCGGGTGAAGGAGTGCCCAGGGTGGGTTACCTTTGGGCTGATATAGCTCGGAGTATGTTTGTTTGAGTTGTTATTTTTCCAATTATAGTTGGCATGACATGTTTGTTATGTTTTAGGATAACCGTGTCACGTTTGCCGTGAATTTTAGTACCCTAAATTTAACAGTTTTTGTTTTACTGTTACCTTTCTATGGGTGTTGGACCTGTCATATGGCGTTTATTTACAACATGTGGTGTGTTGCCTTTTAAAAACGCCGTTGTTTTTAGTTTTTGATTATATCTTTTGTCTAGCATTCCTTGTTTTTCCTTATCTTATCTGAGAATAGAGTGTTCTAATTGTTTTAGTAGTGCATCCTCCTTTCTGTCTTGTGCATTTTGCCACCTCAATGCATGTTGAGTAAGGGGGAAGGATAAGTGTATGTGCGTTATCAAAGGAGAAGGATGAGTTGTATGGTATATTTTAATTCAAGCATTTTTCCTCTCTTTTGTTGTTCCACTACACTATTTTGTTCCACTATATTATTACCTTACGTTTAACTGTTATTCCTTCTTATGCTTCACATGTGTCCTACAGTTTCACACTCTCTCTCTTTGTTTTCCATTATTATAATGGGGGAGATGTGTTGTAGTCTTACTCTACTGGATGCAATCCCTCTATGGTGTCTCTCTGCATTGCCTGCTCAGCCTGCTATGATGTCATATAGAATGTTAGGGTGGTTTTGTATGTGGCAAGATCAGTTGGTGAGATGGGCTGAGCAGAGAGGACCTTGCTCCTGGTGGGGCAAATAGCAAATACCTAGGCATATACTTAAGTGTTCATATAAGCTAATACTGATGTATTGATTAGACTTACCATCTTTCTATACTTATAAATAAATATACTTAATGGACTAATAGACTATGACTACCATGCATCATTGATTACAATACTTTCCTTGTTTCTCCCTTGTTTCTCCCTGAAATTCTGGAATGTTCTTTGTATTTATTGCCTAACAAATGACGCTTACCTCATGTTTCACGGCTAATTTCACCTAAAGTGCCTTCAGTTTATTCATATGCATGTTTTGATTACATTTGGTGTGTTGTCATTATCCATGTTCGAACGCGCTTAGGGGGTGGTCTTTGCCGCTGCGTGTCCGATTCTGAAGAGTTTTGCCTTAGCGTTTATTTCTCTCAGGTTTCCCTACTAGGGATTTCACTTGTGTCACCCGCTACTCCGGTCGACCCGATTCTGGCGGTGGGAACCCCTGAGCTCCTTAACGGCTGTTGACTTTGGAGCTAGGTTCGCGAGGGCGCCTGTGTGCACCTCAACCCGCGCCGCGCGCTCTCGGCATTCCGCGCATTTTGTGCATTCCGAGCAGCAGCACCACGGGAGAGCCTTGTCCTGCCTGATAGGGTCTGTTGCTTTTCTCTGCCATTAGGCAGCCTGAGCATGTGCCTTACGCCCCCATTACGCCTGCATTTTCTTCCTTACACTCATACCGAGTCAATATTGCAGGATCTGCTTATCCTCCTGGGGCCGTTCCAGGCAGGCTGCCCTCTTATACCTTTTTGCACCAGGGCTGTTGGGTCCCGGGCTTCTAAGCCAGTTGAAACTCTAACACTGCTCGCCCTAATTTTAGGCTAACACCCAGCCTCCTATATTGTGACGCCCCTGTCACTCATATCGCCACTTACCTGTTCAGGTTTTTCTGCTTACTGGTGCTATGGATACCTATCAGGAAACCTATCAGGATGATCAGGGGTGTCAGCCCTGCCGTGGGATGATACCTTCTATGATGCGGTGGACAGTTCTATCCACACTGCGGTTGCAGAAGCAATGGCTCCTCTGGACGACAGTCTGTCCCGTAAAATAGATCAAGCCTGTGAATGGCTGGTCAAGGCAGCGAGAACCGCGCCGGCATCTATCCCACCCAGGGACTCCCGGCTGACAACCAGCCCCCGCCACCTAAACACCCACGAGACACAGGAGTTCGCGCAGACTCGTTTGATAGCTTTAAACAGGCATTCTTGGCCAGTACCAGCGCACCTGCACCCCCCGTTAACCTGGGAACTGATGATCAAGGTACTGCTGATGATGATGACGCCAGCCCCTCTCGCCGCTGGCGCCCCTCCTGCCAACCCCAGATCACAGGGATCAGGCCTCTGTGCAGATAATCTGAACCCAGATGACATTTTACACCCCAGGTCTTCGGACTGGGCCTCGACAGACAAGATTGCCAAGGATTTGGCGAGCCGCATTCGTCGGCCTCTAGAACCGGGCGCACATAACTAACTAGCTCTGGGCAGAGTGTCCCCGTCCCCTCCTTAGAGGGTAAGGTGGCCACCACTCCCATCACGGGGGACGCCTGGGTGTTAGACAATACAGAGGTTTCATACAGAGTTCCACAGAGATCCGTTGCAACCCGTCCGGCTGCGCCCTCTTTGTTTTTCATCGGCAGACGCAGTGTTGGTAGACCAGGAGGTACACTACCTCTCAGCCAAAGGAGCAATAGCTAGGACATTTTTCATTCCTAGGAAGTTAACTGTCAGACCGCTGCTGGTGTGGAAAGTACGTTTCACTCTGTAAGAATATATTACTTTAATGGATGAAGATGATGTATGACAAACCAAAGAAATTGTGACATCATTTTAGCTTTTTAGAGCAGTAATCATAATTTCTATTACAGAAAGAACCCCTTCTTTCTGTTCAGTACTGTAGGAATTGCTTAAGGTTTTACAGCTCTGAGCCCATCAACATGACTTCAGGGGTGCTACAGTTTTGTCATGAATACAGAATGTTAGCACTTGAGTTAGAACACTGTGGGAAGCTGAAGGAGAACACTGAGCAATTGACTGACAGGCTGCTTCTCCTGTTGGAAGTATATGTTTTAATCAGACTTGAGACAAGACTTGATTCTCGTATGGCTGAGGAAGACAGTTTAAACTTACAGAAATTTGCTCTCATTTTAGCTCATGCAGCACCTTCCATAATTTCAGAAATTATGAGAGAAAACAGTTTTCTTTCACACATAGTTTATCAAATCCCAGCAGAGGGTCAGCATTTTTCACAGGGTAAAATCACCTAAGAACACACAATTCCTAAAATTAGTATGGTGCCACCAACAAATGATTATATTGCAACTAAAATCTGTTATCAACCTTTACATGTGCTCCTTTTTGTGACCCGGAAAACCTGGCATTTACTACAATGGATTTCAATGGCCTGAAATGACTGCCACAGCATGTTGTCAGTGTTGTGGTCACAAATCAAGGACAGCTCCCTTTAGGACCCTTTCACATGCCGCTTGGGGTCGAAATGCACTTACCTTGCACCTTATATGTTTTTTTCCATTTACTTTCAGGATGTGGAGACCTTGTCCCAAAGGCCTGTAATGGCTGTCACAACATATTTTCAGGTTCTGGCAAGCAAATCAGGATTGACTAGTCCGGTCAAGATATCACTATTGTGTTAACCCTTTCATTACCACCCAAGCAACTCTTTAAAGGTGAATTTCTCAAAAACGGCTGAACGAATTTACACCAAATATCAAAATGCATGCTTTCTAAGTAAAGTTCAAACTTTCTGCCCAATTTAATGCATTTTCATTAAGCTTGTTTTTCTGTATCACTTCCCAAAATGTTCTAGGGGAAATAAGCAAGCTGCAGTGGATGGACTTTTTTGGGGGATATTATAGTGAAGATTAGTTATACCACGCCAAAGTTACTAGAAAACAAAAAAAAAAATCTTCCTATAAAAACTTTAATTTAATTATAACTACACAGTGGCAACTTCTGACAGGGATATATATATATATATATATATATATATATATATATATATATATATATATATATGTATATGTATATATATTTCAATCGTTGCTTTCCACCGCCTTGATTCCAGGCAAGAAACGGAAAGTCTACCTACAACTCTGGTGCCAATCAAATTTTTAATTTGTTATTTCTCCGACCAGCCAGTCCGCCATGACGCGTTTCGACCCCCACTGGGTCTTGATCCCACAGAGCTAACGGTGCTTTACTATTTTAACTTAATGCAATAACAAAACTTCTCTCTGTTGGCCTAATAATTGAGCTCAATAGAGCAGCAATGTCTCTTTCTATCTACTTACAAGTAGGAACCGCTCAAATCACTAGCAAGTACGTATGTATGGAATTGAAGAATTCGTATAAAGATCATACCTTTAGGTAACCTTTTAAATACACTATGTTTATGCCTTTTAAATCTTTTTTCTAATAATAAATATAATTATTTACTTATATACCTCTTGTTTTTTCTGTTTTCTGTTTTCTTATAGCCACCTCTCTTGGGGGAAATATCGTATTATTTTTTACAGAAAGAAGCCGTCCGGGTGACAAGGGTTACTATACCCTTGTGAGGAGTTGTTTTGTACAAATATTAGGTTGAGCTAAACAGACTTAGGATGCGCTTCGCGGTTGTTCTTAATATACAATGCATGAAGAATACTGTATTTCCTATCTAGCACTTTTGCTCTTTTCTAATAAAAAGATTCTCTTTTAGTCAAAGTCAAAAATGTATTGTTTCCAATTATTAAAAATTATTACAAAATTACAGTGCATTAGATAATCGTTGAAATTCGTTAAAAATTTGCTTATTTTGTACATGTTAAAAAAACATCTCATGTCTCCCCATGTTCCGCTTGTCGTAGGATCGATTCTACTTTTCTCACGTATTTGACCCCCCTACAAGCCAACACGGGAGACGATCCCTCCAACCATCGAATTACAGCTTGCCTGCATGTACGAATGTTCATTTTATTAAAAATGTTTTTTAAAAGTCGTCTCCTTAAGTCCATAAGAGCCGGGCAAACACATAGCAGGTGGGTTAATGTTTCATTTTGGTACCCACATGTGACAATGAGGGTCTGTATAACTGCCCTTCCAGGATAGTCCTTAGAAGGCTGTAAGCCCAGCCGGTGTTCTATATATCTCTGTTTTAGATTCTCATTAAAATGACTTTCTGAATAAGGCTGTGGCTTTGTCCCAGAATATTATCACTGACCACCCGTGTCGTCGCTTCGAAAATATCGATTTGTCTTCAAGAAAGGATTCCCATTTGACAGCGTTGTTTGTTGTCCTATCAAAGCTGGTTTTATCCGGGATTGAATCCCATGTTGATTGGATTTTTAAACCCCTCAAGGATTGCAACAAGAAGTCTCCCCAGCTGCCTAGTGTAGACTGTTTCTGCTGGTTTTCGATTTCATTCCAACACAGGCTGTCCAGTGAGCCTTCCTCTGACAAACGTAATTTGTGGCAAAGTTTCGCAAAAGTACCCATACTGCGAAATTTCTGATTCAGCAGGCCAAATTCTAGGCGTACCTGTGCTGGTGAGGCTGATTTTGGAAGATTTAGAGCCGCTTTATATACCTTTGTTTGTAGGTTATTTAGCAGCCCCACTTCTTTGCCACACCAGGTGCCAATGCGTATGACAAGGTGGGTAAGGTCTGTGATTTCATCACGTTTAGCAAGTGTGTGTAATTTGGACAGCTCCATTTTTTCCACAATAACCGATGTGCATAGATCAGGGAGTGTGTTTTCGCCTTTAGGTCTATTTTATGTTCTTTGTTGGTCAGGCCTCGCCCCAATTTTAATCCTAGATATTTATAGGTTACTTCCTCCTTTATTTGGGTACTGTTTGCGTACTATTTGAATGTTGGTTTCTTCGGATCTACTAAGCAGACTTCTTTGGTCTTTTCTTTATTTAATTTCAAGCTTTCATGCTCCAAGTAAATTACAAGGTTGTTTATCATTCTTTGCAGCCCTATTGGGGTTTGACTCAACACGACTATGTCATCGGCATATTGAAGAAAGGGAATTGGGGTGTTTGCCAAGTTTGGTGGGTGACCTTCCCCCACCTGTATGTGTTTGGTAATGTCCGCCATGTAGAGATTAAATAAGCTTGGGGCCAGTACACAGCCTTGTTTTAGGCCCTGTTGCGTGCGTATTTCGGCAGTAATGCTGCTATTGTCTCCCAGTTTGACTCTAGCCCAGGTGTCACTGTACAGGCTTATTATAGCCTCCAATAGGTTCTTCGGTAACCCCCATGATCTTAATTTTTCCCATAGTCTATTCCGGTTCACCCTATCGAAGGCGGATCGCAGGTCTATAAAACAAGCAAACAGTCTGGTCTTCTTTGCTTCTGCTTTTTCCTTTAGAAGGGCCAAGGTTGTCCAATTTGTTAAAGTGCCCGTTCTTGGCCTAAAACCCGTTTGAAACATGGGTATTATATTTGTGTCCTCCATCCAGTCTTGGAGATGCTGCAGCAAGCATGATCCATATAGTTTCGCTTCCACGTCGATCAGCGATATTAGCCTGTAATTCCCTGGGTCGTTGTGATCGCCCTGCTTGAAAATGGGGTGTATTATATTCCTTTTCCAGGACTTGGGCATTTTGTTCTGGCTATAGATCCAATTAAAGAGTGGTGCTAAATATTCTGCCCAGAACTCCGGGGAGTATTTAAAAAGCGCATTTGGGAGCCCGTTAGGACCTGCTGCACCCTCTGTTTTTAGACTTTTTATTATACCTTTTAGCGGTTTGGTTGTTACCAGGGTGTCTAGGACTGGTATTTCTTCTGGTATTTTTGATAGTATTGTAGGCTTCTTGCCCGTTTTATTTTTGGGCCGATTCTTGTTGGCCACGGTTGACATGCTGATATCTTTCTGCTGGATTTCTTATGATCTAAAAAGAGCTTCTGCGTACTCTAAGTTTTTGGTGCATATTCCACACTCTTTTTTACACTGTCGATTTTGTCCGTTCTCCCTGCCAGAAAACATGTTTTTAACATGCTGGTTCAATTTATTTTCTCCAATTCCTGCCTCTTGTCTGAGTAGGTTGCCCTTTGTCAATTTGTTAATAATACCCCAAAATGACCAACCGTTTTTATTTTTACTTGCAACTAGTAATTTTGTCCAGATTTCTTCTTGGTATAGTTTTTTTGCTTTGCTCAGCAGGGTCTTATATTTTTTCCGCATGGCCTTTAATTTCGCCTTATCAGGTTTCTTTCAGTTTTTCACTATTGCTACCTGATTCCGGACTTCGCGTGAAATTTTCCTTTTTTCCTCCCTGAGGGAGAGGTTGAACCAAGGCTTCTTCCCTGTATCGATTCATCCTTTATTCGGTTTCGTGGGTGGAGGGTCTCTCGTTAGGGCACTACATAAATATTCCCATGTTTTTATTGGGTTTTCTTTTTCTTTACTTGTCATTTCTGACAATTTTTTTAAAAAAAATTCTATTGTTGGTTTTATGTCTTTCCTTCCCCATATCACTTTCCGAAGGTGGAATTTTTCAGTGTGTTGAGCAACAGTATAGATTTTTTGGGATTTGTTGACCATCGTATCGATTTTAGTAATTAATGGGAAGTGATCACTTTCTGTACGTTGCTCGACCAAGAAAGTGCTTACTTTCGATACCAGGTTATTGTTCATTATCGTGAAGTCTATTGTTGATTTCCGGTTACCGCTTAAAAAAGTTATTGATGTGGGCCTGTCCCCGTTTACGTTCCCATTCAAAATTGATAGGCCCAGGTCTCCGAGCTCCTGAGTAATACAATTGTCCTTTTTTAGGTTACTATTAAAATCTCCTGAAATGATCAGGAAATGCGAACCGTGTGAGATTTGTAGTGCTTGACTCAAAGACCATAGTGTTGTTAATCTCTCCTTCTTCTGTTTCTTTTCTGGGTGAACATAGACATTGAGCATTAATAAGTTATGGTTGTGTAGATTAGAGTTAGTCCATTCTGTGAGTTTTATTGCTTGCAGCCAATTTACCCCAGTATCTACTTCTTCCACTTGCCATCCGTACCGCTGTGTGATGTATATTGATAGGCCTCCTCTAGGGTGTCCAAATTTTGAGAGTTTTTCTGCTAGGACATGAGACTATGTAACCGGGGATGGATACTGGGCTCAAATTTCAAGTTTCTTGGAGTAATATTAGATCGTGTTGTTCCAAGAATTTTATGGTTTCATGATCTTGCCCCATACTGTTGAAGCCATGGACGTTCCAAGAACAAATGCTAATCGTTTGTGTGTTCAACGTGATGGATTCGTCCCGAGTTCTTTGAGTTTTCTCCGGTTCGTTTTGATCATAAAGTGTTATCCGCAGCTGTGGTTTTTTATTCTTATTTGGCTTTTTAGAATGGCTAGGAACTCTTATTGCTCAACGCCTTTGCGACCCAAGACCAGTCTGTGCTCTTTTCCAGCATGGTTTCTTGTTCGTCTGAGTTTGCCTGGATCCTTGCTCGTTGTGGTATTTTTTGTGGGGTTACTGAGCATGCACTCTTTAAGCATGATTTCTGAGGGATTCCGGCTTCTGGAATTTCTTTTGGGTGTTTTTAAAAAGGGCGAATGGGTATTTTTTCCGTTGATGTCGCCTCAGCCCAATGCCCCATGCTTCAAAGATCAGGCTCATAGCGAGTATCCTGTCTACAACATTTCTTCACGACCAAGTTGTTAAGGACTCCTCTACGTCCGGATTGTTTACATTGGTTTTGAATTCTACAGTCAGGAGTTCTTGCGATGATATTTCATCTAATTCTGGAATTTCTTTGAGCAGCCGCATTATATTTCCTCTGTTCAAGAAGTCTTGTCCTCCAGTTGTCTGATATTCTGGTACGAATGTCCGTTTTTCAGGGGATTCTTCTTGTGTTTGGACTACTGGTTTTTCTTCCTTTTCTTCTTGCTGTTGTGTGTTTTTTATTGGTTCTCCTTTCATGTTTATTGTTCTACCTAGTCCTAGGGTGTTTTTTGTTGTTTCTCCAGTTGCGGTAGTTGTTCTATCTGGCTGAAAGATGGGTGCGATTGGCCTACCTGTATTCAACTTGTTCCCTTTGTTTTTTATGCCATCCAGTTTGTCGTACTTTGTTTGTTTAGATGTCTGTGTAAGCGCTAGGTACTGATCTTTTTGTTGGAGTTTGCAAGATCGCCCATACCCGTTTGTCTTTATTTTAATCGGCGTTCTGGCACTCCCGTCTTCCATATCTGTTTTTATAATTTGCCTTTGGTTGATTTTATTGCCTTCGATTGGTTGTTTTTCCACATTCTTTGGAGAGTTTTCGGTCCACTTGTCTTGTTTAACTTTTCTACCGGCATGTGTTGGGGTTTCGTTTATCCGCTGTGTCATTACTACCTGGTCTCCGTTGTCCTCTTCGCATGATCGTTTTTCATCACCATCGACTTGGATCCGGTCTTTGTTTTGTAGCTGAGTAGTTTTATGTTTTTTTGTAGACAAATTTTTTTCTCCTTGTATGTGATTTGACTTGATCAACATGGGAGAGGTCACTGATTCAATTAGCGAATTGTATCCATTCTCTTATTTTGACTGGTTTGATTGATCCAAGGTCTTATCTGTGAGGTTTGAAGCGTTTTTTTCCGTTAATAGTTTCTCTTTGTTTAAAGTTGTTTGATTGGAGATTGGATAAGTATGATCATTTGTCAGAGGGAGCTCCTTAGGCTTGGTCCTCCCCTTCCTGGCGCGATTCCTTTGTCTTTTTGTTAACTTTGTTTTTTGATTGTCACTTACGCTTTGTGTATCATCAATTCAACGGGCTCTCTGTTCTGAACGCTCCTTGTTTGTCTTTTTTTTCTCTTGTTCCTGGGCATTGTTTGTGTTTTGTTCCTTGTCTTCGTATAGGCTCCCATTTTCCTCTTCAAACTCCTTAATCCCTCTGGGGCTCCTGTTTTTTTTTTTTACTCCTATTGAAGACTGAACTGCCCCTAGGATATCTTTTAGGATGTCAGGTAGGTTTGACAGTTTATCCACCAATTTGCCACATACACAGCTTGGCTGGGCGGTATCTGTGTGGTATACCGTGTCTACCCTCCTAGGTGGGAGCGATGCCATATGGTCCAGCCTAGTATTTATGCCTGAAATGTGACCAGCGATTAGATTTATTAAATCAATTTGTACATCCATTTTATCGGACTGGAAATTCAGTGCCCTAATTGCATGGTCCAAGGTTATTAATAATGTTTCGCTCCATGGGGCCTTATTAACCTCTCCAGCCTGAACTCCCAAAACCTCGGACACTTCTTCTGACCCACTCACAGAGGAGATCGTAATTGGGGACGTCAGGTTTATTGTGTTTGGCCATCCTTTTTTTTTCCTTGCCCCTCTTCCCCTTTGTCGTGGTTTTTGTCTGGATTTAGTGGTGTTGATTCTAACCTTTCTTCTCCACCCAGTCCCTTTTCCCGATCTTGTGCCGGCCTGTGTCCACCTTGCGGGCTTTGCTGATTCTTGGTTTCTTCATTGCGTTGGGATTGGATGAGCTTTCCTGTTTGAGTATTAGATTCCATTAGTCTGTCCAAGCGTGTCTCATTGGGTAAGGAGAAGGACGTTGACCAAAAGTCATCTTTTACAATGATGTGCTCGACCCCAGTTTTGTTTTCCTTTACAGTAGGGCTATGGTCTTTGTCCGTATTCCTGGTTACTATTTTCACAGGTTTTTCCTGAGTTGGGGAGCTGTTATTATGTATATGGGCTAGTACCACCATTGAGTTACGATCTTCAATGTTGCCTTTTGACTTAGCAGGAATTTGAGAAGTTTGTGACTGATTTGTTGGTTTAGTTGGCGAGTTGTTCTCAAACGTGCATTTTTGTGCTTCCTTTTCCTCTATCTTGCTCTTTACTTGCGGCTGTTCACTGTTGTTTGTCCTTGATGCCGGTGTAATTGGACTTGGCAGGTGCGTTTGTTCATGCGTTTGGCCATAAATGACCGCCATGGGGTCCTTCAAGTAAAAAAAATTTTGAATTCCAATGATTTTTTTCGGACTAGTTGTCGATAGTTCGGGGGCAGACACAAGTCTCTCTCTTTGCTGTACGATCTTTTTCTTTTTTTTCCCCGTCTTTAGTGGGCCCTGGTCTTTATCTTCATTGTTTCTTTTGGTCTCGTCATTTGTCTCCTGCCGCACTCTTTCGGACCTCATGATTTCCCGCTTACTTGTTAACGATCTGCCGGCGCTCCGACTTTTTCTCTCTGGCTTCGTTTTTTGCAGACTCTTCGCGTTTTTATGTGTTTTACGCGTTTTTATGCTCGTGGCTCCGCAGCTTTGTTTTGATCACGGCCTTCTACAACGCTGATGTAGGCCGTGATCTTGAGGCTGCTACTCCGCTCCGGTGGTCTATGCGTCATTGCGCCTCACCGCGGCTCACCACTCGTATCTCCCAAGCCTGTCTGCTCCCTCTGTGTCCCGGCTTGCAAGGGCACGGCACACAACACTGGGGCAGCTGCCGTCAGGGAGGGGCGATGTTGCAGATGTGTGACGGTGTGACAGCCCATGGCTCTGTTTTCAACAATGTGCCACTGCCGGTTTGGCCACAATTAATTCTATTCAAAAGCCAAAGATGCTGCAGTCAACAAAACTGCCAAAGTCGACAGGTTCTGACCAGCTGGCAGTATATTCTATGATTGCTGGATTTCAACACAGCAGGGATTCTTGTGGGATTTCCGATGTGATTTCAAAACTGCAACCAGGCAGTTTCTGAGCAACAGCAGTGTTGTTGGCCAGGGCCTGAGCCTCCGCCGCCCTTCTTCCCTGCTTCTGCCCACTCACCTCCCCGTGAGGTGCCCCTGCAAATACCTGCAAATGCCTTTTAGTTACTGACTTAGCTTGGCTTAGCCTTTGGCTTTGGTTTTTAAGATCAGCAGGGGGCTATTCAGGATTATAGTCAGTAGGGGGCTATTCAGGGTTCAGGGTCAGGCAGCATGGCATGGCACGGCGCTGGGTTTTGCTGGGGGGCTCACCGTCCTGAGTGCATTCTCGCTGTCTCGCTCGTGGACTCGTGGACTCGCTTCCGCTAGAATTCCGTCACCCCAATCCCAATTCAAGCAGGCCTGCAGAGCACCACACAGTTTTTTTGCAGGGATTTTTCCCTCAGTGCAGGATCGACGAGCCAGTGGTATCGTGGCTGGTCAATTCTTATCAGTTTTCCCCCACTGTGCCTCAGGGCATCCTCTCACCTCTTCCCAGGTCGTGGTGTGGCTCAGGCTCCGGGGGCGCAGACTCTGGCTCTGGCCAGCGGTCGACCGGCAAGCACAAACCACAACGCCAACGCAAACGCTAGGACGCTGCAGCCATTCAGCTTCTCGTGCTGCAGCAACCTCTCCGCCTCCAATAGTCCGCACAAATATCTGCTCTGAGCCCAGGAGCGCCCCCCGAGGGCTAAAGGTCGGGACCAGGGCCGGGGTTCACCCGCGGCACCAATACACGCCAATACACAAGGGAAGCGAGGCAATTCCGCTACAGACACCCTTAGATCGTGGTCCGGGATCCCGCCGCTGCCACTGCTCCCGCTGCTCAATGTGCTCTGTGCTCCGTGCTCTCCTGCGGGTCTCAAGCAAAACCCGTACTGGACCCTGGCTCTCTTTTAGATATTAGACTAACAAATTGTCGAGCTTCGGAAATTGTATTGTGCAGTTTTTCGCTACAGTTGATTCTCACGCAGCGACTCAATAGGTACTCAAATATATGTTGGTCCGGATCCATTCGTTTTAATAAGGGACAGACAGTATCCCTTTATTATACTTTTTAGTAGAGCTTTACATAATTCTTGTGCTTCTCTCTTCCTTACAACTCCTTTAGGACAAGGTTAATCTTACAGGAAAACCCAGGGTGTCCACGACAATCAAATACATTTACTGGATTGTCTTTAAAAGGTATATCGTTTTATGTTCTCACTATCTTTATACATGGACGTAAAGCTTTTTTGGTTCCTACTATCTTGTTTAAAATACCTCTAGGGACCAGTTTCTTCTACTTGGTCCTGTAAACAACTTAAAATCACGGGATGGATGTGTGTCTATACTCTGTAACCTCTCGCACAAATTTTCTCTCAATAGCACAGAAATATAAATCTGGGTCTATGCTCTGCAACCCCTTGCACAACTTTCTCTCCACAGCACAAAATGTGGTATGTAGAGCACATCAACTATTCTCTTTGCATGTATCTTTTCCTGTTTACCCTTCATTATATTTTTGGTTTGTATATACTGCATATCTCTTTGTTTGGCAATATTTGCAGCCTTGAAAAAGTTACTATGTAACGAAACATGTGTCGGCTGCCGATCCATTGCGCTACAGGAAACTTACTGTTTAACATTTTACATCTTTTTAGGGAACACGCAGCTTTGCCCCTCACCACACTCAGGGAGGCTTGGATTGCGGACACGAGGGAGGCAATCACAGACGGGGAATGGAAGATCATCCTAGGCCACCCTAGGAGAGTGTCCAGGAATGTTAAATTCAAATTTATACAGGCCATGGTCTTGCATAGGGCATACCTCACCCCCCAAAGACTACACAAGATGTTTCCCAACACCATCCACAACTGCCCTAGATGTCATGAGGATGAAGCTAATATTATTCACATGTTATGGGCATGCCCAAGACTATGTAACTACTGGGCAACAATCAGAAACACAATATACACTGTAACTGGTCTGCAGATCCCTGAGAGTGCATTACCCTGCCTGATAGGTAACAGGAAGAGGTCCAAGGCCTGTAAGGCACAACTGAAATGTGTGGATTTGGCTCTCTTGTTGGCACTCCGAACTCTCACCATGAGATGGAAGTCGCCCAGGCCCCCTGCTGTAGAAGTATGGCGGTCCGACATGCTGAAATGGGGAAAGGCAGAGGCTGCGGCGCTGCGTAGGGAGGAAGAGAAGGGACACCGTAAATACCCTATTGCGCAGGACTGGGACCGTATGTTAATAGAGATGGAAGATGTCGACCCAGAAACGCCACTGGTGGATACTGCCTGAACATACACCTGGTATGTGGAATGTATGCTTGCGCTGCTACCTTGCCTAGATACACCGGTAACCATGCCTATGGATTGCAGTATCCTCTCAAAAAGACATAAAGCGAATGTATTCAATTTACGGACGATGTACACGGGGATAGCCAGAAGACGAGAGGAAGGAGGGGGAGTTGGGAGGGACGGATTATAAACGGACGATACGGTGATCTACAGACACGTAATAAATGTTATACTGAAATGTTACTTGGAAAAATTACGAGATGTGGCGACCAAATAGATATGTGGAAGGATATGTCAAAGTTAAGTTAAAGAAAACGGAAAAGACTGTTCCTATGTGCAATGATTAAATGTACTATGAAATGCTTGTCACAGTCACGAATAAAGAGTTTTAAAAAAAAACATTTTACATCTTTGTAATATTGTGTCATTGCAATCTATTTGCTTTGAACTAAATTAACTGCGATCCATCGCTTCACAGAAAGATTACTGTATTACATCTTCCATCATTGTGTCATTGCAATTTATGTGCTTTGAACCAAACTGAACGAAATGTATTAAGAATATTGCCATTTGTATGTATCTTACATATATTAAATACTACTACAAACTACTTACTGCTTTTCGTCTAAATTTGATATTATAGGACAGAACAACTCTTTATGACTAAATCACAGAATGGGTTAGAGTGCCGAGGTTATCTTTATATGTTGTACACTGGATTTTATAGAAACACAGTGAGTAGACACCCGAGGTAGTGGGGTGCATTTTTGTGTCTAACCTCGAGGGGCATCAGTAATAAATATCAGTCTTCAGGCCATACAAAGAATGATGTGCTACCATTGAAACCACCACAGCCGTTTGTCGATTGTTGTATAGATCTAAAGGTACCGTTTGGCGGCAACCTAACACTTTAAATACTTCGTCACTATCTACTAAGTAACTGAGTGTCTGAAGTAAACGTTTGCACAAACAGACAGAAATAACATTAAAAAATCATTACCTTTATTACTCTATTAAGACATTCATCTGCCACCATCCGAACATCGGACTCTGCATCATCACTGCACAGAAGGAACAGTTCCATAGCAATACCCAAGAGCTTTTGAAATTCTGGAGAATTTCTATGGGGAAAAAAACACACATAAGCGAAAATGATGCTAGTTAAAGAAACAGTTCTCTAATTGTATCTATATTGTGTGGGGCTGAGAGGATATGTTGGCAATTTATTAAGCACAAATTGTAGCCCCACTGATAAAGGAGATGCTGTGCAAAAACTAAGGGAAAAAAAAAGAGGAAAACAAGTAAAACTAATCCAGAGTGTTATTGGTATAGAACAAAAATGTAAGTCCAATAACTCTGCACAAGACATATTTTAGTTATAAGTAATAGATAATAATAAGCCAGTAGGCAGTTGCTTCCCCTTGCCTAATTTCCCACAATGCACAATTTAGGTGTATTCAGTACGCAATCTTACACCAAGACTTTTTAACCCCAGCGAAACTCAACCACATATTCCCCTCTTTTAGCTTTACATGCCCTGATGCCACTCTGATGCCGCCGACCTCCAGCGTATGTTGTGTGTGCGCCTTCGCTGGATACCTATTGGCAGACGATTCAAGCAGCCCTAACATGTTACTGAGCTCACACACTTCACCTGCTCTGGCCAGGGTCGGATTGCCAATGCGGGCAATCGGGCGTGGGCCGATGCATAAGTGCCAGTAGGGGGCTGCTTTTTTTGGGGGGCTCTGTCAACTGCCCACAGTGTGCGAACAGGCCAGGTATTGTTGTGGCCTTTGAGCCATTCTAATCTAGTTGTCAGTTCTCACCACGGCCCCCATGGGTCCAGCCTGTCCCAGAACTGAAGCAATGTCATTCACCTTTCACCTGCCCCTCCTCCTCTAGGACTTCACATTTAGGTCATAGTGGAGGGGTGGGAGAGTGCACAAAGGCTGAAAGTTCTCGTTGGAAGGCGAGGTCAGGTCAGGTGTTTTGGCCATTTTCACCTCGACCTGGTTTGTTCAAACATCATTAGGTAATCTATCCAGCACATACCCAGTTTATTTTGTGTACTTGTAGCATGTGTTTGCTGGAGAGATCCGTGTTTTTATGGCACGACACGGAGGCCAATATTATGCAATCTCCTTTATTGCTTAGCTCACAGCAGCAACAATGAAAGGTTCTAGAACAATAGTAAACATTCCAGGTAGGTATATAGTCCATGTGCACGCAGTGGTCTTCCTTCTTTGTTGCTGCTGCTCACAAGATAAGTACCCTGATCTGATTGTCTGCATTGTGCTTGCCTGTGTTGTGTGTGTGACTGCCCTCTTATGGACTGTGGGAGGTTATTTGTGGAGTGTGTGTCCCACCTCTCCCTCCCTTTACTTTAGCAGCACTGCTAGTTCCTATTTTGAATTTTTTACTTTGTACTTTTTATATTTCTTTTTCTATCCCCTCGCTTTTACAGCGCATCCACTGAGCTCACAATCCTATTTCTACTGTGTTTCCGCCTGTCTCTGCGGATCGGGTGTGCCCCACCTTTCTCTTAAGTGGGGGCTCGTGAACTTTTCTTTCCGCTCCTCGCTTTGCCCGGTGCCGCGGCGGAGTCCCTCTCCCACCCGCACCCTCGTACTCATACCCTTCTTCTCCCTAGCTCCCTTGGACATTTCAGCCCAAAGGAGCGAGTCGGACGGGACCGGCGTCTTTTGAACGCCGGCCCCATCCTTCTGACATCGCCAAACGCGTCTCCATGGCAGCGCGGCCCTTCTCATGCATAACAGGGCCGCGCAGGGTTGCCATAGAGACGCATCCTAATAGAGACGCATCGTAATTGAAGCAACTAGCGTTTAAAACACGCGCTTACCTTTTTCTCCGCCTAAGGGATCCCGCAGATCTAGAATAAATAAAAAAAAAAGGGGGGGGGGGACTTTAACACATAACGAATACTAGGCTTCAAGGAATGTACTGGAGCCGAAGCCGATTCTTCCGATTACTGAAGGGGTAATCTCTGGATAAAACAGAAATAAACATAGGACTACATTTGCTTTAGAGGAAAGTACACTATGCTAGAGTATAAGAACACAGTTAACCACTCTGATAAGAGAAAAGGGACTACCCTACATTAAAGGAAAGCTCCTTGGCACCCGTTTTGGTTTCCATGACTACTTACCTCCATTTTGTCACCAACATTCCTGTTTCTGACAGTTAGCCTTTACCTAATACACAAATTGCAGATCCTCCCTTTCACTATGACTTCTGAAGCTTCAACCTCCTCTATGCAAGACAAATTGGAAGGACTTATTAGTAAAGTCCTGGAGAAAGTGATGGGGTCTTTGGACGAGACCATTAACAAGAAATTAGAATTTTTTACTAAACAGGGAAACAACAAACAAGAGCTCAAGGAGACTCTAACCAGAGAAAAAGACAAATTACTTTTAATCCCCCAGACGGTGCCAAAAAATCTAAGACCTCCAACTCTGGTTGCTTGAACTCACGCTCTGGCGGTGACAATAATGATGCCTCGGGCACACTAGATGGGCAGTCAACAGGCCCAAACCTTCCAATTCCCTTCGATAGCGAGGATGAGATAGATCTCTCTTGTTCCTCAAACTCTGATGAAGAGGAAGGTGAAATCAGAGAGAGTTTGGGTGAGGCGTCTGAGGCCTCTGGGTCCAGAATGGGAATACTTGACCCCTTCGGGGAACACATGTTTGACCCCCTACTTAATAAACACCCCCTCTCGCCAGAATGGACCCCGTCACCACATATCGGTGAATATCTCTCCTTTTGGCTCCATAAGGAAATGCCCAAAGAGGTCAGGGCTCGCTTAAGGTCCGAATGTCCCCGACCCTCCCTTCCCAACAAAATCGCTTTCACCCCTGAATTAAACAGTAAGGTGGTGGCTTTCATTGCCAAGACCGGGAAGGATCCCAGGAGGGGACTAGATAGGGGCCTGAAATCCTGCCAAGATAGGCTACTAGACATCACGGGTCCACTCACTAAAATGTTCGAACTGGCGGAAGGGGCGTATGTATCTGACACTCCCATTGATCCAAAAGAACTACGCCAATGGCACAAAGGGCGATCTGCCTCCTAGGCAACGCAAATACCGCACTTTCTAATGAAAGACGCAAGAGCGTACTCTTGAAGATCGACCCAAAATTGAGCGAACTTGCCACAAAGGAAGGAAGTGCTTCATCTCAAGGCCTTCTCTTCGGAGAAGAGTTTATCAAGGAAATGGCAAAGTACGTGGGGGCTTTTAACTCCATCCAAAAGTCCCAACAAGACATCAAGAGGGTTTTCAACAACAGAGTTTTTTCACGGGCCGGGAGGATGCGGGGTCGATTCCCCGGCCGTGGAAATTCTTCATCAAGACCCTTTGGAGGACGTGGAGGAAGACCCTTTCAGTCCAGTTATGGATATCAGTCATCCTTCTTTCCCCAGAGACCGAGGTTCACAGGAAGAGGCTTCAGAGGCGAAAGGAAAACAAGAAGCTTCTCTACCGGTAAGAACCAAAGACCTTTCAGATACCCCTATAAAGGTGGGCGGGAGACTAGCCCTTTTCTCTGGGAACTGGACTATGGTGACTCAGGACCCTTTGGTGCTAGACACCGTGAAGGGATACAAAATAGAGTTTGTCGATTTTCCTGTCCAAAAAAGACTTCCCCAAGAAATACATTTCTCACAGAAAGACTCTGCTTTAGTATCCCAAGAAGTCAAAGACCTTTTTTTAAAGGGTGCAATCACGGAAGGAGAAGAGATTGGCTTCATCAGCAATGTCTTTCTGGTAGAGAAGAAAGACAAAAAAATGAGACCCGTCATAAATCTCAAAGACCTAAACCAGTGGGTGATCTACCGCCATTTCAAAATGGAGGGAATTCACCTCCTCAGAGATCTGTTGAGAAAGGGCGACTGGCTTACTCGCCTGCATCTCAAAGACGCGTATTTAACAATCCCAATCTGGCCCCCCTTACCAGAAATTCCTCCAATTCTCCTGGGAGGGCAAACTTTGGCAGTTTTGCAGCCTTCCCGTCGGCCTTTCATCGGCCCCTTGGGGTTTCACCAAGGTTCTTCGTCCGATAGCAGGATGGCTAAGGAACAAAGGGGTCAGACTGATTCTTTATCTCGACGACATCTTGATAATGTCCGAATCCAAAGAGGGAGCTTCTCAACACACTACCCTCGCAATAAATCTTCTCCAATACCTAGGCTTTGTGAAAAACACAAAGAAATCCTCTACATCTCCAACCCAAGTCACTCAATTCTTAGGCTTTTCAGTAGACACTCTCCAAGCGGAATTAAAACTTCCAGGAGACAAAGTCAGGAAACTCAGAAAAGAATTGAGGAAAGCGCTAAAGATTCGCTCCTTTCCTCTAAGAACCCTGGCAAGGATTCTAGGTCTACTATCCTCAACTATCCAAGCGATTTACCCGGGTCCCCTACACTATCGGGCGCTTCAGAGGCTCAAGGCCAAAGCCCTCAGAATAAATCCATCTCATTCTCAAATGGTTTGCCTGGACACAGACTCCAGGAAGGAGATAATCTGGTGGTTGAAGAATGCAGAAGCCTGGAACGGCAGAGCGATCTTCGGAGAAGAACTGGACCTAGTCATACACTCGGATGCGAGTCTGGAGGGTTGGGGCGCGACATGCGGCAAAACATCTACCGGGGGACTTTGGACCCCACAGGAGAAGGATCTGCATATCTACTGCCTGGAACTTCTGGCGGGATCCTTTGCTATCCAGAGCTTTACCAAAGATCTGATGAGATGCTCGGTCATGCTTCGCATGGACAACATATCCGCTGTGAGATACGTGAACAAAATGGGCGGCCCTCATTCCAAGGGCCTCTCGGACCTAGCCAAGAACTTTTGGGCCTATTGCCTCGACAAGGGCATTTCAGTCATTGCCGAACATATTCTGGGGTTGAACAATGGGGTAGCAGACTGGTTCTCCAGGAACTATGTAGATTCGAGCAACTGGAGACTAGACAGGAACATTTTTCTTGCAATCCAAACTCGGTGGGGTCCCTTCGGGATAGACCTTTTTGCGGACCGTCTCAATACTCAACTACCCAAATTTTTCAGCTGGAGGCCAGACCCTCTGGCCTTGGGAATAGACGCCTTTTTTCAGAACAGGCTTGGTCTGAGACCCTATGCATTCCCACCTTTTGCCATGCTTCCTCGCCTCCTCATTCAAGTCCGGAGGAATACAGATTCTCTTGTGGTAATAACCCCCCTTTGGAGATCTCAAGCGTGGTTCCCCATTCTGCTGGAAATGAGTGTGGATTTTCCAATCCTCATTCCCACTTTCGAAGAAGTACTGACAGGACCTCACGGAGAATTCCACCCCCTTGTTCTTCAGGGCATCCTGTGTCTGATGGCCTGGAGGATTTCAGGAGACAGTGGCAAATCCCAGGACTTTCGGAAAGCGCTTTCAAGCTCATGTCAGAATCATGGGCCCTTGGTACCAAAAAAGCCTATAGATTGGCTTGGCGTAAATGGGTTTGCTGGTGCCTTCGACGGGGTTACGATCCCGTTTCAGCTGATATAGTTCAAGTTCTTAACTTTCTGACAGAAATCTTCGCCTCAGGACTGGCTTATCGGACAGTCAATGTATATAGATCAGCAATTGCTGCAGGTCACTGTTTAATAGATGGTTCCTCGGTGGGCCAGAATCTTCTGACCAAAAAACTTATGAGGAGTATGCGCGTTCTAAATCCTCCTCTACCAAAATACTCCGCTCTATGAGACGTGAGAGATGTCCTCAGATTATTTACTTCTTGGGGCGAGAACTCTTCTCTCTCTTTAAAGAAATTATCTTATAAATTAACTGTTTTACTATGTCTTATCTCCTTCAAACGTACTTCAGATGTTAAGGCCCTGGATGTCTCTAGTAGGGCTTTTCAACCAGAAGGAGTTTGCTTTTTCATTAAAAGACGAACTAAAACTATGTCAACCTCTGTTTTCTATCCCTTTTTCCCTCAGAATGAGATCTTGTGTGTGGGGAAGTGCCTGTTGGAATATGAGAAAAGAACTTTAGGACTGAGGGGTTCTGTAGATCAATTAATCATTTCCCACAGGTACCCTCATAAGGCGGTTTCCTCTCCCACTTTGGCTAGATGGGTTAAAGACGTCATGAAAGAAGCCGGAATTAACGTTTCTATCTTTGGCGCTCACTCTCTTCGAGGATACAGTAAAGGGGGTGGTGATGTACAGAGTATCTGAATTAAGCAGAACACTCCTACCCAGTCAACAGATCAGAGCTTGATCCATCACCGTTTTTTAGCTCACTGCACCATCCCAGTTCAGAACCTGGCTATATGCAAATTAGTCTGTCCCTGGCCCAGTGCATCATGGGAACAGGGCAGACCAAACTACCAAGCCAATTCTTTACCAGAAAGGAAACAAGCTTCCGGGGACCGGTTTCTGGCATCACAGCCGTCTTCGGCCCGGCTTGCTTGAATCCTGATGGTGCAGTGAGCAAGGGACTCACGTCAGAGCATACCCTTCCACGCTTATGGTGGACAAAACGATACAGTAAAGGGGGTGGTGATGGACAGAGTATCTGAATTAAGCAGAACACTCCTACCCAGTCAACAGATCAGAGCTTGATCCATCACCGTTTTTTAGCTCACTGCACCATCCCAGTTCAGAACCTGGCTATATGCAAATTAGTCTGTCCCTGGCCCAGTGCATCATGGGAACAGGGCAGACCAAACTACCAAGCCAATTCTTTACCAGAAAGGAAACAAGCTTCCGGGGACCGGTTTCTGGCATCACAGCCGTCTTCGGCCCGGCTTGCTTGAATCCTGATGGTGCAGTGAGCAAGGGACTCACGTCTGAGCATACCCTTCCACGCTTATGGTGGACAAAACGATACAGTAAAGGGGGTGGTGATGGACAGAGTATCTGAATTAAGCAGAACACTCCTACCCAGTCAACAGATCAGAGCTTGATCCATCACCGTTTTTTAGCTCACTGCACCATCCCAGTTCAGAACCTGGCTATATGCAAATTAGTCTGTCCCTGGCCCAGTGCATCATGGGAACAGGGCAGACCAAACTACCAAGCCAATTCTTTACCAGAAAGGAAACAAGATTCCGGGGACCGGTTTCTGGCATCACAGCCGTCTTCGGCCCGGCTTGCTTGAATCCTGATGGTGCAGTGAGCAAGGGACTCACGTCTGAGCATACCCTTCCACGCTTATGGTGGACAAAACGATACAGTAAAGGGGGTGGTGATGGACAGAGTATCTGAATTAAGCAGAACACTCCTACCCAGTCAACAGATCAGAGCTTGATCCATCACCGTTTTTTAGCTCACTGCACCATCCCAGTTCAGAACCTGGCTATATGCAAATTAGTCTGTCCCTGGCCCAGTGCATCATGGGAACAGGGCAGACCAAACTACCAAGCCAATTCTTTACCAGAAAGGAAACAAGCTTCCGGGGACCGGTTTCTGGCATCACAGCCGTCTTCGGCCCGGCTTGCTTGAATCCTGATGGTGCAGTGAGCAAGGGACTCACGTCTGAGCATACCCTTCCACGCTTATGGTGGACAAAACGATACAGTAAAGGGGGTGGTGATGGACAGAGTATCTGAATTAAGCAGAACACTCCTACCCAGTCAACAGATCAGAGCTTGATCCATCACCGTTTTTAGCTCACTGCACCATCCCAGTTCAGAACCTGGCTATATGCAAATTAGTCTGTCCCTGGCCCAGTGCATCATGGGAACAGGGCAGACCAAACTACCAAGCCAATTCTTTACCAGAAAGGAAACAAGCTTCCGGGGACCGGTTTCTGGCATCACAGCCGTCTTCGGCCCGGCTTGCTTGAATCCTGATGGTGCAGTGAGCAAGGGACTCACGTCTGAGCATACCCTTCCACGCTTATGGTGGACAAAACGATACAGTAAAGGGGGTGGTGATGGACAGAGTATCTGAATTAAGCAGAACACTCCTACCCAGTCAACAGATCAGAGCTTGATCCATCACCGTTTTTCAGCTCACTGCACCATCCCAGTTCAGAACCTGGCTATATGCAAATTAGTCTGTCCCTGGCCCAGTGCATCATGGGAACAGGGCAGACCAAACTACCAAGCCAATTCTTTACCAGAAAGGAAACAAGCTTCCGGGGACCGGTTTCTGGCATCACAGCCGTCTTCGGCCCGGCTTGCTTGAATCCTGATGGTGCAGTGAGCAAGGGACTCACGTCTGAGCATACCCTTTCACGCTTATGGTGGACAAAACGATACAGTAAAGGGGGTGGTAATGGACAGAGTATCTGAATTAAGCAGAACACTCCTACCCAGTCAACAGATCAGAGCTTGATCCATCACCGTTTTTTAGCTCACTGCACCATCCCAGTTCAGAACCTGGCTATATGCAAATTAGTCTGTCCCTGGCCCAGTGCATCATTGGAACAGGGCAGACCAAACTACCAAGCCAATTCTTTACCAGAAAGGAAACAAGCTTCCGGGGACCGGTTTCTGGCATCACAGCCGTCTTCGGCCCGGCTTGCTTGAATCCTGATGGTGCAGTGAGCAAGGGACTCACGTCTGAGCATACCCTTTCACGCTTATGGTGGACAAAACGATACAGTAAAGGGGGTGGTAATGGACAGAGTATCTGAATTAAGCAGAACACTCCTACCCAGTCAACAGATCAGAGCTTGATCCATCACCGTTTTTTAGCTCACTGCACCATCCCAGTTCAGAACCTGGCTATATGCAAATTAGTCTGTCCCTGGCCCAGTGCATCATGGGAACAGGGCAGACCAAACTACCAAGCCAATTCTTTACCAGAAAGGAAACAAGCTTCCGGGGACCGGTTTCTGGCATCACAGCCGTCTTCGGCCCGGCTTGCTTGAATCCTGATGGTGCAGTGAGCAAGGGACTCACGTCTGAGCATACCCTTCCACGCTTATGGTGGACAAAACGATACAGTAAAGGGGGTGGTGATGGACAGAGTATCTGAATTAAGCAGAACACTCCTACCTAGTCAACAGATCAGAGCTTGATCCATCACCGTTTTTTAGCTCACTGCACCATCCCAGTTCAGAACCTGGCTATATGCAAATTAGTCTGTCCCTGGCCCAGTGCATCATGGGAACAGGGCAGACCAAACTACCAAGCCAATTCTTTACCAGAAAGGAAACAAGCTTCCGGGGACCGGTTTCTGGCATCAAAGCCGTCTTCGGCCCGACTATAGGTGTGGCAGGGTATACTCAGACATGAGTCCCTTGCTCACTGCTCCATCAGGATTCAAGCAAGCCGGGCCGACGAGGCTGAAATGCCAGAAACCGGTCCCCGGTAGCTTGTCTCCTTTCTGGTGAAGAATTGGCTTGGTAGTTTGGTCTGCCCTGTTCCCATGATGCACTGGGCCAGGGACAGACTAATTTGCATATAGCCAGGTTCTGAGCTGGGATGGGGCAGTGAGCTAAATAACGGTGATGGATCAAGCCCTGATCTGTTGACTGGGTAGGAGTGTTCTGCTTAATTCAGATACTCTGTCCATCACCACCCCCTTTACTGTATCGTTTTGTCCACCATAAGCGTGGAAGGGTATGCTCAGACGTGAGTCCCTTGCTCACTGCACCATCAGGATTCAAGCAAGCCGGGCCGAAGACGGCTGTGATGCCAGAAACCGGTCCCCGGAAGCTTGTTTCCTTTCTGGTAAAGAATTGGCTTGGTAGTTTGGTCTGCCCTGTTCCCATGATGCACTGGGCCAGGGACAGACTAATTTGCATATAGCCAGGTTCTGAACTGGGATGGTGCAGTGAGCTAAAAAACGGTGATGGATCAAGCCCTGATCTGTTGACTGGGTAGGAGTGTTCTGCTTAATTCAGATACTCTGTCCATCACCACCCCCTTTACTGTATCGTTTTGTCCACCATAAGCGTGGAAGGGTATGCTCAGACGTGAGTCCCTTGCTCACTGCACCATCAGGATTCAAGCAAGCCGGGCCGAAGACGGCTGTGATGCCAGAAACCGGTCCCCGGAAGCTTGTTTCCTTTCTGGTAAAGAATTGGCTTGGTAGTTTGGTCTGCCCTGTTCCCATGATGCACTGGGCCAGGGACAGACTAATTTGCATATAGCCAGGTTCTGAACTGGGATGGTGCAGTGAGCTAAAAAACAGTGATGGATGAAGCCCTGATCTGTTGACTGGGTAGGAGTGTTCTGCTTAATTCAGATACTCTGTCCATCACCACCCCCTTTACTGTATCACTCTCTTAGAGGAGCTTCAGCTTCAAAAGCTTTTATTTTGGGTGGTGGCCTCCAAGATATTCTTAGGGCTGCAGATTGGTCAAATGAATGTATCTTCAAAAGATGTTACTTTAAGCCTGTTTCAAATGTCATTGATAATGTTTTGAACACACTTTGAACTTGCATAATATTGGCCTCCGTGTCGTGCCATAAAATTTAGATTTTTCACAGCCTGCTGGGCAGAAAATCTTGATTTTATTAAGGACAAGGAGGCTAAGATTATCCCACCTCTTTACTCCCACCCTGGGATGTGTTTTTTCTTATTCTTTTGTTGTTTCTATTTTGCAGATTAGTTTCTCCAGAAGCTGGCTGCATTGGCTTCAAATTCTGTGGCTTCAAGTTCTCTAATGGCTTCAAATTCTATGGCTTCAAGTTCTAAATTGTTATTATTCACTCAATGTTTTTTAAAGTTATTTGGAAAAGTTATCTTGTTCGCTGCACAAAGAAGGAAGACCACTGCGTGCACATGGACTATATACCTACCTGGAATGTTTACTATTGTTCTAGAACCTTTCATTGTTGCTGCTGTGACCTAAGCAATAAAGGAGATTGCATAATCTTAGCCTCCGTGTCCTTAATAAAATCAAGATTTTCTGCCCAGCAGGCTGTGAAAAATCTAAATTGTCTAATCATGTTTTACTCATCATATGGTAGCAGAGAGGGTTTATATGCCTGCTGCAAACACAACGTGTAGCTTGCAGATTAAAGATTTGTATTTTATGTAGAAAGGTCAACGGGTTACTGCTCAAACGTCCTTCTGTTACTTGCAACTTATAAACTATAACCACTGCCATTGGAATTATGCGGTAGGGTTGACCAAATTATGCGGCAGTTGACTAAAGTTTGGGGTACAAAAAGACCGATTATGCAACTTTTGATGGTATAGTTTCATTATTTTATCACGTTATAACATTGTCATCACAGTCTGGGATTAGTTTCACCCCATTAGTATCAGTTTAAAAATGAAATACAGAAATAACAACTGAAAAATGACCAGTCAACATTTGAGAAGAGCCTTCAAGTGCGCAGCAACACGTGTCGTCACGTTTTATTTTTTTACTTTTAAACTGACTGAGCTAGAAACATTTTAACACATATGGTGAGACTATCCGACCATCCGCTCCTTCTGGACGGAGAGTTTGGCTCGGATGAAAACTGTATTAGGATACCCAATACCAGACGTTCCCAAGATGATCTTACTGGAGTTGCACAACGATAACCTTTGTTCTGGTAACGAAGGTTATCGTTGTGCAACCCCAGTAAGATCATCTTACTGGGGTTGCAGTGATGTGGCTCTGTCTCGGGACGGCAAAGATGGCAGTGGCCGCTGCCTGGAAGTGCCCATCCGCTCCTTCGCTGACGCATTGGCATGCCAGGTTGTGGCACGCGGTCACAATGGAACGAATGGCAGACATAGACTCAGACTTGTTCAAACATTTTGAATATATATGGGGACCCCTGGGGGCTACCTTTCCACAGGCCTTTGCCTGCCGCACGTGCAGCAGAGCCATACACTTATTTCAGTTTTAGCCTGAAGCGAGTTCAGGGAAGATCTATAGAGAAAAGGAGACTAGCCCACAATACCCTATCTATTTGGCCTCCTAGAAACCTCCACAGGTCATAGTCAGGAAACAAACGAAGAGCATATCCATGTACCACAGTTATGTTGAGGGGGGTTGGGGAGGTAGGGTGGTAAAAATGGTGTACGCAGAGAATGTAAAAAGACATGAGTGTACATTGAAAGGTTGATATCTAGCAAACTGTATGCTGTATTAGAAATGTCTTGACGGGACAGCCTGTTACATTGTATGTTGAATGTGTAAATGATTCTTTGACCCGCCAATAAACACAGTTTTGAGAAAAAAATTAATTGGAGTTATTAGAGGAAAGTGTGGGCACAAAATGCCGATTTCCAGAAATTACAGATTATTGTACAATTAAAAATCATCGGAGAGTTCTATATAATACAATCAATCAAACATTTTTTGCCATATGTAAAAAGTATCTCTATAGCACCACCATAAGCTTCCATAAGAAAAGAAAAAAATAAATTAGGTCAGATCTTATATATTCCTAAAGTGGATTCTCTCCCCTACTGGCACTTACGCATCGGCCCACGCAACTCTTGCTACACATCATTTAACTATGGCAATCTATCAATGAAAGCACATAACAGAAAATCCACTATAAGGCTCCACTGCTTACTCATTACAAGCTAAATGGTTGTTGAACAGTCATGTTCATCATGAACTTCAATGACTAAGTCTTTGATCCATAAGGAAATAGTATCAAACTAGTATCAAACTCCCATACCACATCATCATAGATGCTTACATGTTTTAGGTTTCCACAGTTGGGTATTCCTCTGAATTACCCAGGGCCTACTTGTGGACAGTTACATAGCCTCTTCTGTTGACCATTTGCATCTTTCCCCAGATTGACTTCCCACTTCAACTGATTTCACTGGATTAAGGTTATCAGTTTTGGGGGGATGGGGCAGGAGGATGGGCTTCCGCAGAACTCCAGTGTTGAGCAACATCACACTGTACCTGACCAAGTGCAAAAACACTTTCAAAAATAGATTTCCTCTATATTGTCTACTACAGGCTTCTACAACGAGTAGCTCCTGAGCTACTGGCATCTCTCCAGTTACCTGTAAGTAGCTCTCATGGGTGCAGCCCGATCTACTAAATTAGAAGCTTTTGCTTGGTTGCTTTGGTATGTATATCAAAATTAAAGAGTGTGTATTTGAGACAAAAATTCGTGTATTTTCAGAATTGATAACTATGTTTGCAAAGAAATTGTTGAATTTCATAAATAAATGTAAAACTCCTATTCGAATGATGGATCATGTGACATTGAAGACCCATCATATAAAGGGGGAGAGATTAACCGAGACACAAATGTTCACATACCTGGGAATTCAGATTACTGCATCATGGTCCTGGGAAAGCCAATTCTAAAATGAAATCCTGAGAGCTATAGAATCCATCTTCAGGTTTACAAGTAAAACAAGTCAGAAACCAATCGGGGAGATACTGATATTGTATAAAAGTAAATGCCTCCCAAGCGCTGGTTATGGCGCTGCCCCTTGGGGGTGCATAAACATCGCCAAATTGCAAACTTTAGCGAACTTGTTTCTTGCTCGATTGTTGGCCTTCCCAAAAACGAGCTTAACATAAATAACTCAAATGGAAGTGGCAGTTCCTTTTTTAGATGACAACCTATACATTAAACCCATCCCTTTGTGGCACAACATGTGGAGTGAAGTAGGTACATAGTTCAAAAAGACGATAATTTTAGATTGCCTTATGTTAGATGCTTGGAAGAAAATAAAATGGTTGTCTTATATAGACAGCCATTTAAGAAAAGTGGACCCTGCCATTGGTGCTAAGGACACAGTTAAAGTTCTAACATACTCCAAAAAAGACAAGGGACAGAGAGAAAAAGAGAGAGACACCCAAGAGTGTAAAAGACCCACGGTACCAGTCGGGCCCCGTGTATGCGGGCTTGCCAAATTATCTGAACATTGTCAGGAATAGACAACATAGGTTTTACATTACCAGTCTATGATTAGGAATACTGCACCCAAGGTTTGCCTTTCCAAAAATTGAGGCATGGACTGATAACTTTCCAAAATGTCATTTGATGGCAGAACCAGACAAAGCACAATGCACTATAAGGACCGTAGGAAACGTTCTTTAGCTGCAATTTTAATAACTGGCATCTAGAATTATTACCAGGATGCTTTTAATTATATATGTACTTTGGAAAACAGTGATATTTGTTTATCTGTCATAGCTTTTATTAATTGGCTCTGAGAAGAAGGAAAAACCTGGCACAGCTGGAAGCCCTAACTTATGAGACTACAGCATAAACCTACTACCTGTGTTGCTGGAATATTATGAACTTTTATTGGTTGATCAAGTTGTATTGAATGAGCATCGGGGGGACCTGAAGTTGTGTAATCAGTAATAATTTTTTGGACTATTATATAGGCCCGGATCAGTCTCTAGGAGATGGATCCCATGTGGTTACATCATAGTTGTTACGGGGCGCTGATTTGGGGAACGGGTATCCACACATAAGCTCTGTATTTGTTTTACGTATTTAGTGATTGTAATGTTTATATTGTGTACCTTTATGGTTTTATGTCTATAAGCCGAATAAAGTGTTTGAATGTGATTTGACCCATTACTATTAATTTGGTGCCAGGGGCATTGTAACTATGGCTGCTATGTATTATACATGTATAGAGGTATTCAACATTGATAAAACATTTTGATACATGACTGCTGCCAAGCATGCCTGATTCGCTGATGTGAAAGCTGCTGGTAATCTTGCATAAGGTAGGCACTAATTAAATCTTGTCTGATGTGGTTACTATAGCAATGTTAGTAGCTCAGAATAATTTTTGTTTAATGTAAGTAGCTCTCATTATAGAAAAGAGTGGAGATCCCTGCTCTACAATGTGTAGCAGAATCTGGGGGGGATGTGGAATGGCCCACCCTAATACCCAGCAAAGTGATCCAAGAACTTCACTCCATAACATCTGTATAATGATAGAGTCCTAGGTTGTATGCAGAAAGTCATCATCTGGTGAGTGACACTTCTGAGGAAGTATTCTCCAACATTCTACACAGTCAGACCAGGGTGGGATGGGGGGTGGGGTGGAAGTCAACACGCCCTGTGACCATACTACATTTTAAGTAATCGATAGTGGTAAGAGATTTCTACCTCACAGGGAGACATAAGAGCATCTCTCCATTATTTGTCTGAAAGCTCTTCCATACACCTTCCCCTACCTTCCACAACGAAACTAATGAGTCAAGGAAGTGGATGACCAAGGACCCATAGATCTGAGAGATTCTTTTCCACCCCTCCACCGCGTGGATTGGGAATTTAGCCTACAGAAGACAGAATTCCTTAATCACCCTTGTATCTTTTAGATATGGGGAAAAGGCATTTGAAGCTGGAGATACCGGAAGAATTGAGACTTATGTAATTCAGTCTCATTTTGCTGATTGGAAAAGAACCAAAGTAGGACTGTGAAAATACGCTTTTCAGCTGGGTGAGTCCAATAAGGTTGCAGTTTAAAAGAATCCCTGAAGAGAGGAGAAAAGAACAGACATTCCTAGTTAAAAAAGGTCAACCCCATCGAAAGGTTCAGAGGGAATCTCAGCAGATAAAATTATAGCTTTTTTATTTTTAAGAAAGCAAGCTACAACCCAATATCCATTTCTGTCAGAAAGGCAGGGCCTTAAAGCTGGGAGCAAGCTAGGAATTTAATTAAGTAAAAGGAGTTCTCAAATACCCCCAACACACACGAATTAGATGGAGATTTGCAACATTTTTGCAACATTTAGCCATTGAAATTTGTGAGGTCCTCCTTTCCCACAGAAATCCTGCCATCCTAGCACAGGGACTCTGAGAAAACTATGTGTATGTCCAATCCACCTTTTGCCATAACAGGTCGGGGTCTTCATGCATTTACTCCAGAGAATGCCAAACTGGAAATAAAACCAGCCAATTGACTTTCAGACCTGACATCTGGTTGAAGAAATCAAGAAGTTACATAACTCGCAGGCTAAAGGTGAGAAGGCAGTTAAGATTCATAATGTCAGCTGCATATAAGAAACCCCTATCCTCTAGTCCTGCTGACAAAAAGAAACCCCAGAGCTGGCAGACAGATTGTTAAATTTCTGTCCAACATACAAAAATTGCTATCCTCTTTTGGGGCCTATTGTGTCCCCCAAGGCTACAAGTGGCTGTGCCTATCACGTCCCCCAAGGCTACAAGTGGCTGTGCCTATGCCCTGTTCAGGTGAGCAGAAAGGCAGGCAGGCGATCGCTGGAAATTACAGTAATGATCGTTTTGAAAAAATGGGGGCTTTTACCTCTTGATAACTTTACAACCATTATAATCAGAGTCTCAACTGGATCTTTTGTAGCTCCCCCAATTGGAAAGCAGCTGCTAAAGTATTTGGTCCTTTACTTTTGGTGATCTGCAATAATCTTTGCAGGGCAGACTGGTCAAGGAGAGTGAAAAAAAGCCCTGATTGTGGAGTTCTAAAAAACCCAAATGCAGACCCTGCTGCTCTTACTAATTATCTACTGCTTTCTCTGCTGCTGTTTGGTGGGAAGACGGTGGAGAAACATATCAATAATCTCCTGTCAGAGTTTCTGGCCAGCGAACAAATACTTGACTCATTCAGTCAGTGTTTCATTCACTACACAGCACAGAGAAGGCCGTGTTAGCCATGGTGGACGACCTCTGCATGCTTACAGACAAGGCAGAACAAGCTCCTTTGGTATTATAAGATCTGTTTGCAGCATTAGATATGGTATCTCACTATTTTCCTGACCAGCTACAGGAAATGGGCATCGGTGGACAGGTACGGGATTAGCGCAGATTCTCCCTTACCGATAGGTCACAGGCAGTTTTCCTTCCACCATTTATGTTTCAGTCTAAGACCTTGAACCAAGGAGTCACTCAAGGTTCAACACTTAGCCCTATGCCGTTTAATATTTGCATCCACCCACTGCTAAGACTTTAAAATCTTTCAGTCTCTGGTGCATGAATTACAGGGACAATACATCTCATCATCATGCTCGATGGCTCAGAAGAAAACCCTATCCATTCCATCTCTGTATGGTAGTGGTGCCTCACTGACTGTAGACCAACTCGCTCAAGATTAACTCAGACAAGATGGAGAATTGTGAATTAAATATTCTCGTATTCCAGACTCACTGCCACTGGACCTTTGGCACAGCATGTTGTTAAATGTGACTACCTCTGCCCAAAAAGTAAAACATCTGTGGATCTAACTAGAACGAGAACCAGAACTTTTCATGGCAAACTAAATAAATCATGCTGAAGCAAAGTGTTTTTTTCCTTGTAAAGCTGCTCAGGAACTCAATTTCAATTTCAAAAAGCTTTTATTCGATTTGTACATACAAATCATACAAGCAAAAAGTACATAATTAAAATATTAAAAATCACCATATAAACTCTCCTAGAGAGGCGAAAAAAAGGCTAAAGTGCAGCAAGTGGTAAGTGATCATGTCTCTTTGGGTCGGCATATTATTATAAAATACAAAACATTCTTACATAAACAAACTGGGGATCAGTAGGAGTTACTCAATAGGCCTTTCCTGGAAGCTGTACATTAAAATTACTGAATAATCATACAATACTGTGGACGTCTACAAATATATAAAAAATACCTTAATTACAGAAATTGATATAATTTAAAATTAAAGGCATATATATACAGACAGGAGTGTTAACGGTAATAGCATCATGAAACAATTCCTGGCAGCTGTATAACGTAAATACAGACAGGTAAGTAAAAACATTATTATAGTACAATACTTTTCCTGGCAGCTGTACATTTTAAAATAAAAGTAGCCAAAAAGAAACAAATCTCCTCGTTCTCTAATGAGGATAAAAATATCAATGCTGTTTGTGTAGTACGAATATTATATTTGATAAAAATTGGCTTAAGGTATTTTAACCTAAGAAACTGAAAGAATTTACAAAAAAGTAAGAAATGGCAACTACTCTGCCGAGAGATGCTGTCGCACGGACAGGGTATGTCTAAACTGGTTTTTGTGTTTGGAAAAGCAACCAAGTGGTGAACAATACCCAATCTGACCCGTGTTAAAACATACTGATGGGAGGGACGAGTCACATATACAAGATAGGGTTGGAGTCCCGAAATTAGATTTAAATCTTTATAGAATTTCACAGTGACAAGTTTGCCAACAATTTTATCTCGCTCAGCCTTACGAAAGTTTAGAAACGTTGTCTTGATTTCTTTTTTTGAAATAGAAACAACATTTTCAGGCTCACGGAACACATCAATGTTAAAAAGAAGGAGATACCAGCGGTGAATGTATCTTAACCACAATATACGTGCAGAGTGGTCCAAACCTATACAATCAAGGATAATATCCTGAGTGAATCGAGTCTCTTGCTTAGCCCAAATAGAACGCCACAATAAGAGTGGCCGAACTGCTGCTAAGTCAGAAATGTACTCGATCCCGACTTCTTCATGAATCAGCTGGATGGAGGCAGAAAAGGGAACACATAACAACCTCCTTAAAAACTTATTTTCCTCCTTCAGCAGGGAAATACCCTCGCAGTGTCCCCATACCCCTGCCCCATACAGAGCAGAGGAGACACAACATACATTGTATATGTTCATCATATCTAAAATACTTCGTGAGCCAAGTTGAGAAGCAAAACGAAAAATACTACTAGTAGACCGTAGCATTTTTATTCTAACAGCATCAAATTCCGCATTCCAGGACCCACTGTTGTTGTATGTTATTCCCAGATAACAAAAGGACTTAACAGAAGTCAACTTTTCCTTATCTAGAAAAAAAGTATGCTGTACCTGCTTAGCTGCCTGACCACAGGACATTACATACGTCTTGGTTTTATTCACACGTAGCCGCCTAACTTGAATAAACTGCATAAAATTATCAATTAGGCGCTGGAGGCCCATCTGTGTTCGAGATAAAAGAACAGCGTCATCCGCATAAAGTAACAGCGGAACAGGTTTACCACCAATCAGGGGGGCATCTGCTGGGATGTCGGCCAAGGAACGGTCGACACCGTTGATAAAAAGGGAAAATAAAAGCGGAGCCAAAACACATCCCTGGCGTATGCCCCGGGACACTTTAAAGAACGGGGTACATTCGCCAAGGGTGCCATAGCGGACTTTACATGAAAGTTTTTCGTAGAGTCTAGCTAAAAAATGAACTATTTCCCTTGGGGCCCCTGCATCAAGCAAAACCTCCCAGAGAATGTTATGGTTAACCAAATCAAAAGCGCTGCTCAAATCAGCAAAACATAAAAAGAGGTTGCCTTTTTTAGCCACAGTATATTTATTGATTAAAAGGTCCAGATTTACGCATTGATCCAATGTGCCCAGGCCTTTCCGAAAGCCATATTGGACTCTAGTTAAGATGTTAAAATCAGTTGCCCAGTCTTCCAGCCTCTTCAGCAAAATCCTACTCATCACCTTTACAGAGGCGTCTAATAGTGAAATTGGACGATAATTAGATGCCTCTGATTTATCACCTTTCTTATGTAAAGGGATAATAGTCGATTGGCCCCAAGTAGATGGAAATTCACTTTCAGCCGCACAATTAAAAATCCTCACCAAGATGGGAGCCCATAAAGCCGTTTCATCTTTATATAGATCCAGCGGGACCCCGTCGGGGCCAGGGGCCTTGCCTCCTTTGCTTAAAGAAATTGCTTCATGGCATTCTTCTAGTGTTATACCCATCGAGAGGGGCAACCATGGGGTTATATCTGGTGATGGTGACTCAGAAATTGACCCTTCTGGATTGAATATTTTGGAAAAGTGACTGACCCAATCGCTACATGCCACATAAGAGGTTAGTTCTGGGACATTTTCTTTATTGAGAAACGGGCTATTAATTGTTTCCCAATACAGTTTACTATTTTTAGTCTCAGCAGCCTCCTTCAACTTATCCCACGCCTCAGTCTGTAATACCCTTTTCCTTTTGTTGATTACTGTTTTATATCTAGCCCTAAAGTATTGTATGTCCGTCTTGACACGTGGTTTGGAGCCTAAAGCATTCTTTAAATCGCGGAGGGCGACTATACAAGTCTTATCAAACCACCCCTGCTTTGGACCTCTATTGGCTGACGGGGTCTTAGTGAAAATACCATCGATAATACTATTCATAGATACAAAGTAATCTATTAAGCAGCCAGAATCACAATCATCATCCAAACAGTAGCTAATTTGATTCTTGCATTGAGTAAGAACCTCCTTCTGCTTGACTTTAGAATTTAAACCAGTCCATTTGACCCTTAGGCCCTTTGGTCTAATAGGCACTATGTCGGTTGTACATTTTCCACCTGAAACTAATGAGGTACCATGCCCCAAAAGAGTAACACGAAGGCTGTTATGGTCACTGAGACTTTCTTCGTTAACAAACAAATCAGTATAGTCTCCACTGCTAGACAGCAAAATGTGATCTATAAATGATCCTGCATCTCTGCCTGTAAATGTAGGGCATGTTATTGCCCGATTGTTAGTGTTGCAGTTTAACAGGGTCATGTCTAGCGTGACTAGCATATTATTTAATGTGGAACCATAACTGCTGTGTTGGAAGTGGGGAGAATCCTCCCTCGCCCCCAGGCCTCCCCAATGACTACTCGTTGCTGCGCCGAAGCCACAGATATTCCCGTTCGACAAATGGCAGGGCTGCAAGTTAAAATCACCGGCCCAAACCACCTCGGCCTTTCTTTTCGAGATACCGAGGGCCTTGATAATTTCCCTTTCTAGAGGCAGTAAAATGTCCCCTCTAGTAGCATCAAAAATGTTGTTGTAGAAATTTACAATGACTAAATCAATATTCTTCCTACACTCCACCCTTATAACTTGACTGTGTGTCCCCACGGTTGTACTGTATTTGACCGTACAATCACACAGCTTGGTTGATAAAAGCAACAAAAGGCCCCCCTTAGCCCTGCCCGAGCTAGATTTGATTGCTCGAAGACAGTAGGATACATACCCTTCGATATTAATGGGGTCCGGGCACCAAGTTTCCTGCAATAAAATTAGGTCAAATCCCTCCCCTAAAAAGCTGGTCCAGAAGGGTGTTCCTAATTTGCGGGTAAGGCCAGCAATATTCCAGGAAACAAGAGAGAGTCCTGCTGGTTTACCAGAGTCATCAATAACAGACGACTCTGGCTGAATTGCTGATGGAAATAAAGCAGGACCATCTTCCCGAAAGATGGTAACTGGGCTCAAGCTAGGGCTAACAGTAGTTGTACCCCTTTTTCCTATATATAGGGGAGATGTTGGGGGAGGTGTTAGGGATGTCACTGTTAAAGATTCGGGAAGTGCGGCTAAAGGCGTGGCAGGAGAAAAAGAACACACCTTATCAAGATAGGGCGTAGAAATGTTTAAATCCAGAGCTTCGGGAAGGCTGAGTCAATCTACCTCATCTAACACGGCATATCTATTTGGATGGGCGAATTGTGAGAACAGGGGATCTTGGGAGTGGGGCAAGTCCTGCCTTGTTTGTTGCCACAGATGTTTATCTAATTGTGGTGGCTGAAAGAATTGCTGCCACTGGTGAGCAGACTGAGGTGGGGGTGGTAGAAAATGAAAAGGATGTTGCCAGTGAGATTTAACTTGATGCATGGGATAGGGTGGAGCATTTGATAGCTGCTGCTGAAAATTAGCATAATGTGGAAGAAAAGGAGGCGGATAAGGTGGTTGTAGCCAAGGTTTGGCAGCTTGTTGTGGAGGGTACCCAGGTCCACTGTTACTTTGAAAAGTGGAACAGGGAGGGTTCGACCTTGAAGACATTGGTAAAAAATAAGACAGAGGAAGTGGGTTAATTTGAGTCGCAGGACCACTATTGGGTGCATTACATATATAGCTTGCTGCCCCTACATCCCTAAAATTAACTGTGATTACGTCCCCTACTATTGTTTTCTTGCTTCTGCCCACCCAATCCCCTCTACGTACGGTAAGGATTTCACCGTTCATGCTATTAGGTAGGGGTTTATGTAGATGGAGCCATTGAGCACATTTATTTCTAAGCTCGGTGAACGTTTCTTTAACTCCCTCCTTCAATGGGGGGACTACTGTCAACACAACAACGAAAGGGGAAACCTCTGGTGGTAAATTAATGGATCTAAAACGTGCCTGCTTTGACTTAGGCCTTTCAGGTTTGTTCGTAGAAAGAGATGCAGAGGATGGATTAGATTTCCCTGCAACATCTTTTACTTGAATGGTGGTGGTGGTATTATTATCAACAACTGGGTGTTGGGTAGTCAGAACAGGAGCCCTCTCCTTCGAAATGGGGATAGTTGTAGATTGGACGGAGTTGTTCCCTGTTTGCGACACAAGAGATATAACTGGGTTCCCAGGTACTGTGATAGCTTGAACCTTGTTTGATACATCTATGGGGAGCGGGATACTTGATAAACATTTAGGGACTAATTCTGTAATCCCTTGTAACTGATCAGGCCCTTGTCCCTGCTTTTTGTGTGGCCATTTAGAGTGTATTAAAGATGTAAGCCTGTCCACTTTAGAAATTAGAGGCTTGATTTGTGCTGCTAAAGTGGCTTCAAGGTCTATCTTTAAATCTGTTACCATGTTTTGCACCCAGCAAGGAATACCTGATGTCATTTGTGGGGTAGGGGAAATCAAATTGTGATTCCTTACAGGTGCTTTTACTTTATTTTTACCCTTTGATGTAGCCTTTGGGAGATTAGGAGCCCTTTCCCAGGGAACTTTAGGTGCAGGAGCTGTTTCCGCATCGTTAAGCCCGCTCAGACTCGGCGCCGCTTTGTCAGGTGACTGACAGGTTTCTAGATCTGGTGTAGCCTCCAGATCTTCAAAAGACGGGTCTGAGTCTGATAGGGCAACCGATAGATCAACAGTATTTGGTACAATCGGGGCACTATTAGTAGGCATGGTTGTAGGTAGGGAGCAATTATTCAAAGTCTGCAAGGCAGGTGATTTTACATTTGCCAGGGGACCCAAAGATGAGCGCCTAGCATTTGCAAGGTCCATAGAGACTCTCTTTTCCAATAAAACAATACTTTGGTCAATAGTCTCATGTACACGTGAAATAAAAAGATCAATGGGTCCGGTCACCTGTGCTACCGCCGTAGCTTTTTTCGCGCAACTTCTAGTTCTGTTGCGTATGGTCGACATCTTAGACGTTATGGTTATCAAGGGCGAGGATGCAGGGGTTCAGGGCCAGGGCCGTCCTCTGCCGTCCTTGAACGGCCTTAAACGGCCCGCTCTTTGCCCGGTCTTCGCCCCGGTAGTCGCCCCGCGCGCGTCCCGCGTGCGCGTCAGTGCCACAGCTTATCTAAGGAGAGATCAGGAGGAGGGGGCGGGAAGAGGACCAGCTGCGGCCGATCCGCGCCGCTAGGCAGGCTGGTCCTCGCAGTCCCGCCTCAGCCCTTGCTGGTCAGCTGTTCAATCCTGGAAGCGCGCTGGTGCACAATGCACGACGAAGAACAGGAAGCCAAGTCCGCACTGGACACAGTCTTTGCCTGCGAGCGGTTCCCGCGAAGCGGGAGCCGCGAGGCGCTGCGGTGTGGCAGAAGGAGAACGGAAAGCAGGAGCTGCACTTCTGTCAGGTAGGGACCCAAGGCGCACTCACTCCGATAAGATTTTAAGTGGAGGAGGGGCGGGAAGAGGACCAGCTGCGGCCGATCCGCGCCGCTAGGCAGGCTGGTCCTCGCAGTCCCGCCTCAGCCCTTGCTGGTCAGCTGTTCAATCCTGGAAGCGCGCTGGTGCACAATGCACGACGAAGAACAGGAAGCCAAGTCCGCACTGGACACAGTCTTTGCCTGCGAGCGGTTCCCGCGAAGCGGGAGCCGCGAGGCGCTGCGGTGTGGCAGAAGGAGAACGGAAAGCAGGAGCTGCACTTCTGTCAGGTAGGGACCCAAGGCGCACTCACTCCGATAAGATTTTAAGTGGAGGAGGGGCGGGAAGAGGACCAGCTGCGGCCGATCCGCGCCGCTAGGCAGGCTGGTCCTCGCAGTCCCGCCTCAGCCCTTGCTGGTCAGCTGTTCAATCCTGGAAGCGCGCTGGTGCACAATGCACGACGAAGAACAGGAAGCCAAGTCCGCACTGGACACAGTCTTTGCCTGCGAGCGGTTCCCGCGAAGCGGGAGCCGCGAGGCGCTGCGGTGTGGCAGAAGGAGAACGGAAAGCAGGAGCTGCACTTCTGTCAGCTGCTCAGGAACTCTTACGCCTTCTCCCCAAGACAGTCCACTGAGTAGTGATCCATGTAACCATATTAAATCGCCTGGACTACTTTAACTCTCTCTTTTGCGGGGGCTGGATGAGCTACTGTAACTAAAGTTTCCTTAGTTAGAACCCCTTCTAACCAGAGAAAAATAAAAAGGATACAAAATGCAACAGCTAGATTAGCCTTGGGACTTTCTCGCTTTACTCCAACCCAAGGCACTAAAACCCCTGCATTGGCGTCCAGCGAAAAATACGTTTCTTTAACTCTCTCTTCCTTGTGTTTAAAGCCGTTCATCGCAGTGGTCCAGACTACTTGCTTTAGAAATTGCACAATTACATTCCATCATGTTGCCTATACTCCTCGATAGCACTACTGTTGGTTGGGTATATATTTAAACAAACTGGCTCGGGTGGCAAACTCTTTTTGGTGAGAGTGGCAAATCTCTGGAATGAGGTACTATCCCTCATACAGCTTTCTCCTTCATTACCTAAGTTCAGGAAGGATCTGAAGACCTGGCTTTTTAAGAATTAGGAACTGATCAGCAGAATTCCAATGGGATAGGAGTACTGTCTATTTGCTTTGTTTGGCTGTCTCTTTTTTCTGTGGACACCTTTCAAGGTACTTGTTGCGCTTTACAAATGTGGTCACATCACTTCAAAATCGCATAGCAATCACATCACATAATGCCTCATCGGCTGCTGTTCTTCTAGCAGAGGGCTCAATGGCTAAGGTAAATGGTAGGGACAAGAGAGGCCATCCCAACTGGGTACCCCCTCTCGTTGAGCAAGGTTGCCAAAAGGATACCACTAACTAATTGAAGAAATTGGCTGTCTATGTAGTAAATGATTATATGACAGAAATTGCGGTCCAAAGCCAACAAGGCCCAAAACTTGTCATGTTTAATAACAGTAATAGATATTAAAAGAGATTCTCCTTCAAAGGACAAGTCTGTTGACTTTTCTCTCGGAGGCGCAAGTAAAAGAACTGTTGGATGTGCGGAGTTAATCCTTGTAGTGGAAACAATGAAATGGTCTGGGAAAGGCTCTGTGACAAAAGATGGGTCAAGAAAAGGGTTTTGTCTTTCTAAACTAATGTAGAAGACCAACAGTATTTGTGGCTAGGATACAATTAGGATCAGCATTATTACTGCATGGCTGCCCTGAGGCCCCAATATAAAATAATAAACACTTTGTGAGAGATGAGGGACATCTAGAATAGCAGCTTTTGGTAATTAATTATATTACAAAACAGAGGGCCCAAATAGTATGGACAAGTGCCATGACAAAAAGACATTGTCTGAGGCCAACAGTTCTTTGACACCTGAACCCCAAATAAGACGGATGGAGACCATCTATTACAAAGTGCTAGATCTTCATTTTTTTACATGGCGTGCCAGGACTCGGGGCAGGTGTATGGTTTGGAACCCAAACTTTTCAGATTTTTGCAATTGCTTACCGCTTTGTCAGTTTAAGTCCAGTCCTGTCCTGGAACCTCTTTCCACCTTCTTCGGCTTCACATGCAAGCATTAATCAGTCTTTGAGTTGGAAATATTCTGTCATTTGGGGTTCCCACAAAGACAGCTAATTAATGAACTTCAGGTATTGTGGGATGAGTATATGTTAAGCACTTCGTAGTTTTAAGTCCTGTGGTCGATTATGATGTAAATATCAACTCAAGCTATGAAGGCATCTTAGAATAATCACTATTGGTGTTGGACCACTAACAGCTCCTCTTCTGCAGAGTTCTGAGTTTTGGGTGCTAGGTTCCAGAAGCCACAGCTCTGGTGCTCAATGTATCTCAATCCCAAAGAAGGAAGGCTACTTAAGAAGCTTTTAAGGGACTAATAGATGAAAGTGGTACAGAGCAGGAAATCAAATCAAGGGCGAACCCTTAAAGCCAGAACAAACAACACAGGTCAGCATAAAAAATGGCATTGCAGCAGTCGGTGGCTGCCAATGACGCTGCTGGTTCCCGCTGGATCCTGAGGGCGCATATCGCATGGAGCTACATCACGCGCCTTCTATGAACTGCTTCAACCCCCCACAGCTAAATGAATATCCTTCAACTACAACCAACACTGGTCCTACAACGAATGGTGAGTGCTGACTCTCTGAACTTCCTGACTCTCCTTTTACCTGCCACCATGCGACGCATGCCACCTCTGATACACATCACTTCTGTCCTCTAACACGTGGGGTCCTGGCTACTACCCTCATTTTCTGCTTGTGAAAGGCACTACCCCCCATGCCCTACAGGGATACTTGAAGGCCTCGCCCCCGGGAAACTCCTGGTGCATGCAGCCTGGCCTCCATGCTTCAGGTGTTTCAGCACCATGATCGTGGAATAAGGCTGCCTCTCCTCCTCTGGTCTGCTGCCCAGGGTCCGGGGCCTCTTCGCGCCCCCCTGAAATCGGAGACCATCCAGGGAGTGGCGGGGCTCGAGGGAGGGCACCGGGACACCAGTGTCTTCTATTTGCAGCGTGCTCTTTATTGCTGAATTTCTACCACCCTGGCCCTGTCGCATACCACGGAGAATCCCCCACTGTGACTGGCGATCGACAGCGCCGCTGGCAGTCAACATGGGCAACATGACGCACACCAACAGAAGCTATCCTTTGAGAGCAGACTTCTACCTTGCCAAGAATCACCTACAGACATGGCTTCCAACTAATCAGGAGGTGACACTCAAACAGACATTGATCTCAAGGAACTTCTGGTTAAGGGGAAAAACAACCTCAAATCCTTTGATACAAAGCTGGATATCCTCACCCCCCACTTGGATGCTATGAAACAACATCTAGGTGTTTGGTAAGCATGACTACTCACCAGTAAGGGTATCAAGGTGCTGGGAGTGTATGTGGGGGGGGGGGGGGTTTCGCAAGTTCCAGTCTATCAAGAAGGGGTTCTGTCGAAGACCCAGGTTTTGAGTTTTCTTGCGAAGATGGGGAGCAATGTTATCTGTCTGAGGTGGCCGTGGAAGGTCGTTCCAGGCACTGGCCGCACGGAAGGAGAAGGAGCAGCCTCCCGATATGAAACAACATCTAGAAGAGCACAAACACAGACTCGACCACTTAAAAACTCGTGTCTCAAATGTGGACGATGCCAAAGCTGAGTCCAAGGAACACCTGATGACAATGGATAAGTTCCTTGATGATTTGGAGGAAAGATCAAGTCGGAACAACCTCCGGATTATTGGTCTTCCAGAATCCACCTCCATCAACAAAATGGAGGATTTTGTGGAAGTTCTCCTCCACCAACTCTTTGGTGAGGATCTCTCACCAGTTTTTATAGTGAAACGTGCACACAACGCTCACTGGGGCCACGTTCTCCTCTGGTGGTTGTGCTGCACCCCATCATAGCAAAACTGTTGAATTACATAGATCTCGACACCATCCTCGACTTGCATGCGACAGACAGACCATCCTTGTCAAAGGAGAGAGCTCACGTTCTATCCCAATTCCACCCTACCAGATCAGGCGGCGCAACAAGAGTTTCTTACAGCCAAAAGGATTCTTCAAAAGGCAGCCATACCACATGCTCTTATGTACCCTGCGAAGCTACTCATCCCATTTGAGGGGAAGCCACACATTTTCACCTAAGTCAAGTCTGCCCTGAAATTCACGAAGCACGTCACCAGAGCCAGGCCATCATCCAGAGGATCTCCATGCGACAAGTAAAAATTCCCTCTAGTGACAATGACTAAGGATGACCCCATGGGGTACTCATGGGATATGCATTGGTGATACACCTGTGGGTGGGCATGTTGCGAATACTACCTTAAAGCTCGAGAGGCCAGACTGCGACTCAATGTTATTGCCTCTAGGGGTTATCGCCGAATCTTAAGTTCACCCATCAGTCATACAGAGTCCAATTCCTGACCATGGGTTGCCTGGCACACATTCGGTCACCTTGTATGACCGACAAGGGCGTCCGCCCGGCCTCTTTCTGTCTGCAGGGATGGGTCCCGAACCTATCACTGTTTTTCTATTGGGAAGTTGGGATGTAAGGTGGGAATGCTTTACTCAACCACTTTCTTGGTTGGAGTGGGTGGTGGGAGGATGTGGGTTGTTGACTCTTATTGTTGTCTGAAGTTGTATTCTTCCCCCACTCTGTTCCCCAGCATGGAACTGCTGCTTCACTTACCTCCTTCCACAGGAGACGCTCCCTACGATACTGCTATGCCCAACCCAAACACCCTTTCCTTATGGCTTCATGACCTTCACCAAGTGCCTTACCTGGAACATCCTTGGTCTGAATAATCGTAGAAAAGCTTGCTTAGTATATGCGTACCTCAACAGGATGCCTGAAAGGTGATAGTGCGCTTTACAAGTATACATACATTTACATTTACAGCACCATGTAGACATTTGTTTCCTTCAGAAACTACACCTCACCCAATCCTTGGCACTGGGGTTGAGCATGTGCTGGTGCAGGGAGACTACATCCCTCTTTATCTCAACTACACTAGGGGTGTCGCTATTATACTAGGTAGAGGCCTGCAGTGGCAGACGCGGCGTGCAATCTGCAATGAGAGCAGCAGATATGTGCTGCTTGCGAGTACCCTGCACTGGCAACCTGTTATACCAGCCGCTATCTACGGCCTTAATACCGATGACCTAGACTCTCTTTCCAGGATTTGGCAGCTAATTTCCAGTTTGGGACCTGGGGCTATAATATGAGGAGGAGACTTCAATGTTACATTAGACAACCAACTAAACAGGTCCAAGACATACAGGAGCACACATGCCCACGCAGCACTGGCACTTAACACAATTATGCATGATAACTGCCTGCAAGGCATCTGGCAGCACATGCATGCTACCTGT
Organism: Lissotriton helveticus; assembly: GCF_964261635.1. Taxonomy (NCBI): domain Eukaryota; kingdom Metazoa; phylum Chordata; class Amphibia; order Caudata; family Salamandridae; genus Lissotriton; species Lissotriton helveticus. The sequence continues at coordinate 373,258,591 of NC_136060.1, forward strand.
ATTATGGTCCATCACAATGCATGGTCTGGGATTGACTATTGGTCAGTTACGCGGGATTCTCAGACCTGGGTCACACAAGTGTCACACCTACCTCACACCCTTTTCGACCAAGCCCTTGTCGTGTTGGAGTTACTGATCCCCTCCCATTCGTTCTCGCGTGCTTCCACCTGGTACCTGCCCTCCAGGGTGCTGTACGATGCTGCATTCCATGAAGAAATTCATACAGAGATAAAGTTCTTCAAACACAAAGAGGGCTCTGTCAATTTTCCAGCCATACTCTAGGAGGCCTTCAAGACGGTTATTCGTGGAGTGTGCATTGCAAAGCAATCTGGGGTCCTTAAAGCTATATGAGGAAGACTTGCCCTCCTTGAGCGAGAAATCCAAGTCTTAGAAAAGGAATATTTCCACTCTCATAACACAGACAAGTTAGCTGAGATCCAAGATAAATTAACAGACTTTTCAGGAGGCTACCCGCAAACCCCATCACCTGGACAGAGAGGCGCGGGATTGCTGCTATGGGGAGGATGACCACCCAAGCAGGACACTTGCAGGTCCATTACGCAAGCTTCTACGTATGTGGACCTCCAACCCTGCCGCAAAACTCTATTAAACACCATGAATTCCTTTTAAGCTATGTTGTACACAGCCACATAAGCCCGCTTGTACGATGATCTAAAAGAATACTTTGACATGGCACAACTCATCACGTTGGTCTACGCTCTTCGGGAGTACCTCGATTCACCTATCACGGTAGAGGAGCACATGTAGGATATTTGCGGTCTCCTGGGTGACAAAGCACCCGGCCTCGATGGCCTGACAACTGCTTTTTACAAAACATTTCCTCCGACCCTTGCATCCCACTAGTTAGCAATGCTCAGAGAATTGTTGGAGAAAGGCATCTTACCCATCGTCTCTCAGGGAAGCGGTCATTGTGATGATCCTAAAAAACAGATAAACTAGCACAGCATTGCAGTTCCTAAAGGCCAGGGTCCATGATATATGTGGACAATAAGATCTTTGCCAAAATCTTACCTTGTTACCCAAGATAGTCAGGCCGGATCAATTCAGGTTAATCCTAGGCCGCTCAACTTTCCATAATCTGTGCACCATCTAAACCCCCAGGTCCCGGCTGTCGCTGCTCTCCTTCACTTCGCAAAAGCCTAGGACTCCCTCGAGTGGCCTAACCTATTATTGCTATTAGCATGAATGGGACTGAGCTCCAGATTCCTTTGTTAGATTCAGCTCCTAAACACCTGCCCACTGCCCGTGTGTGGCTCAACAGAATGCTGGCAGAGCCATTCCCGGTAACCCGTGGAAACCAACGGGGATGCCCACTGTTGACCTTCGCGATGGCTCAGTCAACATCATCCCACCATAGCCTCAGTTTCATTTCCAGAGGGCTGGTGGTATCCAAGTATGCTGATGAGATAATTCTTTACATTCATAACCCACAAGTGAGCTTGGCCCCACTAACGCGCGAAATCATTCGTTTTGGTGGCTTCTCAGGCATTTCGATTAACTGGTCAAAATCTATACTACTTCCCCTAACAGATGGTACTCAGCACTTCCCTACAGAATACCCGTATGAGCTCTGGTAAGCCAACTATGGCAGCTCCATGACCAGGTTTGAAGATAGAATTCCAAATATGTCCCACCTGCCACTGTTGATCGCTGGGCGAATAGCGTTAGCAAAGATAGTAATCCTACCAAAGTTCCAATATCTGTTCCTCAACTTGTCCATCCGCCTAACGGCCCAATATCCACGCCGCCTGCGCTCTGACCTTATCGCACTGACCTAGGTGGGCAAACAGCCTTGGATTAAATGGGAGATCCTAACACTGCCTCTCAATCTGGGCAGCCTCGGTGTGCCTGACATGGCGCTCTATGCTCTCAGACGCAATCCCTACACTATTGGCTCTACCAGATGCAATTTCAACCATATGTAGCTATTGAGGCAGATCAGATGGAGCCTTGGCCACTCACCATTGCCCTTTAACCACCCTACAGAGCTCCTAGAGCAGAGGTGGACTTGGCGGATGCATGAGATGGGCATGGGACGGTGTACCGAAGACCCGCCAAATTACCTTGCCTCTAAGCCCCATCTATCTCGCTTGGGTGTAACCCCTGGATGCCACCCCAGCTAGACATGGGTGCCAGAATGCTTGACTGTTAGAAAGTGGATTGTTAGTAGTGGTGGTAAATATATATCTACCACTGGCAACAAGGCCACTAACACAGTCTAGGGTCAAAATAGGTCTCAGAAACCTATTCCATGCTCAACCCTTGGTAGCATGATAGCAAAGAACCTAGGAATATAGATAGATGACATGCTCACTATGAGTGAGCATGTAAAAACAGTCACTGGAACCTGCTTTGGCCTCATGAGAGCACTTAAAAAGGTCTTTCAATGGACCACTCTCCATGCCAGGAAGACCCTGGTTCAAACGCTGATAATAAGCTGCCTGGACTACGGCAATGCCCTTCTAAAGGGTAGCAATAAAAACCTCCTGGCTAGGCTCCAGGTGGTGCAGAACTCTGCTGCAGGCCTTATCCTGAATTACCCCCCCATCCCCACCCCCCTACCCCCTACCCCACGCTCACCATCAGAACCCTCTATCCGCTTCCTTCACTGGCTCCCGATTAAAAAGCATGCCCTTGTCAAACTTCTCTGCCTGGTGTGTAACACCCTGCTGGGGAAGGGTCCACTCTACCTTAGGCAGAAACTGTGGCCATACATCCTGGCACGTGAGCTTAGATGGAGCGATCTATTGCTTCTATGCATTTGGCTATTCACTCACAGTCTGCTCCCACACTGCAAAGGCACTCTAGAGATCCCTTTGGGGATGATTTGTGCACCTTACAAGTGGAATAAATAAATGAAATAAAATAAATAGTTTGGCTATGAGCAGACCGGCTTAAGTTCAGAGACAGGTATGTAAAGCATTTAACAACACTAATTCAGTTAATATTTAAGACACAACAAACAAAAATCCAACACCAATTTATAAAAACAGGAACATTGTGTCTTTAAAATGACACCAAAACTAAAACAATCCAATGTAGGTAGCCGATTATATGATTTTTAAAGATTTAGCACTATAACGCATATATAAACCCATAGCACCTATTGGGAAATCTGGTCATGCTAAACCGGAACAGAGTCTAAGTTTCAGGCCAACCGCAATGGAGCCCTGCTCAGCTACCCCACGCGGTAGGCCTCAGTCTGTTTTTACCTTCTGACTTAGAAACTTTCCTGGAGCTTTTTCTGCCAGGGTCCCTCTAGGCTCTCCAGCAGTCCTGGATCGACGAGCTCCCAGTAAAATTATGGAAGTCAGACCTCCGGAGCTTTCCATGGGGACGAACCAGGGATTCAGGCCTGAGCGCGATTGAAGGTCAAAGGATTGACTCTCGCGGCTGAGCCGGTCAAGACTTTTACCTTCGGACTTAAAAACATTTATGGAGCTTTTTCTCCCGGGGTCCCTCTATGATCTTCACCAAGCCAGGTTTGGTGAGGGTTCGCAGGCTTGGCCTTGGACGAGCTCCCGGTCCAATTCTAGAAGTCAGACGTCCGGAGCTTTTCAGCTGGACAAACCTAGAGGGCAGGCTGGCTCGCAGTTGAGGGTCGCTCCAAAATTCTGGAACTTTTTTCTGAAGTTCCTTTTGAGGTTCCAAATTGTCCAAAACTTACTCCAAGGGTCTGGAAGCTCCAAGATGGTCCTTGAAAGTTTAGGACTTCAGTTCCCACAATCCACTTGGACAAAACCCTTACAAATCCATTGGAGTCACTCCAGGCTGCGGATTATTGGTGGTGTTGGTCCAGGTGGGCTTTGTTTTTTTTTTTTTTGTTTTTTTTTAAAAAACCTTTATTTGAGCAAGCAGAAATGTACAAGGATGGGCCTACAACCACACGGGCCAGCCGCTAAAAAGGAGTAGACACATATCACATATGCCCGCAGAGGTAACCGTCAATCAACAATGCAATACTCCACATTATATACAGGACCAAAACAGGTTTTATATATATGAAAAAACAAACATACAAAAAGGCGAGAGTGTATCACTGAAGGTCAGCCCAAGGGACACAAGGGGGGGACAGCAGCGGAGGTGCAGTAGTAATATCCTAAGCACTAAGGAGTATGGAGTGGGGGGGGGGGGGGGGGGGGAGGGGGGCAGAGATCAGGAAGAAGAAGGGGGGGAAGAGCCGGAGACACCAGCTCAGTCCCTATATGAAGATTCCGGGAACGCCAGCCTAAGGAGATAGGGTAATCTCGATAGTGTCCACAAGGGGAGGAGTACAAATGTTGCCACGGTATTCGTTCCATTGACCCCACACCTTCACCCATGCCCTGGGTCTACCCCTGGCCACATAGACAGTTTTCTCACGGAACATGGACCAATCCATATTATCCTCCCATTGCGAGAGGGCAGGGGGCCTGGAGGCCCCCCAGAGTTGCGCAATGTCTCGCTTCGCAATCATATAGCCCAGGGTGGCCCATCTAGTCTGTGCCACCGAATAGTCCGTGGGCTCCCAAACATTCAAAAGACAGAGACGAGGTTCCGGTCGCAAGGATATCCCTGTCACCACAGTCATCAGATCAAGCACGGCCACCCAATAAGCAGCCACCATCGGGCACTCCCAAAGAATATGCAGGAAAGTAGCACGCAAACCACATCCACGCTTACACAGTCCATCGGAGGAAAAGCCCATCACCATCAGTCGCGGTCCCGTCACGTACACCCGATGAAGGATCTTCAATTGGACCAGACGGAGTCGAGCCGGTATAGCCACCTCCTTCGGAGAGGAGAGGGCCGATTGCCAATCCTCATCATCAAGTTCCAACCCATCTCCCATCCACTGTTCCCGAAGTCGGGCAAATAAGTCAGTCCGATTGTTAATCAACTTTTTATAGATCAGGGAGATAGTGCTATCAGGAAGATGTTCGTCAAGGATACGGTCTTCAAGTGGGGAAGAGTCAGGCGGAATCTCACCAGGAGCAAACACCGAAACCAAAGCGTGCCTGATCTGTAAATAACGAAAGAATTCCCGACTACTCAGGCCATAGTCAGCCTGGAGGGCCTGAAACGGGCGCACAGAACCCTTAGAATACACATCCCCCACTTTAGAGATCCCAATCAAGTCCCAACGGTCAAAACCCTTGGAAGACCAAAGACCGCCCAGACGTTCCGAAGCATAAAGCGGCGTCGCCAACGTCAAGCGATCCTCCCAGCCCAGGCTCACATTCGCAGCACGCCACACTGTCAAAGCAGTCAAAGTAGGTCCCACAAGATGGCGCCCAGCGGAGCGAGAATAGAGCACTCTATTAAAGTCACCTTCCGGAAGCTGAAGTTTATCCATCTCAAACGCCGGATTACGACCCGGAGAGAACATAGCGTGATTAATGGCGGACAGATGGGAAGCCCAGTAGTACCTCTTAATATCGGGGAGCGCCATGCCCCCATCGTACCACGGGATGGAAAGTTTCGCGAGAGCAATGCGCGGTCGCCCATCCCAAATAAGTTGCCTCTGAAGGCTCTCAATCTCCCGAAAATAGGTCTTGGGGATAGGATCATAATAATTCTGGAGAGCGTAGAGAAACCGCGGTAGTGACATCATCTTAAACAGGGCCGCCCGACCCAGTGGAGACAGGGGAAGCTTGCGCCAGCGGGCAACGTCCAAACGGAGCCTAAGCAACGGGGGAAGGAGATTACGATCAAAACGAAGGGACGGATCCAAGGTAACGAAGACCCCCAAGTATTTGAAACCATCCCGGACCACCTGAAGAGGAAGTCTACTCGGCAACGGAGGCAAGATACCAGATAAAACGTATACACAGGATTTAGACCAGTTGATGACGAGGCCTGAGTTAGCGCCAAAGGACGCAAGAACGTCAAATAAAACAGATAAAGACTTGCGAGGAGAAGTAAGATACAAGAGGATGTCGTCCGCGTAAAGCGAGACGCGGTCTTCGAAGTCCGGGGCCCAACGAATACCTTTAAGGGATGGTTCCCAACGGAGCCAGGCCGCCAACGGTTCAAGAGCGAGCGCGAACAACAGAGGGGACAAGGGGCAACCCTGACGGGTACCCCTGCCCAAGGAGAAGGGGGCCGACACTCTACCGTTCACTACAACTTGCGCCAGAGGTTCCGCGTACAACAGCCTAACCCAGCTAATAAACTCGCACCCGAATCCAAATTTCTCAAGTGTCGCCCATAAATAGGGCCACTCCACAGTATCAAAGGCCATGGAGGCATCCAGGGACGCCAAAATGGCCGGTTCAGTCAAAAGCCCCGCCCTCGCCAGCGCGCCGTGGAGGCGACGTAAATTCAGAGCAGTGTTGCGATGCGGGATAAAGCCAGATTGATCCGGATGGACCAACTCCCCAAGAACCGAAAGGAGACGGGTCGCCAAAAGTTTAGCCAACACCTTAGGTTCCACATTTAATAGGGATATGGGCCTGTACGAGGAACAGAGGTCACGCGGTTTACCCTCTTTGGGAATGACGACGATTGTCGCCAGACGCTGATCATAAGGAAGTATGTTCGGCTCACGAGATTCTAGAAACATGGCGCGGAGATACGGCGCCACCTTATCGGGGCGTAATTTGTACAACTCAATAGGCAAACCGTTCGGGCCCAGTGCTTTGCCCGAACGGAGCGATCGAACTGCATTGGCTATCTCATCATTCGTAAAAGGGGAGTCCAAAGCAATACGGTCCAAGTCGGTGACACAGGGCAAAGTGATATCACGCAGAAGAAGGCGGGAGTCAGCAACATCCCTCACAGACACGGGAGCATACACCACACGGAAATATTCCGCAAAACGATCAACAATGGCGGTCGGATCAATCACATTCTCACCACTCGCAGACTGAATCACGGGCACCACACGATTAACTCTTTCTTTCTTGTCCAACCACGCTAGGAGTTTGCCCGCCTTGTCACCCACATCGTACAATCTGCCCTGCTGCTCACGAAACATCACCTTTGCAGCGTCAGTGACCAGAGATTTATATGCAAACTGTTTTAGACCCAGGGCATGGAGTTTCTCAGGCGTGACACCAGATTCCAGCTCGTCCTCCAAAGCAGAGATCTCCCCTCAAGGTCCACCACCTCCTTCCTCCCTGCTCTCTTAGCTTCAACAATCAAGGAAAGGGCCTGTCCACGAATCACAGTTTTAAAAGCTTCCCACAGGGACACAGCCGAAGAGACCGACCCCTCATTTTCCAGGAAATATGCATCCATGGACTTGAGCAAGAGGGTACGAGTCACAGGGGAGGAAAGATACCAAGGGTTAATGGGAGCCACTCGGCCCGCCGCTTCTACCCCAACCTCGAAACGAAGCCAGAGCGGCGAGTGATCGGAAATACCCCTCGGCAAATGTAAAATCTCGCGAACAGCCGATGATTGGGCTGCGGGCATCAGGAAATAATCCAGCCGAGACAGACTGCCATGGGCCCCAGAATGGAAGGTGTATTGGAGCTGAGTAGGATGCAACAGTCGCCAGCAGTCCACAAGGCCAAAGGTATCTAAAAACCCTCCCAACCACTGCTGAGCCTGCGGGGTATCTCTAGAGGGATGGCGATCGTGAAGGCCGGAAAGCACCGAATTAAAATCACCGGCAAGAAAGAGAGTGCTATCAGGGAGATCTAACAAAACACGGCCCAAGTCAGTAAAAGTAGAGGCCTGCAAACCCGGGGGAACATAAACATTGAAGAGAGATAGGGTGCGGCCTTCATATCTACCCACCAGGACAGTATATCTCCCACGGTCATCATGAATCACCTCATCGATAGCCAGGGGGAGGGAGGTTCGAACAAGAATACCCACACCCCTAGATCCGGAGGTAAACCCCGAGTGCGCCACTAGGCGGTAGCCCCATCTATTCATTGCATAACAAACATTACCAATCAAATGGGTTTCTTGCATGAAAACAATGTCCGGTGACAAACGTCGTATACATTTTAAGACCACACTGCGCTTGATACGATCTCCCAGGCCATTAACGTTCCAGGAAAGAAATTTCAACCCTCTACCCCCCATCCCAACCGCCCGAGCCAAGACCCCGCATCCATGAGCTAGACATCAGAAACAGCAGCAAACACAGGATCAACTCGCCTTGAAAACAACACACAGAAAAGAAAAAACTTCCCAACCCCCCTCCCCCAAACTGAAGAGAAACACCCCCCACCCTGCACCCCTGCAAAAAGCTAAAGAGCCACCCCAACCTGCAGTGTGCCTGTCGCCCAAGAACCCCTATTCTACACAAAGACCCCGGAGGAGGAAAGGTCTCCGTTCCATCCACCCCCCGACCTCAGCAAGAACAAAAATAACAAACGAAAGACAGAATGATCACAATGTAGAGGGACGCCGGCCAACACTCCTGAGAATGTATTCAAAATAAGACATAAGAGCCGAACAGTTAGATCTCCACACCACCTTCGGCACCACCAGGGTGAGCGGCGGAGTCTGTCTCAGGAGGACGGTCAGGCAATGAGTCCAGCCAGTCATTAACAGCATCTGGCCGATCAAAGAAAAGGGTACGTTCATTGTATTCAACCCGGAGTCTAGTGGGAAAGAGCATGGCGTAACGTAGACCCCGATCCCGGAGACGTTTCTTGGCACCACGAAACTCCATACGTTGTCTCTGAACCTGTTGGGAAAAGTCCGGGTAAAAGTTCACCGTAGCATTCTCAAAGGCCACCGGGCCCTTCACCCGCGAGGCCTGCAGGATAGCGTCCCGGTCTCTATAATGAAAAAGCTTCGCTACAATGGGTCTCGGCGGGGCTCCCGGCTTGACTTTGCCCCCTGGAACACGATGTGCACGTTCCACCGTGAAAAGTTTTGTGAGACCAGAAGGGGCCAAGTGGTTCAAGACCAGATCCTCAACCAGGAGATCCACCGAGTGGGGTTCAGGGTTTTCCGGTACACCAACCAGGCGAACATTGCAGCGACGCGCCCTATTTTCAAAGTCCTCCAGGCGACGGGTCATGAAGTCGTTCCCCCGACGGAGATTTCCAATCTCTGTTTGGAGCTCCGAGACATCATTCGTAAGGCTAGAGGATTTAATATCCAGTGATTGCACCCTCTCATTCGTCTTGCCGAGATCAGCACGAATCAGATTCACCTCAATAGCCACGGTGTCAAGTTTGTGGGCCAAGGCCTCGTACTGTAGGCCGATGGATTCCCTCACACCCGAGATGGCGCCCATGATATCCTGTAGGGAGGGCTCCGCCGACTCTTCCAAAATTCGTTCGGACGCTATACTAGAACCAGGCAGGGCAGCTCCGGGGGACCCCTTAGAATGGGTATAACGGTCCATTACATTTGATTGAACTGGAGCTCCGCGCAGAGGTGTTTTCGTCTTGCGCGTCTCTCTGTCCCCTCTGCCCGCCATTTTGAAGATGCGTCACAGGACAAGCCACCAGGTTCGACGGGCCCGACACCCAAAGTACAGGATCAAAAGTACATAAAAAGGGGGCACAACTCGGGTAGAGGTCGCCAAGCCAGCAAATAGGTCACATGAAAGCCCAACAGCCGATCTGCCTCCAAGTCTCAGCCGCAGCACGACATCCACCTCCGTGGCCCAAGTCGGAACGGAATCGAAACCGAAACTTAGGAAGGGGGGACCCACAAGGCCAGATCTCCTGCCGTTGTTGTTCAATTGCAGGACGGCTACAGTACCGCACCCCGTCCCGGGCGCACCTCAAGGGCGGAGCCCAAAAGTTCAGAGCACCATATCTCAGGAATACGAGATCCAAATCGATTTCTGAAAAGTGCCAGGGTAATCAGCCAAACGTCCCCCACACGAATTCTTGCAAGAAATCAGGATTCAGCCAGGATAAAATGTCGGGAGCGGCGAGGGTCCGGAGAGCGCTGTGCTCAAGCGGCCATCTCGGATGCCCGCCAAGCTCCTCCCCCAGGTGGGCTTTGTTAACCTGTAGCTTTAATCCTTTTGAAGTAGTTTAGGTCCACAGGGCTGTAGTTCCTGATTGTGCAGCAAGCACAGTCAGACAGACTGCAAGGCCTGCTTGGTGCAAATCAAACCTCCAGCATGGACCCTTCTTCTTGTTTCAAGCAGCAGATCTGAGAGGATCTGCCCCATCAGATACATATTCAGTGTTCTCGGGGGTCAATCATGAGGACACTCCAGTCCAATGAGGTAAAGGGCATCTTCTCCAAAGCGTGGCACAATGGTTTGCCAGAAAGAACTATTTCTCCAAAATTCAATATGGCTGAATCTCAGCAGAGAGGCAAGAGCTAGCTAAACCAACCTCCAGGATGGCTCATCTCCATAGTCTCCCTCCCCCTTGCATTTGCACAGTCCTTCCTTAAGCCTGCCATCTGGCTAGGTTCAGAGGGGATGGGTGTAGATGGACCTGGCTTCTTCTGCCGGTCCCCTTCTACCTTTGAAGCTCATGGTTTATGACCCCTCCCCTTTGCTATGGCATTCCTGTGTAGCAGAACCCTCTCCTCCCAGATGGCTCCTCACCCCGGATGCCACTTATCACTACATCAAAGTAGCCTGGCTAATTCACTTAACTCGGACCAATCAGGGCAGACCACTGGGAGGCTGAATTTTGGCTTATAGGCACGAACGTCTTATAACTTATCTTCTGTACATGTTAGAATAAACCCATTGACTTCATATTGTTGGATTTATCAATACCATTCGCCTAAGTCCTCGAATTATATTTTTCAGCTACCCTAGCGTTAGTTAACAATCAATAACTTATTGCCATGTTAACCTATGTGGCCAGGGATCTACAATGGGAAAATGAACTGAGCAGGGTTTATAAAACATGTTTTATAAGGACCCTGCCTATATATGCAGGACCACCAAATCTGAAACACCTAGGGGAGACGTTAGGGGTGCTGAATATGTAAATATATTGTGAGCCTCACTCCACAGTAGTCCTAGCACAAAAGTCGATTTTAGCTAGCACTTTACTACAATGAGTGAAATCAGATGTGCAATGTCTCTATCCCCAGGCATATAAACCTCTTTTATAATGGTCCTCCTTATAAGTACCTGACCCTCCCTTCCCCACCACCCCCTGGGCCACCTAGGGGAGAACCTGGGGTTACCTAATATGGTACACCATTGCAGTGTATCGATTTTTAAGTGCCCCAATCACCAAAGTCGAGCTTGAGCACAATTTACATTTTAAAATCAGTTCTGCAACACAGGGCTTCTTTTAAACTGACCTCAGGCTCTCAGCAGTGCACACATGCAAGTGCAGAAAGGGCTGCTGACCTCTAAACTGTCATACCCTGGTATATACTAGGGACTTAAAGGTAGTTTTAATCCCCCTACCCTATTATATACTAGGGCCTTATAGAGGAGGCCATGCCAATCATAGGGGTACCCTAACACATAGTGTACCCTAGTGTAAGTAGGTGTTTTCACTGTAGCCCAGGGACAGTCAGAGTCAGTTACCGATAGTACCAGTCAGCAAAAAGTGGGAGTGCTCAGGGCACAGGATGACTTTGCAACTGTGCCCGAGAGTGAGACCTCACAACTTTCTCCAATCTGTAGTTAGAGGACCAATTGTTGCCACCATTCGAGACATCTGTTACCTCGTGCCCCAAGGTCTTGGAAATGCTTCTGTATCACCAACTCCGGGCTGCCTGCAGCTCTTTACACAACACATTCCCAGCACCCCGCTCACAATTCCAGCCCTGGAGCATATGTTAACAAAACCATTACTACACAAACTAGTTACTCGACTATATTCCATCATGCAGTCATTCGTGCCAGTCGCCCTGCAATAGCTTGCACCTCATGAATATGAGACATAGACCCCCCTCTAAACGACATCCAGTGATCCTACTACTGTGGCCAGACAGCAACACTATCTCCCCAACTATAGGCTGCGATCGTTACACTTTAAGTTTCTACACAGCCTTTACCGCACCCCCACCCACCTTTTCAACATGGGGCTTGTTGTTGATGCGCAATGTTTGAGATGCACCTCTCTAGAGGCCACCTCATACACTTAGCGTGGAGATGCCCTAGAGTAACCGAGTTCTGGGAAGGGGCATTTTCAATCATATGCACTATCACTGGGCACTATCTACCTTCCAACCCTCTTGAGCCCTACAATCACCACCTTATTGCAATGCTACTACTATTAGCTAAGCGCAGTGTGGCCATCCAATGGAGCCGACAAATTGCCCCCACTGAGTCTCCTTGGCTGCGAGACACTGCTTATTGCCAGAAGCAACTGACCAATTTCTAGGATTTGATGCCTCAGCGATCTCACCGCAAGGGTTTTTGGGAACTGTTTCTTGCTTATAAGGGCCAACCTCGCCATAAGGGTCTGAATTCGAGGTTAGTCCTCTGCACAATGCCTCACCATGCCACCCCTCACCAAATGGTGTAAGGATCTCAAACAATCCATCCCAACTGTTGGGATGGAGTCTCCCTGCTACCTTGCCACTGAACCCGCATGTATGGTCGCGTGATGCCAGTGAGTTATTGAGGGCCTGAGCTCACTCAGTTGACAATGTTTGTTTGGAGTCCATGTGAAGGAGAAGGCGTTCTGCTGCTGCTTACTGCTATGCACCATATGTTACCGCATTTGTTCCTTTTCATCCCTAACCCCTTTTTCTCATTCCTCCCCCTCTTCCCTCTCCCATGTTTTACAGTTGTGACACTTGTCATGTGTTTTTAATTATACATGCAAATACAAATAACTTTACAAAAACATTTTAAAAAGTGCAACACCTCCGTCAGCAGAAAGAATACTTCTTTCAATATATACAGATGGAAATTATAATCTTTGAATTTGGGAGACAAATATAAAACTTAAAATCTAAGAAAATAAAGCACACTTCAAAGACAACATTGTGAGCCAGAAATCACTTTAAAAAGAAAACAAAACCTACCTTAAAGACTGAGCAACTATATTTTCGCATATTGTGAGACAGTGATTCACTCGATCTTTCTTGTTGGTTGATGGTTCCTTCTTCCTACAATTTCAAGAAAGTTTGCACAAATCAATATGGTGTAATGTAAAATATGAATAAATCCCAGTTTACCAAAACCCAGGACATTCACGGTTTGCAGAATCCGGACACACTCTCACAATACTAGTTGACATTCTGAGAAACACATTATGTAGTATTGTTTAGCGAGTAAGTCCACACCTGCAGTCCAGCAGGTCATAGTTAACAGCACTGAGGCAGGTAAGGGATTTATGAATGACTGCATTAAAAGCATAATTCAGCAGTGGCTCCACTCTATTCTCCTGCATGATGCAATTTTTTCCTTCACCATGCTAATAACTTCCCTCACAGTACCATTCTATGAAAGCCTTTGAACCCTTGCATGTGGTCAGATCAGGTTGCAACTGTGTACAATAATATCCATCCTCTGACAAGAAGGTCTGCTTTGTACATGCCACTCTACAATAGCACAGCTTTGGGGTAATAATCTGCAAGAGTTTAATCACCTTAATTCACACATTGCCTCCTATTTAAGCAAAAGAATACTTCCCATGGTACATACAGTCAACAGCTACAACGTTGCCGCCCAAATTATAGCTTTCTAAATATAATATCACTAGATAAAGTAAAATGGCATGTATGATGCATTATATGTATTTCTACAGTTGTGCTATGTTTTTATCAGTGTTGTGCAACCTGATTCAAAGGTGTATTAACTAGGATAACTTGGTCTGAATAGAGCACTTGATAGCATAGCTTCAATTGTGAACCGCCTCCATTGGAACCTCCACTTCGCATTAGCCAGGTCAGCAGCATTCCTTTAATCAACAGCATAAGGATGACAGCCTAGTCAGCTCTACCAAGAACTGAACCTGTGATCTGAAAGATATTAATAAATCTCAACAGCGAACTATTAAAGTTCTGAGCTATGTTACTGGCTATTATAGTGTTTCCATATCAACAGCTGTTCACAAAGGCACAATATTTTGTTATAAAGCTTTTTTATATTATATTAATATGAGTCACCTTTAACTGCACTCAATTTCAATTCCGGTAGAAGGCCCCTTTTTCACACTTACTCCAGATGTTTAAACAGAAACCGCCTGATTTAGAACTATTCCAATACGTGCCCCATACTTTGACACAGAAGCTGGCTTACTCTTATACTCTATCCATCCGTGAACACTAAAATCTCCCTAGTACCCCATAACATCTGAGGCCTAAAACACATTTAAACCCCCTAAACACTACCCTTCCTAACTTTAACTACCCAGTGGTGACTGCCATTGGGTGTTTTATATATACATTCACTAAAAAAACAAAGGGTACATGAACGTTATAGTTAGGATTAGATTTTACTCTTACAAAACCAGAGAAATGTAGCCGTTATAGTTAGCCGAGTCAACTATAACTCCCGCCCCAGTAATCCCTGTAATGCACTGCTTATGACCTCACATATTACATTACTCATGAGTGACATGGACAGTGACATCACTGATGACATCTCAAATGACATCACTGGTTAGATCAGTTATTACATCATTTAGTGACTATGAGTGTTTTTAAAAATGTTATGAGTGTTAAATATATATACCAAGGTGTATTGGGGAATGAGTGACTGTATGGATGACTCAGTGGGTACGTGACTGTCTAAATAAGTGAGTGATTAGGTGTCTCAGTGAACATATGGATCAGTGACTGGTTGTGTGAATGTGTGTATCTGTCTGTCAGTTGATGTCTAAGTGGGTGTATGAGTGTGTTTGTGGGTACGTGAATGGCTATATGGGTGATTGATTGGTTGTCTGACTACCTCTATAGTTGTCTGGCTGGCTGTGTTTGTGGGTGAGGCGGTGTGCGACTGCCTGTATGGATGAGTGAGTGAATCAGTGGCTGTATGGGGTAGTGTTGCATGTGTGAGAAGGTGTATGGGTGAGTGAGTGTCTGTATGGCTGCGTCAGCGATTGAGTGCATGTGTCAGTATGGGTGAGTAACTGAATAAGTGAAAGGCAGTATAGGTGAGTGATAGAGTATATGAGTGACTCTGCATAAGTGAGTGAATGTGCGAGTGGCTATATCAATGAGTGCATGCTTCTGTCAGTGACTGTATAGCCAAGTGAGTATGTGTTACTATTTTTATGAGTAAGTAAGTGGATGTGAATGTAACTGTTTGAGTTAGTACGTACCTGTATGATTGACAGCATGGGTGATTGTGTAGGTGTGTGAGTAGTTCTATGGGTGACTCGCTCAGTATGTGAGTACCTGTATGGGTATATGAGTGGATATTTCAATGACTGTATGAGTGAGTGAGTGGGTGAGTGGGTGGGTGGGTGGGTGGGTGGGTGGGTCTAGGAGTGGCAGTATGGGTGAGTGAGTGGATGTGTGTATAGATCAATGAATCGGTGAGTGGGTGTGTAAGTACCAGGTATGGCTCTGTGAATAGTTGTGTGCGAGTGCAGTGGGTGTTTAAAAGAATCTATAGGGGTGTGAGTGGGTGCGTCAGAGATTAAGTGGACGATATCATCACTGATGTTATTTGAGATGTCATCAGTGATGTTACTGACCATGTCATGAGTGATGTAATATGCGAGGTCATAAGTAGTGCATTGCGGGGGTGCAAGTTATAGTTAACTCAGGTAACTATAACGGCTGAATTTCTCTTGTTTTGTATGAGTAAAATCTGACCCTAACTAGAACGTCCCTGTAACCTTTGGGCTTTTCTTGTGAATTTCTAAGGTTTTTTTAAATTCTATTTGCTAACTATACCGTTCCTCTAACCTTTGTATTGTTCAGTGAATTTCTACGGTCACTTTTGCAAGTCACATTTGCAGAGTGGTGGAGAAAGGGGGCTTGGCCTCCAACCGGCTCTCAGGAATTCCGCTGCATAGGACTTACAGGAGGTACCAGGAGGGCTTCTTGGCCCCAAAGTCCCTCTGGAGCCAAGGGGACTTTATCCCCCAACTAGTAGTGTGCCGGGAGGCACATTTGAGAAAGTGGAGAAAGGGGGAGAGGCCTCTGGCAACGTCTGAGCAATCCTGCAGTGTGGGACCTACTGGAGGTAACAGGAGGGGTAGTTGGCCCACAAAGATGTCTTTGGGGGCCAACTACCCTCCTATTAACTTCAGTAAGTCCCACACAGCAGGATTGCTGAGTTCTGATAGCAGGACATGCCCCCTTTCTCCACTACTCTGCAAACGCGCCTCCTGGCATGCTCTCGGTTGGAGAATGAAGTTCCCTTCGCTGCTGAGGGTCCTTAGGGGCCAACTAGCCCATCTCTTACCTCCAGTAAGCCCTACACAGTGGGGGATGCTGAGAGGTGGTCGGAGACCCTCTCGGCACACTGCTGATGGGGCAATGAGGTCCCCTTGTGCCCTGAGGGCATCAGCACTAAAGTGGACTTCACCCCCAAGCAGCAGTGCCCAAGGAAGCGCGTTGCACAGTGGTGGAGAGAGGGGGTGTGGCTTCGGACCATCTCTCGTCAATCCCACTGTGTGGGGCTTACTGGAGGTAACAGTCACTCATACACCCACTGATTCACCAATATATATTTAACACTCAAATGTCTTAAAAACACTCACAGTCATTGGATGATGTCATCACTGATGTAATTTGAGATGTCATCAGTGATGTCACTGACCATGTCATGGGTGATGTAATATGTGAGGTCATAAGCAGTACATTGCGGGGGGTGCAAGTTATAGTTAGCTCAGCTAACTATAAAGGCTGAATTTCTCTGTTTTTGTATGAGTGAAATGTGAGCTTAACAATAATTTTAGTGAATATACATATGAATACACACACACACACACACACACACACACACATATATATCTATATATAAAAAAACATACACACAAATATGTGCGCTAGAATGGAGCCAATTAGTGATATATATATATATTCAACAGGTTTCCCCAGCAAGGGGAAGATGGAGTCGCAGAAAGAAACAGGCTGTAGGCGTTCTAGAGTGTTGATTTTCTTTTAATCCATTGATCCATCGGGGGTTGTAAAACAATATAGAAACCAACGCGTTTCGACAGCGTCCGCTGTCTTGCTCACGGTCAGTGTACTGTGCATCGCTCAACAGTTTTAAAGAACCAACAAACAACATGATTACACCCGCCCCCTTGTCACATGGTACATGACCCACATGTTTCGGGATTCTGGGACTTGTAGTTTAGCCCTATGATGTCGTGTAATACTTATATGGGTAATTACATTTGAGGGATTGGAGTAAATTAGATGTTACTAATCCTCCATTAGCCACTGTTGGTTCTGTAACCGCTATTTGCTTGGGGAGTACTGCCCTCCAGTGGGCAAAATTTACCATTAGACATGTTGATACATCACTAAACAACCTAAGTATAGCCCTCCAGTGGGCATTTCCACCTGTACATATAATTCATGATTCAACATTTAGTTAATTAACAATTTAAGTATGGCCCTCTAGTGGGCATTTTGGCATGTCATAATTTATGGCTAGTCTATAGGTACTTGCCCAAGTGAGCTTCAAACAAAGGTGAAAAAATTGAAAAACTGGTGGGGGAGTGAAAAAATAAAATTTGGGACAAATCTAAGTTAATTATTTAGTTCATGGCAGGCGGAAGTTTTTACGGAAGTCAATTATGTTCATTTAAAGGTGTATGTAAAGTTCCTCCGATTGATTTAACCCTAATGGGGTCATGGTTCTGAAACCAAGGATATGTTTAGATTCCTTGCGGCGTAGTAATTTTTCATTATGTCCTCCTCTGGGTGATGGGTTCTGTGTCTCAATACCCCAGAAACGCAATTGCTTCCAGTCCCCATTATGCGCTGACTCCATATGTTTTGCAACCGCGTTGCTTCTGTCTTTATGCACAGTTGCACGTACGTGTTCGAGGATCCGTTTTTTTAGTTCGCAAATTGTGCTACCAATGTATCTTAATTTGCACGGGCATTCAATCATGTACACCGTGTACCTACTGTTGCAAGTTATACATTCATTGATTTTCCAGTTTTTTTTATCCGGCATGGTTATTTCTTGAGTTGGTTTAGCAATTTCACAGGCTTTACAATGGTAGCACTTCACGAATCCTTTTGTTTGTAGCCAATTTTTTCTTTTTGCTGGTGGCTGGAAATGGCTGTGAACCAATTGGTCCTGGAGGTTTTTAGCCCTTTTGTAAGTCACTGTCGGGTGTTTGCCCATCCTTTTTCCTATGATTGGGTCCAACTGTAGAATCTTCCAATTCTTCTTTAAGATTTGGTTTAGTTGTTTTGTTTCTCTACTGTATGTCGTGATCAACCTAATCGGCTCATCCTCCGTTTGAGTGGGGATTTCTTTAGGTTTCAGGCTGTCCGGTCTTGTGGTCTTATTTGCTCTTTCCCAGCAGTGTTTTATTGTATGTTGGTTATATTGTCTCTTTTGGAAACGCATCGGCGAATTTTGGCTCTGTTTTTGCCATTCATCTTCTTCGCTACAAATTCTCCTGAGTCGTAGGAATTCCCCGTAGGGGATGCTTGATATCAGGGACCGTTGGTGGAAACTAGTGGCTTCAAGTGTGGCATTTGTGGCTGTACTTTTCCGATGTAAAGTGGTCTCCATTTTGTTGTTTTTAATGTATACTTCGGTGTCCAGGAAGATGGCTTTATTAGAGCTGATGTTGTGAGTAAATCTTATGCCTGGCGTACTGGAATTCAGTATTTCAAAGTACTCAAGGAATTTTTCTTTTCCACCGTTCCATATCAAAAACAGATCATCAATAAATCTCTTCCAGATTATGATGTGTTGTGTAAATGGTTGTAATTTGGTATTCCAGGCCACTGTTTCCTCCCACCAACCCATGGCGGTGCAAGCGTAATTTGGGCTAAAGGAGAAGCCCATGGCTGCTCCATTCTTTTGCCTATATATGGAGTCCCCAAACAAGAAGATGTTGTTATTCAGTAAGTATTGTGTCATATCCATCAGCATGTTATTATGATTTGCGTAGTGTATATTGCGTTCCTGAAAGACATGTTTACAGGCGTTCAGACCCATCTCATTGTCGATGTTTGTGTATAATGAAATCACATCCATTGTGATCATTATAAATTCCGGCTGCCAAGTGATGAGCTTCAAGTTGCATAGGAAATCAGTTGTGTCCCTGATATATGATTTAAGTTGTTTCACATGAGGATTTAGAAAAAAGTCTATGAAGTTAGACAGCGGTTCCAGCAAGGAACCGTTTGACGACACTATAGGTCTCCCTGGTGGCTTCGTGGCATTTTTGTGGATCTTGGGTAGGAAATATATTGTTGCTGTTTTTGGGAAGTCTACCGTCAAGTATTTGGTCTCATCAGAGTCTAGCAATGATGCATTTTCCCATTGTCTTATTTTTCCATCCAGAATCCTCTTTGTGTCATAGGTTGGGTTGATGTCTAGTTTCTCATAATAGTATGAGTTGTTCAATTGGATCATGGCTTCCTCAATGTATAGTTGGCGATCCCATAGGACGATATTCCCGCCCTTATCGGCCATTTTGATTTCAAAATTTGATTTGGTTTTGAGTGATGCCAGAGCCTGCCTTTCATTCTTTGAAAGATTATCATTATTGATGTTTTTTATTTGGATGTTGTATAGGTCATGAATGACCGCCTCCTGGAATAAGTCGATTTTGTTCCCTGGTGTAAGTTGGGGGTAGAATTTGGATTTTGCTTTGAGGCCGCTTGTTCCTGCTCCCAATTGTTTTATTGCTGATTCCAGATTGATGTCCATACCCTCTTCCGCATTCAAATTTAATACCGTTAGGTATGCTTCAGATTCTTTTGCCAGTAGTGTAGACATTGGTTAAATTGTTAATTAACTAAATGTTGAATCATGAATTATATGTACAGGTGGAAATGCCCACTGGAGGGCTATACTTAGGTTGTTTAGTGATGTATCAACATGTCTAATGGTAAATTTTGCCCACTGGAGGGCAGTACTCCCCAAGCAAATAGCGGTTACAGAACCAACAGTGGCTAATGGAGGATTAGTAACATCTAATTTACTCCAATCCCTCAAATGTAATTACCCATATAAGTATTACACGACATCATAGGGCTAAACTACAAGTCCCAGAATCCCGAAACATGTGGGTCATGTACCATGTGACAAGGGGGCGGGTGTAATCATGTTGTTTGTTGGTTCTTTAAAACTGTTGAGCGATGCACAGTACACTGACCGTGAGCAAGACAGCGGACGCTGTCGAAACGCGTTGGTTTCTATATTGTTTTACAACCCCCGATGGATCAATGGATTAAAAGAAAATCAACACTCTAGAACGCCTACAGCCTGTTTCTTTCTGCGACTCCATCTTCCCCTTGCTGGGGAAACCTGTTGAATTTATAGCGGTCAGGCTCGACCGCAGGAGTAACGCGACCAGAATCAAGTAGCGCCTAACGGAGGAAAAGGGAGCCGCCTTGCTGTAATATATATATATATATATATATATATATATATATATATATATATATATATATTCATTCAGACACACAAAACGCACAAAAACCTTTACAAAATGGATGCAACTCTTAAAGTAACAATGACATACCACCTCTTTAGCAGTATCTGGGTGCATTCTTGCATTAGGGTAGCCTTAATCAAAAGGGATACTATGGATATCGTTGACATTTGAGGTAGTATGGTGGCCTTAGCATAAGGCGCCCTTAACTGGTAAATTATAGGCATCACATTCAATTATGCCACACCTGTTTTTGTACCCATCATTGGCTTCTGTAAGGCATTCTATTTTAAGGCTGGAATACCTGACATGTGGTAGTTACAGTGGTATAGAATGGGCAGCCCTGCCACGTGACGTGATACACTGGCCTTTGATTCAGATTCTGTCCATACGGGACAGTAATACCTTTCAGTACTTAATGAAAATGTAAAGCTGACTTTTGAGAACATTGTGTATTTCCAGAAAATCATATGCATCAAGAATATTTATGCGGCACAATAATTGTTATTACATAACAATGGAGCAGCTCTCCGTACAACAGTGGCAAATGTCTAATTGATGAGTGAATATTCCTGAAGGTAGTTGTTTATTTGGCGGCCTAGTACTGGCCCTGGACTACTTCGTATCTACCAATAGTCTATTCAGACCAGGGTAAGTGGAGCAGTAACTGGCGCAGCTGAAAGAAGACAGAAGTGTGGAGTGGTGTTGGATGCTGTGAATAAAGAAAGGTATTCCAATGAACTGAGCAAATTGGTAAGCTGGCAAGTTGACGAACTAGGAAACATACGAATAAGCAAAAGTAGGCATATTTTCTTCTTTAAACTTTGGCAAATGGAGATCTATTGTTGTTGTTTCCTATGAATGAGTCAGGTAAGAGAATAACGGTTTTGACAAATCGTGGTCAGCCGTAAGTGCGCAGTATCCTGTATTGCGCAATATCAATTGGTACATTGCAATTTCTTGCAACGCCCCTACATAACACCAGTCAAACTACACAGCATTACCCCGACCCATGCCGATACGTTTTTAGATGTGATGAGGTAGGGGTGGATTTTTCACATTTAGCATGGAGATGCCCCAGGGTGAGGCAGTTCTGGGCTCAGTTGGTGGAGACTGTGGGAGAGCACAGGCTTTCATATCGAGGAAGTGCCATTACAATGCTTGTTGGGCCACATCAAGAAACCCAGTAAACGCAAAATGACATACAAGCTGCTGCAATTGTTGGTGCTATCTAAGCCCAGGGTGGGTATATCCTCGGATGGTACTGAGAACCCCAGATATAAAAGCATGGCATAGGGACGTATGTGAATGGACCTTGGCAGAAGTCGTCCACAAGAAGCTAAGCCGTAGGGTTGACAAACTGCAGGTGGACCTTAGTGAATGGCGTGAGCTGTGCAATGCTGTTCTCACCTCAGATTTAGATGTAAATGACTAGCATGAATCAGACACTTGCAGCGGTACTCCTGAAGAGGATGGTGAGGTAAAACTAAAGTACAATAAGTGAGAGGCATGTACTTATTCTTGCATTCAAATGTACTACTAATTACTGTTCCATCACTATTGTCATTGTAATTGTAAGAGAATAAAAACATCTGGTGTGGACGATCACATGCCTTCAAAATCTGTATTAATATGATTGCTGCAATATTTATTCAAACTAAAAATGAAGATAAAAAAAAAGAATAATGGTTATATGTATCACTATTATAGTGATAACCAAGTGCACAGCTGCAAGGGCTGACCTTAACAGAGGATGAGTGTGGCTCGCGGCCTCTTGTTCTAGTGGCCCTTCTAGGTATAAGGAAAGTATGAGAGTAACGGATCGAAAATTAAGGAGTGGCATTAGTTCTTGGCTGTTGGGATACTGGTGCCTTGCCATGGAGTAGTTGTGGTTTACCATACGGAGCAATGCATGAAAGACTCAAGTGTGCACTTGTGTACTACACATCAACAATGTTTTTTTTATATTTCTTTTTATTGAAAAATTCTTAAATAAACAGCAAGGCATAAACATATATTACATACAGTACAGATTCCAGAACGGGGGAGGAAAAGCAATACAAGAAATCAGTAATCAATGTAGGAAAAAAGTGGGACATCAGGGACATCTACAACAGGAGGCTCACATATATCTCCACGATAGCCATTCCAAGGTCCCCATATTCTACACCATTTCCGGGGGCGGCCCCGAGCTAAGTACACAGTCTTTTCTCTAAACATGCACCAGTCCATGTTTTCCTTCCATGCCGCGACCGTTGGCGGCCTCGGGGATCCCCACAGTTGAGCAATATCCCAATCATGGCTCCCAAGGTTACCCACTGAGTTTGCTCTACATTATGATCCTTAGGCTCCCAAACATTCAATAGATAGCGTCTAGCCTCCGGCAGGAGGGCAATCCCAGTGACCTTTCTCATTACCTCATGGACCCCGTTCCAGAAAGTCAAGATCTCACGATATTCCCAGATGATATGAAGGAATGTCCCCACCTGCCCACATCCTCGCTTACACAGACCATCATCAGAAAAACCCATGTGGACCAGACGAGGGCCCGTGACATAAATCCTATGCAGAATCTTCAGTTGAACCAACCGGAGTCGAGCTGGGATTGCAACCTCCTTCGGAGAGGAGATAGCAGATTGCCAGTCCTCGTCATCCAGTTCAATACTATCACGTGTCCACAAGTCTCGTAGATGCAATAGGAGGTCTGATCTATCGTTGATAAGCTTTTTATAAACTAGTGAGATGGTACAAGCAGGCACATAGCCATCCAACAATCTATCTTCAAGCGGGGACGACTCCGGAATCTCCTCCTCGACCGGGAAAACCGACCGCAAAGCGTGGCGAACCTGGACATAGCGGAAGTACTCAGAGTTACTCAAGTCAAATTCCTCCTACAACGTCTCAAAAGATTTCACCTGTCCCCGGACCCAGAGATTCCCAACCTAACTAATACCAACGAGGTCCCATTTATCGAACCCCTTGGTATTCCACAATTTGCCAAGTCTATCGGAACCAAAAAGCGGGGTCGCTCGAGTCAGACGATCTGTCCACCCTGTCGCACTAGTCGCGTCGGGCCACAGACGTACAGCAGCCTTGATCACCGATTTGGAGTATAGTGGCCTGTAATAATTGCCACCAGGCAGTAGCCATCGATCCATGGCGAACGCGGGGTTCAAGTCGGGACCATACATGCCATGATTAATCGCTCCTAATTGAGACGCCCAATAGTATCGCTTTATGTCCGGGAGAGCAATACCCCCATCGTACCACGGGAGCGTCAGTTTGGCGAGCGAAATACGAGGCCTACCATCCCATATCAATTTTCTTTGGAGATCCTCGATCACCCAAAAATAGCTAGCGTGGACAATATCAAAACTATTTTGAAGAGCACAGAGAAAACGAGGTAAAGACATCATTTTGAAAAGGGCAGCACGGCCAAGTGGGGAAAGTGGAAGCCTACGCCAACCCGCAACGTCTTGCTTCAATCTAGACAAGGGCGGAAGAAGATTATGTTCGTACCGAACTGCGGGATCTAATGAAATGTAAATACCAAGGTATTTAAACCCCGTTTGCGCAATCTGGATGGGACAGTTTCGTGGGAGAAGAGGAACGTTGCCTGAAAGGACGTATAAATAGGATTTTGTCCAATTAATGATGAGGCCTGAGTTCCTACCAAATGAAGTCAAGACGTCGCACAATACTATCAAGGATTTCCGCGGCAAAGTCAGATATAATAAAATATCGTCCGCATAGAGCGAGATACGATCTTCGAAGTCAGAGGACCAACGGATACCTTTCATCGACGGCTCCCATCGGATCCACGCGGCGAGGGGCTCGAGGGCCAAGGCGAACAGGAGAGGCGACAAAGGGCAACCCTGACGAGTTCCCCTCTCGAGACGAAACTGGGCAGAGACACGGCCATTAACAACAATTTGCGCGAGGGGGTCCTCGTAGAGCAACCTGCCCCAACCAATAAAACCTGGTCCGAACCCGAACTTAGTCAACGCGGCCCCTAAGTATGGCCATTCCACCGTATCAAAGGCCATCGTGGCATCCAATGATGCCAAGATGGCCGACTCACGCAACGTCGACGCTCTCGCGAGGACACCGTGTAGGCGCCGGAGATTCAGGGCGGTGTTCCTATGCGGGATGAAACCGGATTGATCCGGGTGTATCAGCTCACCAATAAAAGTAATCAATCTATTAGCCAGGACGTTTGCCAGAATCTTAGGTTCAGCATTTAATAGGGAAATCGGACGATATGACGCACACCTGTCTCTGGGCTTCCCCTCCTTGTGAATCACCACAATGGATGCCAACCGCTGATCACGGGGAAGAGAGCCACATTCCCGAGACTCCAAAAACATGTCTCGCAGATAGGGAGCGATTTTATTAGGTCTCAATTTGTAGAATTCGATAGGCAGGCCGTTAGGACCCATCGCCTTCCCCGAACGCAAAGAGCGAATCACTAAAGCCACCTCATCTGCTGTTATTGCGGCATCCATTTGCGCCCTATCGTAATTAGAGAGTCACGGCAAGGTTATATCCCGTAACAAGAGATGTGAGTCCTCCTCCGGTCTGTCTGAGACAGAGGAGTAGACCGTCCGGAAGTGATCCGCAAACTGCTGAACAATCTCTTTAGGGTCAGAAACACGATCACCACTAGTCGTCACAATCACAGGCACTACCCGACTGTCCCTATCCCTCGTATCCAACCACGCAATTAATTTACCAGCCTTATCCCCCACATCATAAAGACGTCCCTGCTGCTCTCTGCCAATGGCCTTAGCCGCGTCGGTGACCAGAGCCCTGTAGTCAAGTTGTTTCAATCGTAATACATGCAACACATCGCGGGTTACCCCCCCTTCCAGACCAAGCTCCAAGGCCGCTATCTCCGCTTCAATCTTGACCACTGCCTCATCCTTCTGCTTCTTAACACTCGCTATCAGTGCCAGGGCCTGACCCCTAAGGACAGTCTTAAAAGCCTCCCAGAGGATACGGCAGAGGAAACCGAGCCCTCGTTTTCCAAAAAATATTGGTCAAAGGATTTTACCAAGGCCGTCCGAGTTTTGGGGTTTCGGAGGTACCAGGGGTTAATCGGGGCCGTTCGGCCCTCAGACTCAGAGCCCGGCTCGATCCGCAACCACAAAGGAGAGTGGTCAGAAATACCATGAGCCAGATGTTTAACCTCGGTGACGGAGAGGGCCTGTGCTGCCGGTAATAATACATAGTCGATTCTGGAAAGGCTACCGTATGCACCAGAATGGAAAGTATACTGCTGTCGCCCCGGGTGCAACATTCTCCAACAATCGCCCAGACCCAAGGCATCAAGGAACTCAGACAGCCAGTTTTGGGAACTTCTCAGATCTCTAGGTGGGTGTCGATCCATCATACCAGAAACCACTGCATTGAAGTCGCCACCCATGAGCAGTGATCCCTCAGGAAGAGTCAGAAGAACATGCCCCAAGTCAGCAAAGGTAGTCGTCTGCAAACCAGGGGGGACATAAACAGAAACCAGGGAAATGGTACGGCCCTCCCATCTACCCGTAAGAGCAACATAGCGCCCTCAGTGGAATCTATTTCAAGTGGGAGAGAAGTCTTAATCAGGATACCCACTCCTCTGGAACCAGAGGAGAACCCGGCATGAGCGGCCAATCAGTACCCCCTCCTGTTCATAGCACGACAAGTATTACCAATCAAGTGTGTCTACTGAAGGAGGACCACGTCTGGGGAAAGACGCTTCAACAGTTGCAGCACAACACTACGTTTTATCCGATCCCCCAAACCATTTACATTCCAACTCATCAATTTCAGCCCTCTACTCCCCATCCCGAAATAGAAAGAGGATCCAACCCCGGGAAGAATACTGCACCTTATTCAAATTAGACAAAGATACATTGCCTTGCAAAGAAACACACACATTCCCCAACATAAACAAAAACCCCCAACCCCCCCAACAACATCCCGTTACAGCACCCCCACCCTGCACCCCTGCGGAATAGAAGAAAACCACCCAAACTTGCAGTGTGCCTGTCGCCCCCCCATCTAACTAGGCTACAAAAAGAAAAACAGAGGAGGAAAGAGACCCACTACTGACCCCGCAACCCCCAAAATATAGATCAAGTCAAGTGTCAGGATTATCGAACCACAGTTCAAGGCCCCAGGATACCGTCCGCAGGCACCTATTCTTGTTCCGTCGGGCTCCCCTCCGCTCCACCAGACTGTTCCTCCGATGGAGGCTGACCAGAGAGAGTATCAAGCCAGTCCGATACCACCTCCGGACGATCGAAAAAATAAGTCCGCTCCGCATGTTCAATTCGTAACTTAGCCGGAAAAAGCATAGCATATTTGAGGCCCATGTCTCGCAATCTTCTCTTCACACCCATGAAACCAAGTCTTTGCCTCTGGACCGATTGGGTAAAGTCCGGGTAGAAACTGACAGTGGTATTTTCAAATTTCGTAGGGCCACTCGTCCGCGAGGACTGCAGGATAGCGTCCCTGTCTCGAAAATTGAGGATTCTGGCTATGATAGGCCGTGGCGGGGCTCCCAACTTTGGCTGTCCACCCGGGACCCTGTGAGCACGTTCAATCGTGAAGAACTTGCTCAATCCCTTAGGTGCAAGATGGCGAACAATTAAGTCCTCAACAAAGAGGTCGGCTGCCGGATCTCCCGCCTTTTCCGGAACCCCTATGATATGGACGTTATTTTAGCGAGCCCGTCCTTCATAATCCTCGAGACGACGCAGAATAAGATCACTGTTGGTCTTCAAGCGACGGACATCAGTCTGCAGATCAGTGACATCACCCGTCAGGCTGGAAGTCTTAATGTCCAGAGATTTAACCTTCTCATTAGTTTTGCCCAGATCCGCACGGATCAAATTGACGTCAATAGCCACAGTGTCGAGTTTATGTGCGAGAGCCTCAATTTGGTGTCCTAATGAGGACTCGATTCCATCGATCGCTGCCATGACATCTTGTAATGTCGGCTCGGTCGCCGAAGTAGACAGGTCCCCCGTGCCAGTTCCACCGGGAGAACCCTTAGGCTGGGTATATTGATCCATATTGTTAGATTGAGTGGAGCCACCTCGCCGAGTGTACTTAGGTTTCAGCCTGTCGCCCTCCGGTTTCCCCGCCATTAGGGGAGATGGGCTAGTGCGATTCGACGAAGCCAGCAAGAAAACGGCAACCCCTGGCCTCCATGGGCGAAAGCAGCCCCGGCCAGAGGGCCCAAGTTGAAAGATCTCAAAATCCGGCAAAAGCAGTCAGAATCACATACGTGGGCGACCAGGCAGTCGTCTGTAGGCACAGGGGTAGGCTCGTTCCCAGTCACGGGACACCTTGGAGGCGAAACCGAAAGTGAAACCAACTAGACCGGTCGTGCCAACCCCCTCAGGCCGATGTTGTTTAACTAAAGCTCGGGTAGCAGGACCACTCCACAGCCGGGCATCACGGAGGTTTAGGCCGCAATCTTCAAGGCACCGTAGCTCCGGCTCCCGGGGTCCGATTAAAAATCGGAATGCAGATTTCACCTCACGCGTGGTTCGTCTTCACAAGAGCATCAATGGAGAACAGGATATAGGACAGGATAGATGCGGGAGGTTGCGAGGCTCTCGAGAGCCCTAAGCTCACGCGGCCATCTTGGTTGCGCGCGAAGCTCCTCCTCCCACATCAACAATGTTGAAGAGCTTCTGGATAACAAAGGTCTCATCTCCCTTCCTTGTCACTCACACCCAGCCAATATTTAGCCTCCACCCTACTGCTTTGAGTTTTTTTATCCTCCGAGCTATGGGAACTTTTATGACTAGGCGGTGTCCAGCAAAAGAGGAGGAGTGAGGCGATCGGAATGAATTTCCACTTCCTGCCACACAAGAGTTCAGATGATGACATCATACACTCTGTTGGTGGAAGCAGAGTAGTGGGTTAGGGAGAGTAAGGAGGAAATTCATGCAGCTACTGCAAGCACCATGAACCTAAATACCACCAATCCAGTCAACCAATGGAAGAACAGATCTTTAAAAAAATAAAAATTAAAAAAAACACACTGCAAGATACTTGCTGCATCATTAGATGTACTGGTTGCCACCCTGAATAAGGGGTCCAATCCAACCGAGCGTTGCGTTATTTAGTTGTATACCTCCCTAGTGCTAAAATGTCACTCCCCAGTAAATCCTTCTATGCTGTCCTGTTGCCTGATTAAAAACTTTCAGTGACAATCAAAGAGAATCCTACCTGCTACTTCCCACGATACTGCCACTGCAGTGCCACTCCACTGGCTTTCTAATTTGCATATATCATGTGCACAATACTCCTCTGGAGTGATCCAAATATAAACAAGACTTCAAAAAAAGCAATGGATGAAAGGGGCGAACCTAAACCATCCAATTGCTGAAGGGATAGGAGGTGATGGATAGAACATATATTCTGTGCGTGGAGTCCAGATGAAACAGATAGAAAATATACAAAAAGAGAGGAGAACGAGGGGGATAACTAGAAATGGAAGGGAGGAAGCAGAAAACTGAAGGCTAACTAGCATGCTACTTTTTCTACCTCTTTCTAAATAAATATATATATATATATATATATATATATATATATTCAATTATTCAAATGCATGCAGCGATGTTGTGCAGCTTTATCCTCCTCACAAATTCAACATCTCTCCCCCTCCAAAAAATAAAGGCATAACCGAATAGGGAGCAATTGCCCTTTGCCTTGCTCTTCCTTTTCCCATCAAGGCAAAGATATTTTGAAATTCGCTTGAGCTCCAACTGCAAATCGCAAAACAAACAAGTGAAAATGTATTGCCATAGGGGATTTCGAACGTGAAGCTTCACTTTAATAGTGAAAGGCTTCTCTGAATCCGACCACATAAAAGTGATCAGGTCTCAACATGCATGATCATTCACTTTCTTTATTCCTTGCTTCGGGGTGTGTGGGATGGGCTTAGTATAAACCTGCACTTAATGCGGTACATTTCCTTGTGCTGTTGGTGCTGATGACCCCATGGGAAACCAGACAGACATTGCCCCTGTACCCAACTATAAACTGGGCAATGCATTTATTAGTGTGATGGGTTAGTTACCTCATGCACCGCATGACATTTAACCCCCAGTAATATAATATTAAATGCCGATATAGGAGTAACAATTCCTGCCGAGTTATGGACACTTACTGCTGAGGTTATTTCCTTGAAGCGAGGGAACATATTGCTATAGCTGTTTTTTCAAGACTCATTTTGAGGCATTTCATCTGCTGTTGGGTGGCCAGTGCCTGTAACAGTTTATAAACTTCCAAAGGAGGTGAACTTTCAAACCTTTAAGGTTTCTGAAAGCTAAGGTATGATTCTACCATCTAAAAGTGTCTCCTCCAAGTACAATCTCAATCATTACTATATATTACTGAAAATCTACAAGGAACGTGCAAGATCAGAAAGTAAAAGGAGGTGAAATTGAGAGTTTAGGTAGATCTGCAAACAAAATAGACCATGTCAAGCTGCACGCATGTCAAATCCAAATCATTTTAACTGCCAGTAAACAATAAGTTTCTTAAATTTAAATATTCTTTGTTTGTTACATAACTGCACAAAAGCAATCATACATTTACCCCTCATTAGGCTACACGGCATCTCCAAAACAAGTGGCACCTTTGGGCTACTTTTATAGACCACCTATTTTGTACAGAGCAAGTTATGCGGAGGCCAATGATTGCTTCATTCCACCTAGAACAAGCATTTGCAATGAAATAGGTCTTGCATTAGTTAAAAGTAGAGATTTTGCCATTGTTTATATTTTGCTGGATTTGTTTGTTGTTTTCGGTTCTGAATGTGTTAGCTAACTACAGTTTTTTATGACTGTGGAGTAAGTATGTGTATTATACCTTTCGCACTGAAAATTTGCTGGTGTAATAGTATATGTAGCATAAGCTAGGGTAGCAATAATGTGTATTCGTAAACCATAAAAATAGTACGGATAAAAAAATCAAAGTGCCGAAATGTATGAAGTAAAAGCACCACGAACACAGATAAAGGCATATATTGGACACTAAATAGAAATGTAGGTAAGAAATAAATGGCAGATGCTGCATGTGGCTGTGCCCTGCATGGCACCAGAAAGCGCATAGAAACGTATAACAGAACTTATAAGGGCATCGGTTTGTACAGTACTATTTGTAAAACATTGCAGAAGGTATCAATAAAACTGGTATTTGTTGCCTCTGTTTGTTGTTATATGTGTAGTGGGATTACCTACCCTTTGTTTGGACCGGACTGCTGCTACTTCCCTTCACGACTTCTGCCCTTGAGGGAAAACCAACAGCAACTCGCCGGACCCGCTTCGCGGGTCCCGCAGCGCGTCTGAGAACAGCGGGAGCTGCTGCTGGGAGAGGGGCGGTCACCTGTGCTAGGGCTTGGGGCGTGTTGTTGCTGGCAGGGCTGCGAGCACGGTAGCAGGGACTCAATCAACCAGGAGTCCCTGCGAGCCCAATCTGCTCCACCTGGGCTGCTCTCCCTGCTGCCCCCGCCCCCCCGCCCACTGAGTAAAAACCAGGCTGCAGGACTTGTTGGTGGGACGCTTACCTGCCCTTTGTTTGGACCGGACTGCTGCTACTTCCCTTCACGACTTCTGCCCTTGAGGGAAAACCAACAGCAACTCGCCAGACCCGCTTCGCGGGTCCTGCAGCGCGTCTGAGAACAGCGGGAGCTGCTGCTGGGAGAGGGGCGGTCACCTGTGCTAGGGCTTGGGGCGTGTTGTTGCTGGCAGGGCTGCGAGCACGGTAGCAGGGACTCAATCAACCAGGAGTCCCTGCGAGCCCAATCTGCTCCACCTGGGCTGCTCTCCCTGCTGGCCCGGCCCCCCCCCGCCCATCACTCCCCTCTCCTGCTATTTTAAAAGGGTGTACGCCCGCTGCGCGGGAGCGTCCTGGGAGAAGCCCGGGACAAGGGTGGGCCGTTTGAGGCCGTTAGAGAACGGTAGAGACCGGACCGGGCCACCCCCCTTGGCTCCTTTATTGTATTTCTAATCCTTGTCCTGTTCCCACCAGCCCTTGACGAACCCAAGGTACAGGTACAGGTACAATGTCCGTGCGCGAATGTAGAACCAGGGCAGCTAAAGGGAAAAAGCTGAATGGGACTCTTGATGATTTTATAACTAGGACTAACACTGCTATTGATGTGGAAATCAATAAAATGCAGCAGAGAGTCTCTATGGAACTTGATGCAGCTAGAAGAATATCCCAGGAGCTGTCCTTGGCGAGGAAATCATCCCTAGGTCATTTTGCCTCAGCCAAAACTCCCGAGCGTCGGGTGGGCCCTGTTCCTATTCTGACGCAGGCAGTTGTCCACCAGATATCGGTCTCCCCACTCTCAGCCCCTATGGTGGGGCTACCCCTTTCATCAACCTCTAACCATAGTCCTTCCTTGGGTGGGGTGGTGCTGGTAAAGGGGGCCCCAATGGAGATATCCCCTAATCCTAAGGGGGAGGGTGGGAGGAATCCCTTCACAATTAAAGAGGGTGCCGTTCAAAAACGTAAGCGCAACACTACATCTGCCTTCTCTAGGAAGAAGGCGAAGGTTGCAAAGGCTCAGATCTTCACGGGTGCTAATCCTACAGTAGGGGGGGGTGGCCGCCATACCCCTCCATTTATCCCCCCAAGTACCACCACCTACGGGGTATAACAGCCCCATTGCTGCCGAAACTAGTCGGGCAGCTTCAGTGGGGGAGCACGATCTAGTTATAGAAGGTGAGAATGATGGGGTTCCTGTGTGTGTGATAGAGGGAAGAGATGTGGAATTTTTAACGATTGTCTGGGAAACGCTAAAAAAACTTCTAACCCCCCTGGAAGTCAGACTATCGCGTATAGAAAACCAGCTGCTTGAGACAGAAAAGAGCATCATAACCCTAGCAACTCTTAGTATAGTTGATAATAAACCGAATAGCACACTTGGTGTAACTCATCCTCCACCAACAACCACAGCTATCCCACCCATGGTTCCTGTGACCAAACCTATTCCCAAACCCCGATCCAAGGCTGCCATAAGTAATACCATTAATGCTATAGCGGAGTTACCTATAATCAACTGCCTGTACAACCTGCTTCAGTCCCGAAAGTCACAGCAGCCTCAAGGGCTAAAGAACCTAAGATCTATTATCCGAAGACACAGGGGGTAAAAACTAAGGAGAAACAGCGTGGGGGCTACATCGATCTCCCCCCGGATGTTAGGCCCTATGTAGTGGTGCTAACAGGAGTACCGGAAATTGCATATCACCAGCAGGAAAACTTCGGGTCACTGAGAAGCAAGGTAACATACTGGCTAAACGAAAACAGGCCGTTACCCATCCACCTGAGAAGTAAAATTCTTATGGTGCGAAGGGTACCATGGATAGGCACCTCGCACAAATCAATTGCAAGTGATTGTATAATTATCTCTTTTGATGACCCCAATACAGTACATCATATATGCACAAGGAACGATTATGGGGGGAACTCGACCATAGTAGCTAGACCCCTAACCTATTTTTATCCCCCGCTTCCACGCTCCAAAAACGGGGGGAATTGGCCTACGGTTAGAAACCATCTATGGGGTGGTTCAGTAGATTGTTGGCAGGGCACTCAAGGTAGGTGGAATGGGGCACCCACCTATAACAGATTTGGCTGTCTTGAGGATGTTGACTGACTCAATGGCAAGGTACCTTGCACAACTTCTTCAGAGGACTCACCTTCCCCTTCACCGTGCCCGGTCTCTGTGCTACCCATATGCATCCTTGATAATTGCAATTTATCGGAAAATAGGGCTTTGCCCAATGAGGGTAGAGTTGCCGAATCTCGATTAATTGAAATAGTCCCCGAGTCCCTTGACGATAAATTAGGCCAGGTAGACTCAGTTCACCATAATGCCAAGGGTAATCTCCTCTTCAGGGAGTCGTTTGGAACAGGCAGGCTACTGTTAGAGGGATTGATCTCCCCAGAGCTACCCCCATCCGAAGTGGCCATCCGAGGTGAGGGACCTCATGCCAGTAGCCATATTCCACCGCCGCCGTTGATTACGGGTGGGGAGCTTCTATGCTCTCCCGTGGCGGTCTCTGGAAGGGAAATTGTATCTCTGACCCCGGCTGAGGCCTCTAGTATTGCCCCTAGTATTGTCTTTGCCCCCCCCACAAATGACCAGGTACGGGGCCCAGAGGGAATTGGTGGCGAAGGACTGAAGGTGCTTAGCTGTAACATAGCAGGCCTTGCGCGGAATATAGACATACCCGATTGGAACACATTTGTTGAACCCTTCGGGATGTACCTATTCCAGGAAACCTGGTGCCTAGAACCATACCATAAGGTGGGTTTCACCACCTACTTTGTTCCTGCGATACAATCTCCGGGAGGGAAAGGTCGTCCCTCTGGCGGCCTACTAATTTGGGCTAGTATCTCGCTGGGTCTTTCTATTAGGCATATTGCCAATAAATCACCTGACCTACAGAGAATTTCAATTAGAGGGCCACATGGGGGGAGGAGGCTTGACATTTTTAACATCTATGTTAGAGGGGCAAGGGGCGGGTCCTCCACACTGTCTCTTACGGGTATCGAGGAGGGTCTTAGTTCTTGTGCGTCCGACGCCCTTGTTATACTAGCAGGGGATTTCAACTGCACATTTGAACCCCTGGCTAGCGAAGATGTATTGGGCACCTGGGAGGATGATGCCAGGAGAGGCATTCCACCCCTCTCACTGGCCCCCATTAGAAGCTGGTCCCAAAATGCCATCGATCTTAATGCCCTCTGTCTGGAATACGGCCTTAGGGCCACTAATGGTAGATCTAATTCAGATCAGTCAGGAGCTCATACGTTTAATAGAGTGGGTCATTCCTCGCGAATTGACTTCATCCTATTGAACTACAGCCTCTGGGCACACTTAATTGACATGGAGGTCCTCCAGTCTTCTGTCAGTGACCATAATCCTCTATTCCTGTCCTTGTCTTCCCTCTGGATGGGTGTGTCTCCAGCCCCAACCCCTCATGTCTGGAAATCAACGCATGAAGTAATCCCTTCTAATTGCGCCAGACGCCTAAAATGGAATACCTTTGCGGTAAATGAGGATAAGATCCGGGGTGCCAAATCTATAATGTCCAACACCGCGACGCGGTTAGACTCCTTAGGAGCCATTGATCTTGAGGTTCCTAACTTGTTCTCTGAAACAACTATTGCGTTAGGTGAGCTGTTTGTGGTTTACTCTTCAGGTTCAAGGGGCAGCGGAAATGGTAGACCCATGCGCAACGCGGGTTGGTTTTCACACGCCTGCAGTATTGCCAAAAGGGAGCTGATCAGGGCGGTAAAAGCTAAGGATGGGCCCCAGATTAGCTTTGCTAGGCGTAATTATAGAAAGACCTTAATAAAGGCAAGGGCTGAGCATGAGATCTTATTTTGGCAGGACCTATTGGCAGCTAGTCTTAGGAAGGACTCCAAAGGCTTCTGGGACTTAATAAGAACTAAGGACAAACCCACGGACTCGCTCATAACATGTAATATAACTGAGGGAGTATGGTTTGACCATTTTTCCAAGCTTTATGCAGCGACCGAGGGCCCTGAGCATACCGAGGTGGGTCAGTATGCCCCGGGTAAATTAGAGCCCAGTGAGGACTTCCTATTCACTTGCAAAGAAGTAGAAGGGGCGATTAAGTGCCTGGACCCCAACAAGGCGGCGGGCCCCGACGGCCTTCCAGGGGACCTGCTTCGTGTCAACCTAGTCGAGTGGGGGAGACTTATTGCCTCCGTAATGAATGCTGGCTTGGCTGGTGAGGCCATACCAGATTCATGGAAGGGTGCAGAGGTCGTCCCTATCTTTAAGAAAGGAAGTCGGGACGACCCTGCCAATTACCGTCCTATTAGCCTTCTGGATTCCTCGCAGAAGGTGGCAGGCAAAGTCGTCCTAGGAAGAATTATGCAGTGGGTCGAAGAGAACAATATCCTGTCAGACTTCCAAGCCGGTTTTAGAACTGGCACGGGGACGATCGAGCAAGCATTCCGGCTGCTGATGCTTTACTGGAAAGTGGTTGTACTGGGCAAAGGCAGCCTGTACCTTGCATTTATAGATCTAAGGACTGCCTTTGACCTGGTCCCACGCAATCAGCTCTGGAGTGTTCTCGATGCGCTAGGCATTCCCCCTTACCTTCTGGATATGCTGATAAGATTCCACGCAGACAACTTTGCACAGATCAGGTGGGGTGTCCAGGGACAAAAAACATCGCAAATTCCTGTAAATAGAGGTGTCCGCCAGGGCTGTGTTCTGGCCCCCACTCTGTTCTCATTATATGTTAACGGAGTTGGGGAGCATCTGCTACAACATCCAGCAGACGGACCATCCCTGGCGGGCAAGAAAATACCGACCCTCTTATTTGCAGACGATACCCTCCTGATCTCTAAGTCACCAGTGTGCCTGCGGAGTCTCTTAAACAGCTTTAAGACCTTCTGCGAGTCAAGAGGTCTAGCCATAAACACGGGGAAGACGAAGTTCCTGGTCTTAAACCCCCCGAAGAAATCAGTCAAACCACCTACCCTTGACTTAGTTCCACTCGAGAGGGTTAAGGAGTTCGACTATCTTGGCATTCGTCTCTGCGACTCAATGAGTTGGAAATTCCATCTCCAAAAAATGCTGCTGTCCCATAAGAGAGTGATGGGTGCCCTTCTCAAGGAACATCGGGGCTCCTCCTACAAACCAATTGCACCGGTTCTTGATATTTATAGGGCACGAGGCGTCAGTGCAGCTCTCTATGGGGCAGAACTATGGGGTGTGCAGAACGTGGACCAGTTGACCCGCTCTGAAAACAAATTCCACAAAGATCTAATGGCCCTCCCTTACAGCACCCCAACTCTTCCTCTTCTCCTAGATATGGGCACTCGCCCTATTAGTGATCAAGTGAGGCTGCACCCACTCCTTTTATGGGCTCGTATCTGGAGAGCCCCTGAATTGTCCAGCTATGCAGATGGCCTAAAAGAGATTCTCGCATTGCCTGGCTGGGCTAAGATCCGGGCCTTGAGGTCGACTGGATCAATAGATCTGTCCCGCCAAAGTCAATTCTGTAAAAACTATTTTGGTCCTGGGTGGTCGAGGGCAGAAAGAGGAATGTTAATTTGTGCAGGTCAACGGTAGAATTTCTCTTGGTAAAAGATGTGCACTTCCGTGAGCCATATTTGGATTTTATCACAGTCCCTTGGGATAGGGCCCTCTATTTCAAATTCAGGGTAGGCGTTCTTCCAGTGGGAACTGTGACTGCCAATTGGAAGGTCCCGGCGCAGACCTCCCCTTTTTGCCCTTGTTGTTTGGATAGATTAGAGACAGTTCCCCATTTATTGTTTGAATGCCCGGCCTACGCAGTCCC
Source organism: Lissotriton helveticus (assembly GCF_964261635.1). Lineage (NCBI taxonomy): Eukaryota > Metazoa > Chordata > Amphibia > Caudata > Salamandridae > Lissotriton > Lissotriton helveticus. The sequence goes on from NC_136060.1 coordinate 373,295,351, forward strand.
CCGTAGCAGATGGCTGAAGCCACTCTGTAGAGAATTTGGGACTAGGTCATATAAGGAGGCATTAAGAATTTTTAAAACGGACCCTTGCCCCTGTTTGCTAGTGGATTGGCTACGTTTTTAGGCTGGGCATGGCGCATTAGATTTAATAGACTTTCCTACCTTGTCTGAGAGTATTTTAGACTGTTTTTACATATGTAAAGTTGCACAGAGCTTATGTATTTTAATGTTTGTTGTTTTTTACTGTTTTTAATGTATATGTATTGCTTTTTATGATATCAATTATATCGAAATAAAGCTATTTACAACAAGATAATATTTATTAACAAATGGTATAAAAATATAGTTGCACATTTAAAGCGCTGCTTATTAACATGCAAAACAAACACTAGTTAAATATGTCATGTGAGTTGCCCTAAACAGTAACCTAATGTTAGAACAGCAAAAGCAGCACGTAAATATAAGTGAAACCGGCTCAAAATGTATTGCTGCGATAGCAAAAGCACCAAGTATGTAAAAAAAAACATTGGTATAGCCAATAGGTCTCGCCTTTGGAACCTTATAAGTGTTTAGCTATGCAACAGTTGATGTTGTTGCACCAAGGATATTGTGCTGCATAACTAAATACTTATAAGGTCCCAAAAGCGAGACCTATTGGCTATGCCAATGCTTGTTATTTTGGAGTCTCCCCTCTGCTCTTCTCTGTTACAAACTTCCTTGTACTAGGAGATTTCAATATCTGGATTGATCGCCTAGAACTCTGAGATTAGATCAAGTTTATTGAGGGTTGTGCCACGCGCACCTTACCCAACATGTAATACTACCCACACATGAAAGTAAACACACATTAGACCAGATTTCTCTTCTTTGGACAATGTGAAGTGCCGAGATTATTTACCTCAAATCCTGGATTGACCATTGGGATGCTTTTTTCAACTGGTTGGAGCCGGAGCATCAGTCATGGAAACCCATTCAGAAATATTTTAAGAGCTACGGTTGGTCAGAGAGTACACAGGGAAATCTTTAACATATATTAGTTTCTTCCTTTGAGTTCACAAATAGGTGTTCACTTTACAAATTCATAATCTGAATCCCGGATTAGATATAGCATCAATTAAACAAATTACCATCTGTTGATCATGACCGACTGCAACTTGAAACAAGCTTATGTTGCGTTACTGGAATTTGAATAGCGCTTAGAAACATTGGACTATCACCCCATAACGCTCTTATTCTGGGCATGCTTTCATACGGTTCTTTCAAGGCCATTATTTGTGGACGTTGCTTGATAGCAACGGTCTACTAACCACAGACAGCAAAGTGCTGAGTGTTGTGTAGGTTAGCCTGAAAGTACAACAGGTTTGTTCCGTCTTAGGTTGTGTAAGGCTTACTATTGAAGCGCCACGAGCTTGTGCTAGGCGTCGCAGGGCGCTGTGGGGAAGGGCGGGGCCGCACCCCTCCCTTGGTGAATGAGTGATTTACTCACGGAGTGTGATCTCCAGTGCCTTCCATAATGTCATCGACTTTCACTTAAAATAGACGCTCTCAGTGAGAGACGGCCAGATTCCACGTGGGTCAAGAGGGCCTGTCAGCTGACATCACAGGGTGTGGAAAGGGGGAGGGGTAGGTGTAAGCAGGGAGGGAGAGCAAGAGCAGGGAGATGAGAGAAGAGGTGAAGAGAGAGGCAGAGGGGAAAAGTGGTATTGAGAGGCGGTCGATATAAAGCAGAGAAGAGAGAAACAAAGGGGAAATATGTAGGAAAGAGGGGAGGGGGGAAGCGGGAGCCTGACTAAAAGTAGAGAAAGGGAGTAGGTGGGAGAGACAGGGTCTGAATGTAAAAGAGAGGATGGTGGCAAGGGAGAAAGTCTGGGACAGATTGGTAGAGGAAATGGGGCGAAGTGAGGGGCGCGAGCGAGACTAGTGAGAGTGGTAGGGAGAGACCGGATAAAAAGACCAAAGAATGGAGGGGTTGGCGGTACAGGCTGGGAGGGAGGAAGGGTACCAGGAGGAAAATTACTGCATGGGCAATCCAGAGTTTATTGCCAATGTGTTTGATATTTTCATGTCTGGAGAGTGTCGCATACGTGTTTGTTTACAGCTGAACCGAACATAGGCGCATAATAAGTTTCTGGCTTTTTGTTTGGGGGGTGGTGGGCGAACGTTGCCCACAGACAGTTGGCTCAGTCCCCGAGACCCTTTGATTGGTGCCTCTACCTGTAACCCAGCAAGGAGAGGCCCGGGCTGCTGTGTGTTCACAAGAGCGGATCTGCACACGCACAGGGTCTATTCAAGGGACTCCCAAAGCCGGAGTTTACTGCCAATGTGTTTGATATGTTCATGTCTGTATAGTGTCGCTCCGTGTTTGTTTACAGTGCTGCGAAGATGAACCGAACATAGGCGCATAATACGTTTCTGGTGTTTTGTTTGGGGGGTGGTGGGCGAGCGTTGCCCTCAGACAGTTGGCTCAGTCCCGGAGACCCTTTGATTGGCGCCTCTGCCTGAAACCCAGCAAGGAGAGGCCCGGGCTGCCGTGTGTTTACAAGAGCTGATCTGCACACGCACAGGGTCTATTCAAGGGACGCCAAAGGGGGGGGGGGTTGGAAGTCATTACTTGCTGCCCCTACTGCTAAATAAAGATTGGGGGTGTTTTGTATTTAGTTAACTGTAATGCAGTGTTTCGGGGGTACCAACGATGCTACTGTTGTGTGCTTTCACATAACATGTTATCCAGGGGTCGGTGAGTGGAGGCTGTGACGTAGCAAGGTGGGCCAAAGCCAAGCAGGAAAACTGTACCCTTCCCTTATCGCCTAATTAGGTGGTAACACGTTGTAAACAAGTGGTGCGTGTGCGCGCGCCACAGCCAAGCATGTGAGTTCAAGTATCACGCCCATGTCTGAGCATGATCATTGCTCCTCCCACACGCGTAATAGACACAAATAGCCCTAGGGAGGAGCAATGCACACGCCTTTGGCCAATAGTTGCAGTTTCATTAAAAGACGCGCACTAAGGTCAATGGGGTAGCTGAAAAGGAAATGCACCGGCACGAGCGTGTGCGATTCATAGGTCAGCTTAGATTCCCTGTTTTTCACCTACAAAATGTCTCGCGCTGCGCGAGCACTGCTGCACAGTGCACCGCTAAGCGCGAGGCCTAAAAAGGTATAATAAACCCACCAGAAACGCTTTTGAACCCTTGGCCATATTTCAAGACATTGACTGGTGACACACTAATTTGGCTTCTATTGATAAAGAAGTTAAGCTTTTACTCTTTAATCGGGAAATACCTCACCTCTTGGCTAAAGGGAATATACACACGATGCACGATCACCATTCTGAACCCAATCCTTGCATCCCTGGCCTGTTTCAGTCAGATGCAGTTCGGTTGGAAAAGTCCAGCTGAGAATGTTCTCAGCATTGATTCCTGGAACATTGCTGGAGCATGTACAAAAATGATACATCCAAACTGGGTCAGTTTCATAAACGCACATAAAGTTATATGCTGCCAAGAGAACTGGATGACAGCAGATTTCCACATTGAGTGGTATCATGCCTTTTTTTCAACTTGCAATACCATACAAGGTGGCCAGAGCGAGAAGAGTTCTTGCCAGGTTCTTCTCTGTTAAAGTCACTGATTTTAAAACCACAAAATGTTGGGTTCCCCCTATTTTCTGGTTATTTTCCCATCATTCCCTGTCGAACTTGATATTTTGTTAATTTATTTTTATTACAATATTTTTTTATCAGGCGTTTAGGGATATTATTGATCAACTTGCCACATTTTTAGAGGATTTTTATCAAAATACCAAACATACGGTCTACATTATCTAGGTAAGAAATTTTAATATTACCACGTTTGTATTCGGATACACGGGTCTGTGGTTTTAGTAATGATCAACATGAAAATGCTACACATTTTTCTCATTCATTTTATGGTGAGGCGTTGAATGAACTGTTGATGAAGTATAACAAGTGCTATAGGTGGCACAAGAAATGCGTGCGTTCCTACTTTTACAGGGAACCAAGCTGGAAGTACCATAGATCATATACTCCTATCTCTCGAGTTATCTTCTTTCTTAACTGATTTTGTGGTGTCTAGCAGCTGTATAAGTGACCTTAACCCACTCCTTATTTTGTCGGAGTCCCTTACTAAAAAGCCAAAATCCAGAAGACCATATGGATATTTCCAGAAACAAAGTATTAAAATTAAAAGTGTAATAGGGTCAATGCAGTTGTTTTTAACCAAACTATAGTTGAAAATTCTATGGCTTCCACCATGGTCTCTTTAACTGATGATTTAGGGCCTGGTGAGATTCAATCGGAGATTGTAAATATTTGTAGGTCTATTTCAAATGGTCTCACGTGCCCTCCCTCCCCCTTCCCAAGAGATACCACTATTTAGATGGTTCACTGCAGCATGTTCGGCTACTCACAGTCACATGATGGGTGTGCTGAAAAGCCACCCTTGGGTAGCATGTGATGTTAAGAATGCTAGAAAGGAATAGAAGCGAGCCCTTGAGTTAAGGAAAATAGAAATCAGGTTAAATCAGGTTGAAAGCATGGGACGACCTTATAACGGCAGGGATAGTTCTAAATTCTGGGAGGTGGTCAATAGGCCTTTCTTCAAGGAGTCTAACTTAATGGATGCATAAGAATTACCTCAAATTAAGTACAAACAAGACCGAGGTAATGGAATTTGGAAATGGCCCGCCAATCTGATTCCAATCCTGGTAGCCAGCAGCAGCGGGACTTTGTTCTACACATGCAACTAAAGTGAGAAACAGGCTTAATTTCTCGGGCAGATCAATCAGCTTACATCTGCCTGTTATTTTCTTTTAAAGGTGCTACGTACAATCCTACCTTTTTTACCTATGGACTTGAGGAAAACAGTTGTGATGGCCCTTGTTCTTTTCCACCTAGATTATTGTAATGCCCTGTACCTAGGCATTGACAAACGCCAGCTCTCAAAACTTCAATTCCTACAGCATGCACAGCACATACTCTGTTGAACATTCCTGAATATAGTCACATTTCTGGAACCATTAGAACTGTACACTGGCTCCCAGTCAAGCAGAGAATTGAGTTCAAGGCACTCTGCCTGGTTCACAATACCTTATATTGCGGTCGGCCTAATAAATACCACAAACTATTTCAATGGCATGCCCCCCCATCATATATTAAGATAGGGCGGCAAAGCCCTGGCCCACGTTCCTAGAGTGAAAAAGTCCAGCTGGGGAGGCAGATTTATTTGTTACAAACTTCCCCTCAACATTTGGCTAATTCCATCCAGGTCACTGTTCAGGAGGCAGGTCAAAACCTGGCTTTTTCCTACCTTATAACTATCAATCGTTTCCTGACTCTTGACCTCTGCTCTTTCTTGCTTCTTCTAGCGCCAAAGCGCCTAGGCATTCGTGCGCTTTAAAAATCCTTTACTTACTAACGCCCGTAACATCGATAACGTGATTTAGGTAGATGCATAGGTGTCTCATTTTACAAAAATGTTTTCACACAGAGACACATCCATGCCTCAAGGGCCTAACTGTACCCTGCCCATTGAGTCCTCTTGCGACCTCCAAAAACCAATTGAAGTCCAACAGTTAACTGTAGCCATAAACAAATGTACCCTCGGAAAGGCTCCAGGGCCGTATGGCATCCCAGCGGACACCTTTAAATACAATATACATATGTGGGCTCCACTACTCATAAATGTGTTCAGATTAGTCGTTCGGGCCCCATTCCAGATTCTGGGAGGACCGCTACTGTAGTTCCAATATTTAAAAAAGGGGATCGGCCCGACCAATCCTGCTATCGGCCGATTTCGTTCATTTATTCCAGTGCCGAGATTCTTGGCCAAGTACTATTGTCCCGCCTTTGAAGATAGGACCATGGCAAATAATGTTCTGTCAGACGTCCAATTTGGTTTTTGACCAAGTATATGGTCAATTAAACAATGCTTCAACCTTGAATTAATAGTGGGGCACACGTCCAATTTGGTTTTTAACCAAGTATAGGGTCAATTAAACAATGCTTCAACCTTGAATTAATAGCGGGGCACTGTGTTCATGCAAGTAATGATCCGGTGCACTTGGCTTTTATTAATTTATCAAGTGCCTTTGATCCTTGGGAAAATATACCTGGAGGACCTGATTGGTCTGATCCCTTTACTACTCTGGGTCAAAATCTGGGGGTAACCCTAGGACGGCCTTACTAGAGCATGCATTACTGACTGTCTGTTACTTAATAGGGCAGACCAAATTTCATGGCTCTCATATCAGAAAGAATCATTTAAAAAACTAGGTTTACTTGAACTAAATGAAAATACCTGCAAAATTGGACCAGAACATAAGCTATGGGTCAAAGAACGCTGCCTGGAACACTGTGCGAGCACTCATCTAGAAGGGACACAGACCAAACAAACAATTGTGAAATATACCCAAGTCTCAAAAATATACAGTACAGAGCCTTATTTAGGATGGATTATGAACCCACACATCGTTATTGGCTAACTCTTTTGAGACTGCGCACACTACACTTTAAATTTGCTTTTCCCATGTTAGGGTCATGGAAACAGGATTTACTGCCCTACGTGTGCTAGAACACCTCAATGCAATGCACTAGTCATTTGACATTGTTCTGTACTCTGTATCAGGGCCAAGATGCTCTTTCTTGACCCCATTTCTGCGTAATTCAAAACTAAGACACCATACAGGCTAATATTTCTGCAGTCTTTAGGATCTCCATTAATCTGCTATGTGTTATTACATTTGATAAAATTAGCCTTCTGTATTAAGAAATACACAAATCCCAATAAAAAATAATGTAGTGGATGATTTTTAATTCATAAATATGTATCATTTTTTAGGGCTCGCGCCCAGCGTTGCACAACGCAGCAGTGTCGCGCAGGCGAGGGCCCTTTTGTCCGGGGTTTGAAAACAGACCCTGGAATTGCACAAGCTTGTGTGTGTGCTTTTCCTTTTGGGTTCCGCTATTGGGCTTTGTGTGCATGTTTTTTTTAAAACAGAGCACGCAATAGGCCAAAGGCGGGCGCATTGCTTCGCCCCTGGTCTATTGGTGTTTGTTACGCGCACCAAAGCCCATATGTTTTCAATTATCATGCCCAGATGGGCGCGATAATTGAAAACATATGCCTCGCAGTGGCGCTTGCACCACTCGCGGGTGTGTGTTTTTTTTTTTTTTTGTTTTTTTTTACAATAGCGATATTAAGCCATCAGTGGTCTTTTTTAAGCTGATCTCATTTGCTAGGGCGATGTCACAAAGTCAGAGTTAAGATCTGATTTTTTTTGCGTTGAGTATCAGAAGTGTTCAGTGATATTTGGATATTTGTGTTATTTGGAATCTCGCTAGAGAGCAGCGCCTCGTCTCACCCCCGCCCCCCTCACCCCCCACCGCTCACAATGCGCCCTTCCACAGTGAAAAAGGCGGAGGTAGCGTGTTATCATGGACAAGTGGAATTTCAGTTATGTGGCAGCGGCCTTCCACAGGTTCCGCGGCTCTCGCATACTGTGGCTCAGTCTGTGCACCCTTTCATAACTGCAACAAAAAGGGCCTGTCGGCACGGGAAGGACTAGCCCAGATGGGCTGATTCGAGACATACGACAGCTGCCCGACAAAACGCAGAGCCCTGAGAAACAGGCAAGCCTCCAGTGCCTAGGAAGAACGCTTGTTATGACCTCATGTTGCTGGCTAACAACCGTGACGCTAAAGCAAGTCGACATTCCAGGCACTGTTGTCATCTTTCAGCATCTTTGGAGCACCAGCTCCTGCGTTGGATCTGAGAGTTCCAGGAATGGTATTTTGTGTTCTGCTTCGGTGTTAGAGCTTTTTGCAGCATTTCCTTTTCACAGCACACTTAATTGAAAGTGTACAGATACATTCATGCAGGGTAGCTCTTGGCTTAATGCAGGACTACTGTTTGTCAGAGTACTCTTTCCGTAGCCTCTGTGGGATAGATGTGGAACCACCAGGATAGATGATCTTTTCCATCAGGGTTCCATGGAAAAGTTTGATACCCTCCAAAATGTTTCCGACTCCCACATTCGCAGACATGGAAATAGAGACAGCTCGCTCACAGCTTTTGGAGTAGGACTGGCTCTGGCCCCTGGTATCAATCACAGTGCTCAATTGGTTCATTAGTTTGTACACTGAGGGCTTGCTTGCCTTACCTCACAACCGAACGGTAACAATTCCAGGGAGAACGTGCAGTTCTCACTAACACCAGTCAAGATAAACACACAGCCTGCCAACTTCAAGAAGGGAAAGAAGGGAAACTGGGGGCAAGAAAGCAGGTCTCCAGCTCAAGCTGCAGGAGCCGAAACCGGATTAACGGGTTTCAGAAAAGCGACTGAGGTGAGAGAGAGATCTCACGCGGGAGGTGAAGTAAAAACACGCAATCTTCCAGCACTGGAAGAAATGTGTTCACGTTGCTGTAGCATGCGGCCGCCTACGTGTGCCTGATAGATACTGGCTTCTTTGGGGCCTGTAGTTTAAATGGAGCCCTGGGACGGAGACATGGGGGCTGTGACCCAATCCGTATCAACAACGGTCACCAAGAGAGATTATAAAAGCGCGATGCCTCTTTGAAAGCCAAACTGTAGAGCATTTTTTTGGGATGTATATAGACGGAGGGGGGAAGCAATAATCTTCGGTACAGATATTAGCATGTTTGCTCGTGTGTATACCGCGTACGTGTGGTGTAACTGTGCTTCTGTGTGTGACCACCCACATGCGTTTGATACGCTTCCACACTAAAATTTAAAACAAATCCCTCTACCTAAAGTGCTTGCTGCCACAGCCTACTACTGCTAGGCGTGGAGAATAACTAGGTGACTCTAGCCACCACGGATCATTCGGTGGATCTTGAGAGATGAAAGTAAGAGTAAGACTGTCTGCCATGCCTCGTAGCTGTAAACTGTATGCAGCGCAAAAATGTCAGCAGCAGCCGCCATAACACCCTGAGCTGTCTTAGCTTCTCACCAACGTGGACCGATGAATTAGTGTATATGCCTATTTGATATTTCATCTATAAAGACCTGTGTGATTTTGGTCTATGCTGTGTGGCTGGTGTGTGTGCTGTATGGCCGCGTGTACAGATGTCACTGCCTCTGTGTGGGTGCATGGGCTTGTGTTCAGTGGTCCAACCTTGCCTTTCGTTTTTCTACAGAGAGAGCTCCTGTAAGCCATTGCTTTAGAACACTGTCATGTGAGATGGACCCTGCTTGCAAATAGAGATGTGTGCAACTAGCAGCGCCAAAAATTTGGTGTTTGACGAAGCGGCGAGATCTTTGACATACTCACTCGACAGGGCTTGAGCACACCTGGTTGTTGTAATGCCCTTATGTTGTTAAGTGATAGGTTTGGAGGTACCCAGCTGGCAAGTTGCACAAGTCATCATTATAAGATGGGCTGCCCAGTTATCTGTTCAGGGATGGCGGCGTCATGCCTAGCCCTTCATCTATGTCAGCACTCTGAACCTCTGGTTCTGTGTCCCTGAAGAATTGTTTCGTGCAACACACACTACGGAATTCGCCAGTTCTTGCAGCAGGCAGGCCTAGGACACCTGATCTCAACCCTGCCACTAACAGGATAAGCACCCCTGGGAGGCCCTGTCCATCGTTAGACATGGCAACACACTGCCTCACCAAGGCCTTCCTCCTACTGCAGAACAATGCAAGCCAGAGCCTGCAGCTTCTGGTCGAGCACCTGAGTATTTACTCCTGTAGCAGCCCTCCGCATTATGAAAGTTTGAGCTATTGGTGTTGCAATATTTAGCAATGCCAATAGCTCAAACTTAAATAATGCGAGACCTATTGCATTGTAAATGCTTGTTTATTGTTATAAGGACATTAATCGCGGTTACCAGTGTTACCTAAATAGGTCCTGTCTCCAAACTGCTTGTGAAAATGATTTTTAAAACTGTATCACAAATCAGCTTGTTTTATACTGTTACATAGATAATAATGCTAGCATTTCTAATGTATTGTTTTTCTTTGCTGAACTTTAATGCTCCGGCCGAATAAAGATTTGTGTGATTGACAGTTCATAAATCGACAACTTCCCTATCCTTTTGACTAGTGCGGTTTTGACAAATTTTGCATACAAATAACTCTGAATATATTACCATTATAGGGGTCGTAATAAGTGCTGAAAACTACCAAACGGGGGGACAAAGTGAAATGACAAAAGACCACTGTACAACAAAAGCAGAAATTACCCTTATAAACCATACTTTCACCACCACACTTCATTGAGAGAAGGCACTTTTTAGGTTTAAATCTTTTTATTTGAAATCTGCACCTGGAAAACAAGTCAGTCAGCGCAAACATTACGTCGTCAACAGCAATCATAAACGTGTGAAGGGCAAGGAGAAGGCTTAAGAAAGTGAGCATAGCAGTCCAATACCTTCCTAACCCATGGCAGCGTTGACATACAAGGGATGTTATACAGTGCCAACCAGGTGAAAACCCCCCCTTCCCACCCCCAAACTCCCCCTGCCCTTCCCTCCCCTCGCCCCCCCATCCAGTGCTCGAGTCAGTCTCTCCCGGCTTCTTCCCGCCAGATCTTGACGCAAAGTTCCCCTGCCCCCCCCCCCTCATGAGGCCTCCCCCTCTGATCCAGTGAGTCTCAACAAGCGGAGATATCTTGGGCAGGTAAGTTCTCTGAATTCAGTAACCAGTAATGAGCGGAATGGCTGCCAAAGCTCGTCATATTGATCCTTGTCCCCGGCTAAAGTAAGTGACATCTTCTCCATCCCCAACACACACCACAACCGATGAAGCCAACCTGTAGTGGAGGGGACCGTGGTAGTGCGCCAGTGTATTAAAATATTTTGTATCGCAGAGCCTAGGGCGATAGCCATCTGGCGTCCCCTGCGTGAGCGCAGAGGGTATGTCAGGGGATTAGGAAGCCTTAGTATGATGTAGACAGGAAAGCGAGGCAGTTCGGTGTGAAAATGTGTGTCAATGTCGTCGATCACCTGTGTCCAGTACGGCTGTATCAGGGGACAGTCCCACAAGATGTGCAGTAGCGTGCCTATGTGTTCACATCCCCTCCAGCAGTTTTTATCTTTACTGTGGTCCATCTCACTTATCCGTTCCGGTGTGTAGTACCAGTATGTGGTTACCTTAGTTAGTGTCTCTGTAAGTCCGGAGTGGTATGCTGAGTGTCATGCCCTGTAGGAGATTTGGTCCCATTCTTTGTGGCTCAGGGTCCTGCCTAGCTCCCTCTCCCAATGTTCTCTGCCCGGATTATAAAGATGAGCTGATTGTGGTTGAAGGAATTTGTAAAGATCAGATATTAATTTGGTGTCTGAGGTGCGGGTCAGGAGCCATCTCTCGTATGGCTGAAAGTGCCGATCAGCTGTCTCACTCACCTGCGGCTGGAGTGCCCAGTGGCGGACTTGGAGGTAGCGCATCCGCTCCGTCTCGGGGAAGTTGAATTCCTGTCTGAAGAGTGGAAAGGGGAGCACACCACCTGGGCCATAGATGTGACAAAGGCAGCGACATCCCGCCGATCGCCAATGGGAGTAAGTTCCTTTGGCCATGCCCGGAGTGAAGTCCGGGTTATCGACTAGGGGCGTAAGCGGCGAGGGAAAGGTGGTGAGGTCATGTACGGTATTAGTGGCATCCCATACGTTTAGTGGAACCCGCGTGACGAATGAAGCGTAAAGATTAGCCGGTCGGGCGGCTTTGCTGAGGAAGGGGATTTCCTGAAGTGGACGCCCCGCCACTGCTTGATCCTGGAATAGCCAGTGTTTTTCCGACTCCCACTTGCTCCATTCCACCAGATAGCGTAACTGCGCTGCCTGGAAGTACTTGTGCAGGTCTGGTATTCCCAATCCCCCCGCTTCAGGAGCCAAAGTGGTCAGTGCCCTCCTCATTCTCGGCTTCCGACCTTGCCAAATAAAAGCGGGCGAGGTCAGTCTGCGTTTGCCGAATCCATCCTGTGGGTGGCTAGAGCGGTAGTGCTCGGAAGAGGTACAGGATTTGGGGTAAAATGGTCATTTTGACCGCTGCTATTCTGCCCATCTAATAGAGGGGGAGGCTTTCCCATCGGCCCAATTCATTGCGTATTTTCTTTTGGAGCGTGTTATAATTGGTTGCTGTCATGGTGGGGAGTGTGGGGGTCAGCTGGATCCCCAGACAAGGCACTGCGTCTGCCGCCCATTGGAGGGGAAAGATGGTCCGCAAGTATGCCTTGGTAGGGGGTCTCAGGGATAGGTCGAGGGCCATCGATTTGTCACCATTAATTTTGAATCCGGCCACCGCCGCAAAGGCATCTATTTCTGCCATGCATGCAGGCAGGGCCGTCCGTGGGTTGTCAAGTGTAAGCAAGACATCGTCTGCGTAGAGGCTAATGGTGTGTGTATAGCCACCAAACTTTATCCCTGTCGCTGTTTTGTTTTGACGTATCCTCTAAGCGAACGGCTCCGTATATAAAGCAAAGAGCAGAGGCGATAGCGGGCATCCCTGCCTCGTGCCTCTCTCGATATCAAAGCTCCGTGAACTATAGCCGTTTACCCGGACCACTGCTGTAGGGAATTTGTAACAATTAAAGATGAGGGTGCAGAATTTCTCCCCGATGCCGATTTTCTTCAGGACCATCTCTAGGTACGGTCAGTGAACTCTATCGAATGCCTTCTCGGCGTCAACCGCCAGCATCATACATTCTCCGGGGATTCGGGAAGTCTTTTCTATGAGGTGTGTAACACTATTGGTATGATCTACTGTTTGGCGGTCCGGTATGAATTCCGCCTGATCCGGGTCTATAACTCCTGGTAGGTAGGGGCCGCCAGGATGCTCGTGTATAGTTTGAGGTCTACATTAAGTAACGAGATGGGCCTGTATGATCCGCATTTGGTTCTGTCTTTCCCAGGTTTTGGGATGACTAAGAGGGATGCACGTAAAAGGTCATGGGGGATGGCACCCGGTTCCGAGAAGGTATTAAAAAGATGGGTGAGAATCGGAGCTAATATTGTGCAGAATGTCATGTAAAAAAGGGCCGTGCAGCCATCCGGCCCTGGGGCCTTCCCTGGCTTAAGTTTAGCTATGGCAGGGATCACTTCCTCAATGCGGATATCCCTGTCGAGGTACTCCGCCTGTGAGGGCGCCAGGGAGGGAAGCGTGACCGAGTCAAGATAATAGCCCGCTGCCTGGCTGTCTAGATGGTCACTGGTATAAAGAGTTGCATAGAATTCCCGAAATGGAGGAGGAGCTTCGCGGGCATCCATGATGGTCGCGTGAGCACAGAGCTCCCGAGACCTGCGCCGCCCTTCGCAAATATCCTGATAATATCCTGCTTCTGAAGATGGGCTTTTGAAGGCGATCCTTGGCTGACCCTAATATTCCTTTTAAAATTGGAATCGGACGTCGGGAGCCACTTTTACATCGGCTTGTGCTTTTACGGCCTGCCCCGAGACGGGGCCGGGGGCTCTGCGGATCTTCAGACCGGGGAGTAGTGGAACAACAACAGCCGGAGGGGTCTTTCCCCAGGCGGCCTCACATCAACTTTCAGTTTCACTTTCCTACTCCGGGCTCTGATTGACTGGCATTCTTTTTGATCTACTCCGGATCTGGCTGACTTCGCTCTACTGCTGTGTGCCTTCTTCCGTGAGGGTCTGGCCTCTAACCCTATTGGCATTTTCTCTCCTTTGGCCCCATTTCGTGAACTTTTAGCCTCATCGTGATCGGCCATTTTCACCAGATCTCGAGGGCCCCTCCGGGGCTCTGTCTTCAAGATGGCCACCAAACCGGACACAGAGAAGCGCAAGACAAAAACGCCTCTCCGTGGGGGACTAACTCAATCTAATGTGATGGATCGCTACACCCATCCTAAGGGATCCCCCAGTGGCACTGGCCTTACTCCTGAAGACCCCACGGTGGACCTTGCTGCGCCCTCAGAGGTATCGCTTCAAGACGTCATGAGTGCCATCTCCAGTATGAAGGCCTCCATGGGACAGCAGTACGAGGCCCTCGCCTCTACGATCGATACGGTGGCTGTCGATGTCACGCTGATCAGAGCGGACCTGGCAAAGACCAATAAAAGGGTCAAGGCGTTGGATCTGAAGAAATCCAGCCTGACGACTGATGTCACGGAGGTACAGACTGAGATCGGCAACTTGCGTTCGTCACAGGATTTGGTGGCCCGTCGGCTTGAGGAGTTTGAAAATAGGGCCCGGCGTAATAATGTACGCATTATAGGTGTTCCGGAAAATCCCGAAGACGCCGCCACCGATACATTGGTCGAAGACCTGGTCCTGAATCACCTCGCCCCCGCCGGTCTCAGTAAATTTTTCGCTGTTCAACGGGCCTACCGATTTCCGGGTGGGAAGCCGAAACCGGGTGCCCCCCCGAGACCCATTATTGCCACACTCTTCCATTTTCGGGACAGAGACGCTATCCTTCGGGCTTCCCGTGAGAGCGGCCCTGTGAAATTCGACAACACCACTGTGCACTTCTATCCCGATTTTACTCCACTGGTTCAGAGACAGAGAATGGGGTTTCGGGGAGTGAAGCGAAGACTGCGCGATTTGGACCTTAAATACGCCATGTTGTTTCCAGCCAGACTACGAATCGAATATGAGGAACGAACGTTTTCTTTGACCGTCCGGACAATGTCAGTGACTGGCTTGATTCCCTGCCAAAAAGAGGTGATCGAACTGAGCACCCCGGTCGGGCCGGAGCAAGAGTGACACTATGGTTCCCGACTTCTGTACTTTCCGCCTATTTGTCAGCGGAGTTTGAATAATTGTTCTTTTATTCTATTCTGGATCGGCCCGAGGGTGGCGGGGGTGTAAGGGGTCTCTTCCTCCTCCTGGGTTTCTTTGTGTAGATTAGTTTAATGATTGGGCGACAGGCACACTGCAAGTTGGGGTGGCTTCTGAGTCGTATGCAGGGGTGCAGGGTGGGGGGCGTTGTAACGGGTTCAAGTTGGGGGCGGTGGGGGGGTGTTCGTATGTTTCCTTTTTTGTACACAAGGCACTGTATTGTTTTTTGTCCATTCCAATCCTTGGGTCACGTGAGGGGTGTGCTCTGTCTCTTTTACGGGGATGGGGGGTAGTGAGTTGAGACTGCTGTCCTGGAATGTCAATGGTTTGGGAGACAGGATAAAACGTGGGGTTGTGCTGCAGTTTCTTAGATGCCATTCGCCCGATATTGTTCTTTTGCAAGAAACGCATTTAATTGGTAACGCATGCCAAGCTATGAATAGACGTGGATACCGACTGGTCGCTCACTCTGGATTCACTTTCGGCTCCAGAGGAGTGGGTATTCTCATTCGGTCCTCCCTCCCTTTTGAAATTGATGATGTAATACTCGATGACAGGGGGCGTTATGCTGTGCTCACCGGTAGATGGGAAGGCAAGACGCTTTCCATACTCACACTGTACGTCCCTCCGGGCCTGCAGGCGTCTACTTTTGATGACCTTGGGCGACTCCTATTGGGTCTTCCGGAGGGTCTCCTGATCCTGGGTGGTGATTTCAACTCCGTGGTCTCCGGCACTTTGGATCGCCACCCCCCTAGGGATTTGGCTAAATCTCAATTGTGGCTGGCCGACCTGCTGGACACTTTTGGCCTTATAGATAGTTGGAGGTTGATGCACCCTACGCAGCTACAATATACCTTTCACTCGGGGGCCCATGGTAGTCTTTCCAGGTTAGATTATTTCTTAATGCCAGCAGCGCAATTATCCTCTATCAAAGAGATTCGTCAGCTCCCGAGGGGCATTTCCGACCACTCCCCCCTGTTGCTTTATGTTGAGGCTGGGGCGGAGGGCGAGGGTAGAGTGGCTCCTATAAACCCCTGGTATCTTCGCAATCCTAAAACCCGCTCTGCACTGCTGAAATCCATTGACCATTACTTCGATGAAAATGTGGGGTCTGTTTCTTCCTCTGTCTCACTGTGGGAGGCCTTCAAGACTGTTATTCGTGGACATTCACTGTCTTTGATTGCTGCTTCCAAGAAGGCTAAATGTGAGGAACTTGTACGCATCGAAACTGAAATAACTGTGCTTGAAAATACTCTTGCAGTTGCTGTTACTCGTTCTAAATTGCATTCCCTCAGTTTGAAACAGGCTGAATATAGGGCCCTTGTGACTGACGCGGCTAAGGCCATGAATAGAGAGCAACAGGGTAGGATGTATGACTTGGGCGACAAGGCCGGTAAACTGATTGCGTGGCTGGACAAGAAAGAGAGAGTGAATCGTGTCGTCCCTGTGATTGAAAGGCATGATGGTGTGTGTGTTACTGACCCAGCTGGTATTGTCGAGTGCTTTGCTGACCATTTCCAGACCGTATACGCCTCGTCAGTGATAGGGATGAGGAAGATTCCCAATTGTTGTTGCGAGACATAGCATTGCCTCGCCTCTCTGATGATGATAGAGCCCTATTGAATGCGTCTTTTACTATAGATGAAGTCGCTGTTGCCATACGTTCCCTTCGCTCCGGCAAGGCACTGGGTCCTAATGGTTTGCCTATTGAACTATATAAGCTACAACCCGACAAAATGGCGCCCTATTTAAGGAATATGTTCCTTGAGGCTTTCGAATCAGGTCTTCTCCCCGTTTATCAGCGACTAGCTACCATCGTTGTAATTCACAAGGAGGGTAAGCACGCGATCGCTGCGCCTCGTATCGGCCTATTTCCCTACTTAATGCCGAACCTAAGATACTGGCGAAATTGCTAGCCATTCGGTTGATTACGGTGATCAGCGACTTGATCTATCCGGATCAATCCGGATTCATTCCACACCGGAATACCGCCCTTAATCTCCAGAGACTTCACGGAGTTCTCGCGAGAGCTGGGACTCTAACTGAGCCGGCCATTTTGGTCTCCTTGGACGCCACTATGGCTTTTGACACTATAGAGTGGCCTTATCTTTGGGCGGCTCTCTCCAAATTTGGGTTTGGTCAGACATTCATTGCCTGGGTGAAGCTTCTCTATGAAAAGCCCCTCGCCCAGGTGGTTGTTAACGGTAAGGTCTCCGGTGTCTTTACACTTGGGCGTGGCACCCGGCAGGGTTGCCCGCTGTCCCCGTTGCTTTTTGCCCTTGCTTTGGAGCCGCTGGCGGAGTGGCTCCGTTGGGAGCCTTCCATGAAAGGCATTAGGTGGACTCCTGACTTTGAGGACCGAATCTCACTATACGCGGATGACATCCTTTTATATCTTACATCCCCCCAGAAATCCCTCAATGTGCTTTTTGATGTTCTGACCTCCTTCGGGAAGAACTCGGGCCTCATTATTAATTGGACTAAATCATGTGTCTATGTTCTGTCCGGTGAGCTTCCCCCGCTGCCTCGTAGATTCCCGATTCAAATTGCTGATACTGGCTTTAAATACTTGGGGATTTATGTTTCCTTGGATACCGCAGTTCGCTATGAACGCAATTTACTACCCCCTCTTCACCGGCTCAAGCTTGACGCTGCACGATGGCGGCAGTTGCCTCTGTCGCCACTGGGTCGCGCGGCCCTTTTCAAAATGATGTCGCTGCCCAGATTTTTATATGCACTCCAAAACTTTTTTGACCCCATTCCATCCGGTTATTTTCGTGAAGTGGAGCACCTACAGAGGCGGCTGATCTGGGACGGGTGTGTGCGAATCGCTCTGTCTAAGCTCACGCTTCCGTAGTATGATGGGGGCATCGCCCTCCCAGATATCAAGCGCTACTATTGGGCTTCTCAATTAAGTGCTATTAACCACGCAACTTACGCTCCTGGTCCTACCCCGGCCTTTGCCATGGACAAGCACCTCTAGCCCGGTGGGAATTTTAATAGAGCGCTATATTCCAAGGGGCTTCATAGGACGTTGACCGGGCCCACGAAAATCGTAGTAAGAGTGTGGCACGATGCGAACGCGGCCTTGGGATAGTGTGATAGGTTGACGCGTGCAACTCCATTGTATGCTTCCGAGGGTTTGGGCAATCTCTGGCGGACGAAAGGCTTTGATAAATGGGACATGATTGGTCTAAGTAAGGAGGGTGACCTCTGGACTAAAGGCGGTGTGAAGTCCTTTGAGGTGCTCAAGACGGAATATGAGCTTGGAGACAGGGAATTCTTTAGATATGCTCAGGTACGTCATGCTCTGCTGTCAGTTTTTGCTGTGGGAACGGTTATTCCCGAATCCTCGCCTCTCGAGGACCGTATACTGGACGGCCACGTCCCTGATAGTACAATTTCACTGATTTATAAAAAACTGATCAACACCAGAATTGACTTGCTTGCGCACCTCAGAGCTTTATGGATTGCCGACGGATTGGAACTGGACGACGAGGATTGACAGTCCGCTTTGTCCTCGCCTAAAGAGGTTGCCATACCCGCCCGCCTCCGGTTTGTCCAACTTAAGATCCTTCACCGTGTGTATGTCACTGGTCCGAGTCTGGTTCAAATGGGTTATTCGTTGGATGGGCTATGTAAGCGTGGCTGCGGCGCGACTGGCACCTTCCTTCACATTTTGTGGGAATGTCCCGAAGTGGCTGGTTTCTGGTCCCGAGTGCATGCGATTATGGAAAATGTCACGGGGTTTCCGCTTCTACCTGAAGCCCGGCGCTGCCTCTTGAATGTATGGGAACCTAACGATTATAATGCTTCTCAGATCTGCTGGGCGACCCTCAGCAACATGGTTGCTAAGAGGGATATTGCACAGCTATGGGGTTCCCACAGACCGCCTACAGTACTGGCGTGGAAGGAGAACATGGACTGGTGCATGTTTAGGAAAAAAAGAGTATACTTGTCCCGGGGCAGGCCCAAAAAGTGGAACAGAATTTGGTCACAGTGGAATGCCTACCGTGGAAATATATGTACTCCCCCACATGACTCTACTCCTGATGTCTCCTTGTCCCTCTAGTTGGCATCCCAGTGATTTGTATTGACTGTATATATTGCACTGTTTCCACGCTGCCCCCCCCCCCTCCCCGCTATGACTTTTCGCTATACTGTACGTTTTGAACTGTTCGGAGCTGCTCCCGCATGGACTCAAGATTGCCATCACTGTATTTTTGCCTTGTGCTTTTGTTTTTTATTGTTTGTTGTAAAAAAAGAAAAAAAAATGTTTTGGAGCTGCCTTCAACAGGAGCTGGACATGGTTCCCATTGTATATAATTAACTGCATTCCTAAATGTGATGCTTTGTGCAGAAAATGATTGCCATAGTGTTGGTAATAAAACAAATCAGCATAAAAAATAAAGAATTCCCGAAATGTTTCCGCAATCTCTGTGTCTTCTGTGACCGTAGACCCGTCGGTGCAAGAGAGTTCTTTCACTATCTGTTGTTGGCGCATGACTCGGAGCCTGCTTGCCAACAACCGGCCACATCTGTCCCCTCCCGTGTAATAGGCATGTCGCAGCCGTAGGGCTGCGTATTCCGCCCGATCCATATCTAATGCTGATAAGAGGTGTCTGGCCACTTTAAGTTGTTTCCATATTCTAGGAGCCCCCGTTCGCTGATGCATTCGCTCCAACTCCCGTACCCTCTGTGTAAGCTCGTCCCGTTTGCGTTGTCTGTCTTTATTCTCTGCCGAAGAGAGGGCTATAAATTCTCCTCGGATCACCGCCTTCATGGCTGCCCACTGCGTCGCCCGCATGGTGTCACCGTTAGCGTTGTGTAATTGGTAGTCGTGAATAGTGTCCTGAATGTGTTTTACCACATCTTTTCTATGCAAAAGAGTGTCCCGAAGACGCCAGACCCTGGGGGGATTTGAGGTAGGTGGCAAGGTGAGGGTGGTGGTGACTGGTGCATGGTCTGAGAGCGAGAGCACCCCTATCTCCGTCGAGGTGGATAGAGCGCAGACTGGGCCAGAGACCAAGAGATGATCTAGCCTAGCATAGGTTTTGTGTGCATTGGAATAATAAGAGTATTCTCTGTCGTTTGGGTGCGTGCGGCGCCAAAGGTCATGGAGGTCAAGTTCTGCTAATCGGTCTGTGCAGTTGGCGGAGAACGCTCTGGTTTGGGGAACACGTTGTTCTGACCTATCCAGGACTGTGTCAAACACCATGTTGAGATCCCCCCCTAGTATGATGTGTCTATCCGGTGTGACTGTGACGTCAGTAAGGGCTGAGTGCAGAAAGTATTCCTGGCCGTCGTTGGGACTGTAGATGGACCCGATTGTAAACAACAGGCCTCCTAGGGCAAAGCGGTACGCTAACAGTCTCCCCTTTTGTTCTGCACACTTATGTAGAACCTCCCCTCTAAATGTCTGTGCTACTAAGATCGCTACCCCCCCTGTCTTGTTAGGGCCCGAGGAGAAGAGCTGAGTTGGGACCTTTCGAGAGCGGAGTCTGCGACAATCGCAGGCCACCAGGCGGGTTTCTTGTAGTAGACAGATGTCTGCTCGGGTGTTCTCTAGTAGGGACAAAATGGCACGCCGCTTAACAGGGTTGTTGAGACCCCGTACATTCAAAGCTAAGATCATAAGGGTTGTAGGCGGCATGATGTCCATTGGAAACAGACATGCTAGTCCTCACACCCGGAGGGAATGCGGGACGCTGGGACGGGACCAAGACTATTGTGAATAGAACGGAGCACTGGACAACCCACCCTCTCTCCCTCCCTTTCCTTTCCCCAGCCCGGCCAACCCCCCCAACCCAACTTCCCCCCCACCCCCCCCCCCCACTCCTTTCCCCAACTCCCACCCGGATCCCTCCCTAACCCCAACTAGAAACCACACAATGAACAACATTGTCCTGGGCCAGGCGTCACTTAGTTCAGACCCGTGGAAGGAGTTACAGATGGGAAACGTGGCACTGGCAGCCGTCGCAGCCCGTCATCAGCCCCTGGTAGGCCCGATGCAAAAATAGAGCTAGAAAAAGAGGAATCCCCTCCCCTCATTTTGGTTCGAAGAGAAGTCTCACTCCGGAGATGCAGTGTCTTTGGATACCTCTTGGATGGCAGCCGCCTGTTCCTGCGCTACCATGACGGGGTCCGCTTTCGGGCACCCCTGGACGACCGCCTGCGTCTTACATGTTGCCATCCGTCTCTGGAGGCTCGGGATGATCTGTCTTGTGATGGGCTGGTCAGGGCGGAACTGCTTGCAGGGTCATCCTCCAGTTCAATGCCCAGAAGGGCACATGTATCCTTCAAGGACCGGAATTGCTGCACGACCCCATTCCACTTGAAGACAAGGCGAAAGGGATGGCCCCAAGAGTATGGAATCCCCTTGTCCTGCAGGAACATCGTGGCGATTTTGAAGGACCTCCTTTTCTGCAGAGTGATAGCTGAGAGATCTTGAAATAGGGCCACGGGTTGTCCTTGGTACCCCCTTCATGATGCGTTCCTTTAGCGGGAAGTCGGGGAGAAACGCCAAGATGTCCGGGGGAGGGGCAGACGCCCGGCGAGCCAGGCCCACCCTATGAGCCCTGTCTATGCGAATGTCAAAGCCCTCACTTTCCCCCAAAACTTCTCTGAAGAGGCCCTGTAGGTATCCAGTGATCTCTCCCCCCTCTGGCTTGAAATGTACTCCACGGACTCTTAGGTTATTGCGCCGGGCGCGGTTTTCAAGGTCCTCCGCATGGGCCTGTAGGTCTAGTTGCTGTTCCTGCAGTCGGAGCACCTCCTGTTGCAAGTGTACCATTTCCTCACAGCGCGACTGTCCCGTGTCCTCTACTGCCGCAACCCTTTCACCTAGACCATCCACTTCTCGCCGCAGTTCCCGATGTTCGCCGGCCATTTCCTGCTTCAAAGTCTGAAAGTCCTCACGCAGCGAATGGAAGAGGGACTCCATGAAAGCTTTGGTGATTGGCATATTCCCGTCGTCCTGTTCTGTGGGGTTCTTAGCTGCCGCCGCCGCCCCTGATGGGCTCTTCTCCCCCTTGGGGGGTCCCTTCACCAGCATCTCCGGTATGGTGCGGCCTCTCCGCCTCTGGGACCCGGACATGGCTGGGCGTGAAATGGCGGCCACTGGGAGGGCCGGAAAGCGGCAACTACTCGAGACGGATAGTGCTGCTCCAAAGGACGTGTTCACCCGCAGCAATTCGTCCAGCTGCCCCTCGGCAACACCTCACCTCCCCTCCACCGTAGCTGAGGGCTAAATGTCCAGCTCCAGTCCCGAGCTCTTCTGTACTTTGGTCCGTTTCCTCCGGCCCCCAGAGTCTCGGGCCCGCTCTGTTAGAGGGCCGTGCTATGGTCCGGGGATTCTACGTCCAAGCGAGGCGGCACCCCTGCAGCATACCCCCAGGTCTGGGTAGGGCGCGCAGCTGGCTGTGTGCGCGACCAGGGGGTCCCAGGCCGACCTCGGCGCTGCTCCGCTCCTTCCGTTCTCCCAACGGCCCGGGTCTTCAGGGCCAGGCCCCGGCTCCGGCCCAGCCCACCACCACCGGTCCAGCCGCTGTGCTTGTTCGGCCACCTCGCCTGCCCCAGGCCGTCACTGTACCCCTGCAGGGGTAGGCCGCGGAGCCGGGTCCTCGATTTTGGCACCCCCGGGAGTCACCGTGCTCCGGGCCTGCTGCGGCTGTGCAGGCCCGACCTTCTCCCCTGCCTGCAGGCTGTCTGAGCTGCGCGCTGCGCTGCAAGGGGTCCGCCTGTCCCTCGGGGGTTCCCTCCGAGGGACAGGCGGGCACAGCACCAAGGACGCCTTCAAAAACGCCACTCGCACACACCACCAACTAATCCGAAAGGCCAAGAAAACAGCATTCAAAGACCGACTAGACAACAACGCCCACAACAGCAAGGAACTTTTCAACATCGTCAAGGAATTCACCAACCCCACAGCCAACTCCAACGACATCACCCCTTCTCAAGCCCTCTGCGACTCCCTGGCTTTATTCTTCCACAACAAAATTGCGGACATCCACAACAGCTTCGACAACCAACCCGGAGACCAACCCACCCTACCATTTGCTGAACATTCTCCCCCCTCGAACACTCTTAACGACTGGAACCCAATCTCCACTGAGGACACCATCCGCCTGATGAACTCTATCAACTCAGGATCCCCCACAGACCCATGTCCTCACCACATCTTCAACAAAGCAGACTCCACCATAGCACCGCACCTCCGAGACGTCATCAACTGCTCCTTCAACTCCGCCACCTTCCCGGAAAGCTGGAAACACGCTGAACTCACCGCCCTTCTGAAAAAACCCACAGCGGACCCCACCGAACTCAAAAATTACCGCCCCATATCGCTCCTCCCTTTCCCAGCCAAAGTCATCGAGAAAGCTGTCAACAACCAACTCGCCGCTTTCCTCGAAGCCAACAAATCCCTCGACTCCTCACAATCTGGCTTCCGTGCGAAACACAGCACTGAGACCGCCCTCATCGCAGCAACAGACGACATTCGAACTCTACTGGACAATGGAGACACAGTCGCCCTCATCCTCCTCGACCTCTCTGCAGCCTTCGACACAGTCTGCCACAGCACCCTTTTACAACGCCTCAGAAACATCGGAATTCAAGGAAAAGCACTTGAATGGATCACCTCGTTCCTCACCGGAAGAACCCAGAGAGTCCGCCTTCCACCATTCAAGTCGGAGGCCACTGAAGTCATTTGTGGCGTACCACAAGGATCCTCACTCAGTCCCACCCTCTTCAACGTTTACATGAGCCCCCTTGCGACCATCGCTCGCCAACACAACCTCAACATCATCTCCTACGCGGATGACACTCAACTGATCCTTTCTCTCACCAATGACCCCAGCACCGCCAAAACAAACCTACACGAAGGAATGAAAGAAGTTGCCGAATGGATGAAACAAAGCCGTCTGAAACTGAACTCAGATAAAACAGAAGTCCTCATCTTAGGTACATCCCCCTCCGCATGGGACGACTCATGGTGGCCGGAAGCCCTTGGAAAAGCACCCATCCCAACAGACCACGCACGGAACCTAGGCGTTGTCCTGGACTCTTCACTCTCAATGAACAGACAAGTCAACGCCGTATCCTCATCCTGCTTTAACATTCTTCGCATGCTCAAAAAAACATTTCGCTGGATCCCCACCGAAACCAGAAAAACAGTCACCCATGCTTTGGTCACGAGCCGACTGGACTACGGAAACACCCTCTACGCAGGTACTACCGCTAAACTCCAGAAGAAACTCCAACGAATCCAAAACGCCTCAGCCAGGATCATATTAGACATCCCGCGTAACGAACACATCTCTAGCCACCTGAAAGACCTCCACTGGCTACCCGTCAATAAGAGGATCACTTTCCGACTGCTATCCCACGCACACAAATCTCTCTACGGCATCGGACCAGAATGCCTCAACTCACGACTGTCCTTCTACACCCCCTCCCGCCAACTACGTTCTTCCAGCCAAGCCCTCGCCACTGTACCCCGCATCAACAAGACCACCATGGGAGGCAGATCCTTCTCATACCTGGCAGCTAAAACATGGAACTCACTCCCCACCTACCTTCGTCTTACCCAGAACCACCTAGCATTTAGAAAGCAACTTAAAACTTGGATATTTGACAAGTAATCCTCCTCCCCTCCCTAAGCGCCTTGAGACCCTCTGGGTATGTAGTGCGCTATATAAATTCTATGACTTGACTTGACTTGACTCCGGTCAGGTACCTTGGTCGCAGCGTCTCCTCAGGGGCAGGCCCAGAAGCCGGGGCCTCGATTTTGGCGCTACCGGCAGTCACCACCCCTCGGGCCGGCTGGGGCTGTGCATGCCCGGCTCCCTCCTCCGCTTTCAGGCCATCGGAGCTGTACAGGGCGCTGCGGGGGGCCCGTCCGCCCCTCCGGGTTCCCTCCGAGTAGGCGCTGTGGTCGCTGCACCTCCGCTGGAGCAGGCCCAGAAGCCGGGCCCTCTATTTTGGCCTCGGGTGCCGCTATTGCCCGGGCCGGCCGCCTGTCCTCCACGCCTACCTCCACCTGGTGGAATGCGGGAGCCGCCTCTCGGTGTCGCTACTGCTCCGGACTCTCCTCACTGCTCGCCCCCCCCCCCCCGCGCCGTCAGCTTAAGCGGGGGTACCGCCGGCTGGGGGAAGCACGCCATCAGGTGGCTGATGCCGGCCCCCGATGGTATGAGAGCGATCCCTCAGTGCCCAGGCGGTAAGGGACTGCTGTCAGGGAAGGGATTCGAGCTGATTTGGGCCAGGAACCAGGGCTAGTTTCGGGAGCTTCACAGACGCACGTCTGCTCCGGTCGCCATCTTGGCCACGCCCCTCAGAAGGCACTTTTTGCCCTTTTCATTTACCAGTGTCCTCTTTGTGGCGAGCAAACCAGGTTTAATGCGCCTGACACTCTCACACCAAGAAGGTAACTGTAGGTTTAATATGAAGGTGGATGCAACAGGACGGAGTTGTGTTTAGTGGATTCACATTTATGGAAATGTACTACACATGTAGGGCCAGAGCTGCAATTCCTCCTCCGACTGTTAACAGACTGCTGCAATTTGATGGATATCCTTTATATTGCACTACTGGACTTGTTTATTACAAAACTACGTAAATTGTTTTAAAAAGAACCCCTCATGCCCACTTATTCCAATTTCTTAGATATGCCGCCAATTTCAAGAACCCATTCTTAAATTATCACTGACAAATCACAAAGCCTACACCAATCAAGTCCCTATATTGTGGAACACACAGATATACAACATCAATCAATCACAATGAGGCTGCTCAGAGGAGATTCAGTAATGGTCTTCTGAGTCAAGTCTTTGTTTCCCCCCTCAATGTGTCAGAGAATGAGCCTCTTGTTGCCGCCTGTGCGTTGTCTTGTGATAGTTCTCAACCACCCATATCAACTCATAGGGACCCGTCGGTCTTCTTGGAACCAGGCACTCTTGTCCTTGCAAGCAGTATATATTGAAACAATTGCGAATGGTGCCACAAACCGTCATAACTGCAATTAATCTACTTAACTGCCTATCAGCTTATCTTCTGATCTAAAAATTAATGTTTTTCTTAATTAGGACTGCTGTACTGACTCCTAACTACTGAAGGGGCTACTCTATCACATTTAAAATGCACATCCCCTGAATGCATACCTTGTCCTTGTTTTGCTAAGATGTTTTAAAACTCTAGCATTTTTGGGGAGAATGAATGCCTTTTATTTGGGAAATAACAGACTTTAAATTTCAAAATACATAATGTAACAATCGTCAGTGAGGAAAACTAACACCATCAAAAGAAGAGGTTGCATGTGCCAGTTCTCCTTTATCTAACCAGCATAAACATAATTACCATGTCCAACAATGTTAGATATCTACACTTCAAGACAGTCACACCCTCTTCTGCCTAGATAGGGAGGAACTAAGGAAAGAAACCCCTCAGCATGTAGGAATCCTTAGTGATTAATGATGCACAACTATCCTGTTGGATACTGCAGGCAGGCAAATACCTGCTCTGCAATACACACCCATGAGAGGCTTAAAGTCTCCAACCATTCAAAAAGAATAAACAAGAGTAACACAATTATACTCTTACCTTTGCCCCTTTTTCCTAAATTAATGTTCAGAATACTTAACACTTAAAGCAGAGAGGGGCCATACTTACCCAAAGGGACAGGGCACCGTATGAGACTATTCAGTCAGAGACAAACTCTCATTGGGTTTATATATACACAATCTAAAGCACATACAACACTCTATTTCTAGTTGCATTCCTTATTTAAGGTGCATCCCCGATGACATTAAGGTACAAACACCACACCTATATTTATTCGCGTAAAAAAGAGAATATTCTCTAAAACCCTTAATTCATATACTAAATCTCATTCTAAAACCAATGGGCAAATCTTGTGTCAGTACACAATCATAAAATGTATAAAAACACAAGTTAAAACTCCATTGCTGGGAGTCCCTTCAAAAAAAGAGGGAAGGGCCTTATTTTACAATAAAAAAATAGTGCATTCCAAAACACATAAATAAACATAGGTCAGGAGAGTACAATAGACAACAACATATGTTTTTAGTATCAACAATCTTCTTGGGTCATTGTTTGCATCACAAAGAGTCACTAAATCATTAATGTCTACAATGTTCTTTCAATGCCCTCTGGATTTTGTGTCAAATTCTGCATTGACGCGTTTTGGTGGATACCCCGATATTTGGGCCACCTTCTTCAGGTACATTTTCTCCCACACTTTTAATAAAAACAAATTCGCCTAAACAAAGAAAATAAGAAGAATAGGAGTCTGATTTATTTCTACATATAGAATTACAGTATTGGTTTTGAGCAAATCATTTATTCAGAGGAAACAAAAGGTAACCCCACATTTTTGTCACTTATCTTCATATCTATCATATTCTCATATATCTGCTTATTGTCCCCAAGATTCCATAGGAGTTCCCGAATAATGACCCCTCTCCCTTCCTTCATGCATTTATGTTTTAATTGAGAAGGTGCTAGGTTTAAACATACGAGCACATTATTATATAATATGTGCAGGATTTAGTCTAGTTAATGAGAACGTTGTGCAATGACATGTCTAACGTCTTCTTTTTTACGCCTAATTTACTAAGGGGCCTTGTTTGAATGCACAAGCATGCAGTTGTACAATATGTGCATGAGTGCATTTAGCCAGTGAAACGTAGTATTTATAACAAAACCATAAAGTAAAGGGCAGTTTGAGGACTGTTGTAATAAGGTAAAGAATACAAATTGGTCCCAAAGAGTTTACAGTATCAACTCTATCAATTTTTAATGGGCGTATGTGTGACCACTGAAATTAATTTAAATGTAATATTAGTGCACAAGAAATGGGATGTAAGAGAAATTAAGTATGAATGATATGGCAAAACAGATACATGAAGGTGGGAACTTTGAGTACAGTTTTGTTAGGTATCCGTTTGGAATGAAATACAAACAAAGGAATAGAGTGGGTTAGCTGTGGGACAATTAGCAGATATAAGAGAATGTGATAGATATGAAGATAAGTGACAAAAATGGGGGTTACCTTTTGTTTCCTCTAAATAAATTATTTGTTCAAAACCAATAATGTAAATCTATATATAGAAATAATCAGACTCTTATTGTTTTTATGTTCTTAGTTTAGGCAAATTTGTTTTTATTGAAAGTGTGGGAGAAAAATTACTTATCCTGAAGAAGGTGGCCTAAATATCGGGGTATCCACCGAAATGCGTTGATGCAGAATTTGATACCAAATCCGGATGGCATTGAAAGAACATTGTAGACATTAATGATTTAGTGACAATTTGTGATGCAAACGAGAGGAGGAGCTTCGCGGGCATCCAGGATGGTCGCGTGAGCACAGAGCTCCCGAGACCCGCGCCGCCCTTCGCAAATATCCTGCTTCTGAAGATGGGCTTTTGAAGGTGATCCTTGGCTGACCCTAATATTCCTTTCAAAATTGAAATCGGACGTCGGGAGCCACTTTTACATCGGCTCATGCTTTTACGGCCTGCCCTGAGACAGGGCCGGGGGCTCTGCTGATCTTCAGACCGGGGAGTAGTTGAACAACAATGGCCAGAGGGGTCTTTCCCCAGGCGGCCTCACATCAACTTTCAGTTTCGCTTTCCTACTCCGGGCTCTGATTGACTGGCATTCTTTTTGATCTACTCCGGATTTGGCTGACTTCGCTCTACTGCTGTGTGCCTTCTTCCGTGAGGGTCTGGACTCCAACCCTATTGGCATTTTCTCTCCATTGGCCCCATTTCGTGTACTTTTAGCCTCATCGTGATCGGCCATTTTCACCAGGTCTCGAGTGCCCCTCCGGGGCTCTGTCTTCAAGATGGCCACCAAACCGGACACTGAGAAGCGCAAGACAAAAACACCTCTCCGTGGGGGACTGACTCAATCTAATGTGATGGATCGCTACACCCATCCTAAGGGATCCCCCAGTGGCACTGGTCGTACTCCTGAAGACCCCACGGTGGACCTTGCTGCGCCCACAGAGGTATCGCTTCAAGACGTCATGAGTGTCATCTCCAGTATGAAGGCCTCCATGGGACAGCAGTACGAGGCCCTCGCCTCTAAGATCGATACGGTGGCTGTCGATGTCACGCTGATTAGAGCGGACCTGGCAAAGACCAATGAAAGGGTCAAGGCGTTGGATCTGAAGACCTCCAGCCTGACGACTGATGTCACGGAGGTACAGACTGAAATCGGCAACTTGCGTTCGTCACAGTATTTGGTGGCCCGTCCGCTTGAGGAGTTTGAAAATAGGGCCTGGCGTAATAATGTACGCATTATAGGTGTTCCAGAAAATCCCGAAGACGCCGCCACCGACACCTTGGTGGAAGACCTGGTCCAGAATCACCTCGCTCCCGCCGGTCTCAGTAAATTCTTCGCTGTTGAACGGGCCTACCGATTTCCGGGTGGGAAGCCGAAACCGGGTGCCCCCCCCCCCCCCCGAGACCCATTATTGCCACACTCCTCCATTTTCGGGACAGAGACGCTATCCTTCGGGCTTCCCGTGAGAGCGGCCCTGTGAAATTCGACAACACCACTGTGCACTTCTATCCCGATTTTACTCCACTGGTTCAGCGGCAGAGAATGGGGTTTCGGGGAGTGACGCGAAGACTGCGCGATTTGGACCTTAAATACGCCATGTTGTTTCCAGCCAGACTACGAATCGAATATGAGGAACAAACGTTTTTCTTTGATCGTCCGGACAATGTCAGTGACTGGCTTGATTCCCTGCCAAAAAGAGGAGATCGAACTGAGCACCCCGGTCGGGCCAACGGTGGCTCGCCGGAGCAGGAGTGACACTATGGTTCCCGACTTCTGTACTTTCCGCCTATTTGTCAGCTGAGTTTGAATAATTGTTCTTTTGTCCTATTCTGGATCGGCCCGAGGGTGGCGGGGGTGTAAGGAGTCTCTTCCTCCTCCTGGGTTTCTTTGTGTAGATTAGTTTAATGATTGGGCGACAGGCACACTGCAAGTTGGGGTGGCTTCTGAGTCGTATGCAGGGGTGCAGGGTGGGGGGCGTTGTAACGGGTTCAAGTTGGGGGGTGGTGGGGGGGTGTTCGTATGTTTCCTTTTTTGTTCACAAGGCACTGTATTGTTTTTCGTCCATTCCAATCACTGGGTCCTGTGAGGGGTGTGCTCTGTCTCTTCTGCGGGGATGGGGGGTAGTGAGTTGAGACTGCTGTCCTGGAATGTCAATGGTTTGGGAGACAGGATAAAACGTGGGGTTGTGCTGCAGTTTCTTAGATGCCATTCCCCCGATATTGTTCTTTTGCAAGAAACGCATTTAATTGGTAACGCATGCCAAGCTATGAAAAGACGTGGATACGACTGGTCGCTCACTCTGGATTCACTTCCGGTTCCAGAGGAGTGGGTATTCTCATTCGGTCCTCCCTCCCCTTTGAAATTGATGATGTAATACTCGATGACAGGGGGCGCTATGCTGTGCTCACCGGTAGATGGGAGGGCAAGGCGCTTTCCATACTCACACTGTACGTCCCTCCGGGCCTGCAGGCGTCTACTTTTGCTGACCTTGGGCGTCTCCTATTGGGTCTTCCAGAGGGTCTTCTGATCCTGGCTGGTGATTTCAACTCCGTGGTCTCCGGCACTTTGGATCGCCACCCCCCTAGGGATTTGGCTAAATCTCAATTGTGGCTGGCCGACCTGCTCGACACTTTTGGCCTTATAGATAGTTGGAGGTTGATGCACCCTACGCAGCTACAATATACCTTTCACTCGGGGGCCCATGGTAGTCTTTCCAGGTTAGATTATTTCTTAATGCCAGCAGCGCAATTATCCTCTATCAAAGAGATTCGTCAGCTCCCGAGGGGCATTTCCGATCACTCCCCCCTGTGGCTTTGTGTCGAGGCTGGGGGCAAGGGTAGAGTGGCTCCTATAAACCCCTGGTATCTTCGCAATCCTAAAACCCGCTCTGCACTGCTGAAATCCATTGACCATTACTTCGACGAAAATGTGGGGTCTGTTTCTTCCTCTGTCTCACTGTGGGAGGCCTTCAAGACTGTTATTCGTGGACATTCACTGTCTTTGATTGCTGCTTCAAAGAAGGCTAAATGTGAGGAACTCGTACGCATCGAAACTGAAATAACTGTGCTTGAAAATGCTCTTGAAGTGGCTGTTACTCGTTCTAAATTGCATTCCACAGTTTGAAACAGGCTGAATATAGGGCCCTTGTGACTGACGCGGCGAAAGCGATGAATAGAGAGCAACAGGGTAGGATGTATGACTTGGGCGACAAGGCCGGTAAACTGATTGCGTGGCTGGACAAGAAAGAGAGAGTGAATCGTGTCATCCCTGTGATTGAAAGGCCTGATCGTGTGTGTGTTACTGACCCAGCTGGTATTGTCGAGTGCTTTGCTGACCATTTTCAAACCGTATACGCCTCGGTCAGTGATAGGGATGAGGAGGATTCCCAATTGTTGTTGCGAGACATAGCATTGCCTCGCCTCTCTGATGATGATAGAGCCCTATTGGATGCGTCTTTTACTATAGATGAAGTCGCTGTTGCCATACGTTACCTTCGCTCCGGCAAGGCACTGGGTCCTAATGGCTTGCCTATTGAACTATATAAGCTACAACCCGACAAAATGGCGCCCTATTTAAGGAATATGTTCCTTGAGGCTTTCGAATCGGATCTTCTCCCCGTTGATCAGCGACTAGCTACCATCGTTGTAATTCATAAGGAGGGTAAACCACGCGATCGCTGCGCCTCGTATCGGCCTATTTCACTACTTAATGCCAAACCTAAGATATTGGCGAAATTGCTAGCCAATCGGTTGATCACGGTAATTAGCGACTTGATCCATCCGGATCAATCCAGCTTCATTCCACACCGGAATACCGCCCTTAATCTTCGGAGACTTCACAGAGTTCTCGAGAGAGCTGGGACTCAAAGTGAGTAAGCCGTTTTGACGTCCTTGGACGCCACTATGGCTTTTGACACTATAGAGTGGCCTTAACTTTGGGAGGCTCTCTCCAAATTTGGGTTTGGTCTGACATTCATTGCCTGGGTGAAGCTTCTTTATGAAAAGCCCCTCGCCCAGGTGGTTGTTAACGGTAAGGTCTCCGGTGTCTTTACACTTGGGCGTGGCACCCGGCAGGGTTGCCCGCTGTCCCTGCTGCTTTTTGCCCTTGCTTTGGAGCCGCTGGCGGAATGGCTCCGTTGGGAGCCTTCCATGAAAGGCATTAGGTGGACTCCCAATTTTGAGGACCGAATCTCACTATACCCGGATGACATCCTTTTATATCTTGCGTCCCCCCAGAAATCCCTTAATGTGCTTTTTGATGTTCTGACCTCCTTCGGGATGAACTCGGGCCTCATTATTAATTGGACTAAATCATGTGTCTATGTTCTGTCCGGTGAGCTTCCCCCACTGCCTCTTAGATTCCCGATTCAAATTGCTGATACTGGCTTTAAATACTTGAGGATTTATGTTTCCTTGGATCCCGCAATTCGCTATGAACGCAATTTATTACCCCCTCTTCACCGACTCAAGCTTGACGCTGCACGATGGCAGCAGTTGCCTCTGTCGCCACTGGGTCGCGCAGCCCTTTTCAAAATGATGTCGCTGCCCAGATTTTTATATGCACTCCAAAACTTTTTTGACCCCACTCCATTCGGTTATTTTCATGAAGTGGAGCACCTACAGAGGCGGCTGATCTGGTACGGGCGTGCGCGAATCGCTCTGTCTAAGCTCACGCTTCCGTGGTATGATGAGGGCATCGCCCTCCCAGATATCAAGCGCTACTATTGGGCTTCTCAATTAAGTGCTATTAACCACGCAACGTACGCTCCTGGTCCTACCCCGGCCTTTGCCATGGACAAGCATCTCTTGCCCGGTGGGAATTTTAATAGAGCGCTATATTCCAAGGGGCTTCATAGGACGCTGACCTGGCCCACGAAAATCGCAGTAACAGTGTGGCACGATGCAAACGCGGCCTTGGAATGGTGTGATAGGTTGACGCGTGCGACTCCATTGTATGCTTCCGAGGGTTTGGGCAATCTGTGGCGGACGAAAGGCTTTGATAAATGGGACATGATTGGTCTAAGTAAGGAGGGTGACCTCTGGACTAAAGGCGGTGTGAAGTCCTTTGAGGTGCTCAAGACGGAATATGAGCTTGGAGACAGGGAATTCTTTAGATATGCTCAGGTACGTCATGCTCTGCTGTCAGTTTTTGCTGTGGGAACGGCTATTCCCGAATCCTCGCCTCTCGAGGACCGTATCCTGGACGGCCACGTCCCTGATAGTACAATTTCACTGATTTATAAAAAACTGATCAACACCAGAATTGACTTGCCTGCGCACCTCAGGGCTTTATGGATTGCCGACGGATTGGAACTGGACGACGAGGATTGGCAGTCTGCTTTGTCCTCGCCTAAAGAGGTTGCCATACCCGCCCGCCTTCGGTTTGTCCAACTTAAGATCCTTCACCGTGTGTATGTCACTGGTCCGTGTTTGGTTCGAAAGGGTTATTCGTTGGATGGGCTATGTAAGCGTGGCTGCGGCGTGATTGGCACCTTCCTTCACATTTTGTGGGAATGTCCCGAAGTGGCTGGTTTCTGGTCCTGAGTGCATGCGATTATGGAAACTGTCACGGGGGTTCCGCTTCTACCTGAAGCCCGGCGCTGCCTCTTGAATGTATGGGAACCTAACGATTATAATGCTTCTCAGATCTGCTGGGTGACCCTCGGCAACATGGTTGCTAAGAGGGATATTGCACAGCTATGGGGTTCCCACAGACCGCCTACAGTACTGGCGTGGAAGGAGAACATGGACTGGTGCATGTTTAGGAAAAAAAGAGTATACTTGTCCCGGGGCAGGCCCAAAAAGTGGAACAGAATTTGGTCACAGTGGAATGCCTACCGTGGAAATATATGTACTCCCCCACACGACTCTACTCCTGATGTCTCCTTGTCCCCCTAATTGGCATTCCCAGTGATTTGTATTGACTGTATATATTGCACTGTTTCCTCGCTGCCCCCCCCCCCTCCCCGCTATGGCTTTTTACTATACTGTACGTTTTGAACTGTTCGGAGCTGCTCCCGCATGGACTCAAGATTACCATCACTGTATTTTTGCCTTGTGTTTTTGTTTTTCATTGTTTGTTGTTAACTTCAATAAAAAAAAATTTTTAAATGAAATTGTGATGCAAACAATGACCCAAGAAGATTGGTGATAGTAAAAACATATGTTGTGTCTATTGTACTCTCCAAGCCTTTTTTGAAGGGACTCACAAAGATAGAGTTTTTAACTTGTGTTTTTATACATTTCATGATTGTGTACTGACTCACAATGTGCCCATTGGTTTTAGAATGAGACTTGGTATATGAATAAAGGGTTCATAGAATATTCTCTCTTTTACACAAAAAATATAGGTGTTGTATTTGTACCCATGCCATCGGGGATGCACATGAAATATGGAATGAAACTGGAATGAGAGTGTTTTATGTGCTTGAGATTTTATATATAAACCCAATATGAGTTTGTCTTTGATTGAATGGTCCTTAATCACCAACTGTAATCACCCTATTAAACGCATCTTATTAGGGTAGACCTGTAAGGCAAACATAGTCGGAGACAAGCTACCACAGAAATTATGTTGACTGTAAACTGCATCAGGTATTAAGCTCCAGCTCACAGCCTATGCCAATAATTCTAGCTCGGCTTAAAGTGGAAAAATCCAGCTATTTAAGCCACCTGCTGAAAATGCCTCTTCCTCTCTTCATCCTCTGTAGTTCCTCTACCTGCACGCTGTGTTCCAATATCACAACTGTGATATTGGTCAGTGCATCTTCGTCCAAGAAGGAATGGCTAAAACCTCAGAGATTATTTAACTCTAGGGCTCAGGACATCTGGTAAAGGGTGTTACCTGTATGGACCTGTTATGGCCAGGAAAGGGCCTTGGTTCAGAACGTCTACATCTCCACCTTAAGAATTTCAGGTAAGCTACCACTTACTTACAAAATCATTATCAACTAATAATCCCTAAACCTCCACCTATACTAAATACATACCCCTCATATACAATCATGGAGTGACTAATTACTAATGAAACAACTCTGAGTACCCAACTCCATGCCTTATACAGCTGGCATTGAATCAGTCCAAATTTGCAAGCCTCGCTCCGGAACCCCCAATGCATGACCTCATGATGGCCGCCCCCTGGGACTGATTTCGAAACGGTCGAGACTACGAAGCTGCCCACCTACATTTTCCAGTACGTTAATCACCCTCATATTGCCCGCATCTTGGCCCACGAGCTGCAGCTGAGAAGGATTGTTGTACTTGCCCTACAGACCCTAACACCCCACTCAGCTCCCCACCTACTAAGCCTAACCTCAAGATGGCCGCCCCAGGCTCTAAACACACAGGGATACTGCAAAACTGTCTTTCCTCCAACACAATTGATACTAACGTACGGCAGCAACACCTACATCCCGACCTGCTAGTCGCAACCTGAAAGGGATGAAGTACATGTCTCTCTGAGACCAGCACTGTCTTCAGCTTCCTGCCCACAGAACTGACCTCAAGACGGCCGCCTCTCGTCACTGAATGTACAAGGATATCCTGTGCATCACACCATCGGCCCCAGTGTCCGCCCCCGACCCCTGTTAGGATACTCTGAAAGTGGACCCGGCAGTTGACCCTGGGGAGTCCTTGAACCACAGATGCAGGCCTACAAGCAACAAATAAGCTACTCCAGGAAATCAAGCATTGCATACCTCGAAAAACAAAAGAGCTCTGTAACACTCCTCTACTCTGGGATACTTTCCTCCCCTATCTGAATCGCCCAGGCATTGCAAAACGTCCAGGACCCCTCCTTAGTTTCACGGTCCCCCCTTCTAAGAAACCCAATGACGACACCGGACATGCTGACTTACTCCAACCGCCCCATGTCGACCTACCTGAAACCTCATGGCGCAAACTCCTTCGCGATCAACTTCCCCTCCAACCTATCCGCTAAAGCAAGAAGAAACTTCAAACAGACTGATTAGACAGCTCCCAGAAACACTAATCGCGAACACATACCATTGCTCCTCCAAAGGGCAGACTAAGATGGATTTCATCTTCCACATTGAAAGTCCCGACAACTGGAACGCCACACTCAGAACACAACTGTACACCTCAAAAACCACGACAACCTCGCACAGCTCTAAACGGACGACCTTGCTCCCCAACCGCCTGGCTAGGGGTGGGAACACATCTGTGACCATCTACACGAACGGCACAGTCCTGATACAGGCTAACAATGAGAACCTTGAAGCCTTCGCCCTCCAAACAACCCACCTCCACGTGCGTCGATCCTCTTTGACCCAGCACCCACCACCGGTCAACCTGGCCCGACAGGAGAAGCATACATTCATCACCATGCCCAATGCCAACACCTCCCGCCCCTCCCCCCTTCCCCCCCGAGTCTCCTCCCACCCCTTTGCCGACAGGATTGGCGATCTACAATTCCCAGAGGATCGCCCAACCCATCTGCCTCACCGACCCCCCCACATCAACTCCTTGACCCGGCCCTGCCGACTTCGGCCTTCTCCCACACTAGCATACCCGCAGACCTCAGGAGGACGGAACCACAACATGACCCAATTCTCCCCTTACCCATAGTACCCAACAGAGGCAGCACGGACCACACTAAGAGCATTAGACATCATAACCCAGCCACGACCAGGGTCCTAAACAGAGACAACTTGGTTCACACAAGGAGCAATAGGCTTCTTAACTTAGCCACGACCTCCACCACTCTAGACGACCTTACCCAATTCCTCACTTCCCCGCCCACGATAACATGGCGCAGCAGCTCGCATCACTAGAAAGCCTGCTATAAACGATAGTCAAGGGCCTGACTGAAATCCTAACTAACCTAGACAAGGCCCAAAAACCCCGCCAATCCCCTCCCGGGGCGCCCGACCTACTCCAATCATCTAGAACACCCTGCCGGGACCCTAGCGACCCTGTGACTCGACCACAGAGACCCTCTAGAAAGGACAGTGAGTTCCCGTCACAGAACACCAGAGAGACCAAAACCCCCACGCCCAGGTTAGAGAGACTCTTAAATACCGACACCAAGATCCCAACGCTAAGACCCTCAAGATGCAAAGCCGTACTGTCCCCAGAAGAAGCGACTGATCTAGCTGCAACCTACGACTACCCCCTACAGACTCCCCCCAAATCCAAGATCCATGTGATCACGGGTTCCAGAAGAGACATCCTACCCCCGAAACACCCTAGACTCCCTCCCTTCCTCACCACCATACCTAGGCCCCCCCCCTGGTAAGATCCATGCCGAAAAGGAGGTCTCCACCAACTGCATGCTCATTAACTGCAGATCAGTCTCTAGGCATGAAACTGAACCAGCAGAAGCCATCCTTACAGAGGACAGATATTGCGTTCACCAAAGAGACATGTCTTAATGACCTCTCCACTTCATGCTTAGACATGCTTGTGCCACCAGGCTTCTCCATTATCAATAAAGATAGAAAAGACCAACGAGGGGGAGGTGTACTTTCATACACATAGACAACATTGCCATTATGGAATTGGACACTTGCAAACACAATTCCTTTGAATGTCTTACTGCCAATATCAAGACTAAAGACAACGGTTCACTCCTCTGCCACCTTCTTTATCACCCTCCAGGCAACACCTCGGCATTCGGGGAACACCTGTTCGACCTGATTGTGCACTGTGCACTCGAGGACGCTAACAATATATTTCTTGGTGACCTAAACCTTCGAAGCGAATAACCCAGTAATTCAAACGCTATCCAACCTTCTCAGGGACAAAACTTATCTCAGCACTGCTCAGAAGAAACGCACAATAAAGGAGCAACCTTGAATGCCATGATCGCTCAGCATGACGCAATTACCATTGACCACATACTCCCCGTGGACTGGTCAGGCAATCACAGGATTCTATTCCATTTCAACCAAAAATTGCTCTCTCAGCCACCCGTACAAGACCCCCCAAATGGGGCAGAAACCTCACCCAGATCACCCTCGCTGCCCTTGAAGAAAGGATTAGCGCACTCCTACCTAAAGCCAACGACCATCTCACCACAACCGAACTCACCTTGCTCTACAATGCAAATATGATGACCATGCTTGACCAACTAGTCCCCTTGAAACTAAAAAAAAAGCCGAGCCACACCATCCAGATCGTGGTTCAACACCGACACTAACACCGAAAGGAGACTACTAAGAGCCACAGAAAGATGCTGGAGGAATAATCCTTCGATTATCCTCCATGAACAACTCAGAACAGCCTGCAGGAAATACAACAATTATATCAAGATCAAAAAATCCGCGTTATTTCGCTCTGCAAAAAATAGACCTAAGGTGCTCTATAACATTATCAGGCAACAAACCTCCAAGCCTGAAACTTCCTCAATACTGGCGTCCGAAGAACTCTGCCACAACTTTGCCAACTTCCTTAATGACAAGATCACCAAGACCGAACTTTCACTGGACACCAACAGCACCCCCCCACAAAGAGCAACATGGCGCTGGCGCTTGAAAATGCCCCCACACTCCCTAACAAATCCTGGCTAACATTCCACCCCATACAAGAAGCTGAGATAGTCAAACTTATCTCAACCTCCATTCCCTCTTCTCACGCCCTAGACCCTATAATCCCCCAACTGACCAAAAAACTGAAACTCTCCCTAGCACTGCACTGGTGCACGATCATAAACAGCTCCTTGAAAATCTGAGTTGTATCAGATTGCCTTAAAGTAGGACAAGTCACGCCACTGCTGAAAAACCCGGCCACGACATAAAGGATTTGAACAACTTCAGACCCGTCTCGAACCTTCCTCTTCTGTCCACAACCCTAGAAAGATGCGTACTCCAACAACTAACCCAACACCTGGACAACATCGACCTCCTTGACTCCCATCAGTCTGGCTTTAGAAAAGGATGCAGCACTGAAACCACGATCCTCAACATCATCGACGATATCCATAAATCACTATACTCAGACCATTGCTGCCTCCTCATCCTCCTAGACCTATCAGCAGCTTTCAACACGGTAGACCTCAAACTTCTCATTAAGGCTTTCCAAGAATGAGCCGGACTTGGAGAGGTGGTCCTCGAATGGTTCTCATTCATCTTACACAACCGCACCCAAAGAATCAAATTCAAAAACGTTGTATCCGATCTGCATCCAGTCAACAAGGGAGTCCCGTAAGGTTCAGTGCTCTTCCCACAACTTTTCAACATCTGCATGGAACCCCTCACCGAACTACTCAAAAAAGCCAAAATCCGCTTCCATCTTTATGCTGACGATACGCAGATCTACCTGGAATACTCCTCCATCAAGGACATCCAAAGACTCAACGACATACTGAGAGACGTCCAACACTCGCTGTCTAGCAACCACCTCAAACTAAATCTGGATAAAACCGAAGTTCTCCTCATCTCGAACAAAGAGGAGAACCCCCAAAGTGCTGAATGGCTAAAAGCCATCAATGCGCTCAATGGGAACCTCACCCTGGCCGACTCTGTCAAATCTCTAGGTATCACGCGAGAAACTGGACATGACCTCACACATCAAGAACTCAGCCAAGAGCGCCTTCATCAACCTAAAACTACTTTACAAAATAAAACCTTTCATCCCGTCCAAAGATCTCAAACAGGCCACCCAA
Source organism: Lissotriton helveticus (assembly GCF_964261635.1). NCBI lineage: Eukaryota > Metazoa > Chordata > Amphibia > Caudata > Salamandridae > Lissotriton > Lissotriton helveticus. The sequence goes on from NC_136060.1 coordinate 373,334,832, forward strand.
GCACTGGTGTTGTCAAGACTAGACTATGGAAATGGAGTCCTCTCAGGACTACCAAAATCCATCTTGCCCCCCTCAAAACAACGCTCAACGCAGCAGCCAGAATGATCACCGGAATCAAGAAATTTCATCACATTTCTCCGGCACTCAGAGAACTTAAGTGGCTCCCAGTGGAAATGCGGGCTAGCTTCAGAACAGCCTGCCTCACACACAAAGCCTTGCACACCGGCAAACCTGAATATTTAGAGGCCAAACTCAAAAAAGACGGTCAGACCAGGAACCTCAGAAGCTTGAACTCTCTTCTACTCATCCTGCTTAAAACTCAGAAACAAAAAACTGCATCTCGATCCTTTGCTGGTAGCGCACCCAAAATCTGGAACTCTATGCCTCCCCACATCAGAACTATTGCCTCCTTTTGGAAATTCAAAAGCCAGCTCAAAGCCCTGTTCCTCGACCGCTCCCTAGGGAATCGATAGGAGCAGCCAGAGTGTGGAAACAGTCTCCTCTCACAGCTGCGACTCTATGCCCACAAGTCGCATAACGGAACTCGCTGCTAATTGGCCTACACCATTATGTATTTTGTGATTCTCTGCATAGTAACTGTTGTAAAGCGCTCCGATACCCTCGAGTCAGGCAAGCTCTATATAAAACTACTTAATTAAATAAAATAAATACTAAATACATACCTCTCATATACAATCATGGAGTGACTAACTACTAATAAAACAACCCATCAACCATCTAACTTTTATGACTGGTGGAGGAGCTGGGTGCTAAGATCGTAGCTTATGCTGATGATACCCAGCTCCTCTTCTCGTGGAAGAAAAGATTTTTCTGCGACCATTGCTAAAAACTGTCTTGCTGAAGTCTTTCAATGGTTAGTGCAGTCCCAACTGAAGTGCAACGAGGAGAAATCGGTTGTGCTCCTCTATGGATCCTTCCCTTTGCATTTCAGAGAGGATATCTGGCCTGTGGGTTACCCCTTGCCCCATAGAATTAGGCAAGGGGTAACCCACAGCGGTCCTCTCTGAAATGCGGAGGGAAGGATCCATAGAGGAGCACCTCCGATTTCTCCTTGTTGCAATGGTCGGAGAAAAATCTGGGGGTCTGGTTCAGCGAGGCAATAAGATTTCTGCCTCAGATTAAAAAATTTGCCGGTGTGTGATTCGGCACACTTAAACGATTAAAGAAGTTCCTGCCCCTATTGCCCAAAGGGGCCAAAGAAATGGTGACCCGCGCGCTCATCCTGTCACAACTGTGCTATGCCATTGCTTTGTACAATGGTGTCCCAGCACATCAGCTAAAAAAACTGCAGATTGTCCAGAACCCGACAGCGAGAGCTTTATTGGGGATCCCTGGTAGGTCTAGCGCAAGGCAGTTGCTACGGGATCTGCACTGGCTTTCGGTTGACCAACAGATTTTGTTTAAGGCTTTTACACTGGCCCATGGTGCCCTCTACAAGGCAGGGCCGCAGTATCTTAGGAGACGCTACACTTTCTATGTGCCACCCAGACATTTGTGCTTTACAGGCCAATGCCTCACTGTCGTACCGTGGTACCGTTTGGCTAGAATGGGCGGCAGCTCCCTTTCTGTTAGAGCAGCCCTTTGAACTTCGTAGCATCGGTGACCTCAGGTTGTTCAGGCTGTTTAAAAAACATCTTAAAACTCTGTTATTCACGTAATCTTTCAGCCGGGTCAGCTCTCTTCTATCTCCAGCCTTTGGCTTCCGCGCCGGGACACTTCTGAGTAGCCGTGCACGTTATAAATGGAGGTTAACATAACATAACAAAACAACCACATGCCTACCACCACACAACCTATCACAAACAATAGAACAATTCAATAATCACACCTAAATAACCTCCAAACACAATGTCACTTGCTAGAATAAACCTAAAAATAAGGAGCAGGAACGTATGAAAGAAAATACGAGCACATGTGTGGAGTGCTCAAACACAAAAAAAAAAGTTGCTCCTAAAATTAAAGCAGTTGATGTACACAAGTGCTTGGTCAATGCTCTTGGCGAGGGCAAAACACAAGAAGAGGCATGACGAATGCATGCCATGGACAAATGGGGACAAAGGATATGAGAGCATAGATGGAACGAGCAATTGGTAAGCCTATAGGCAAGTTGAAGCCCTCAGATTCAAACCAACACGTCTCTTCGAGAAAGCACATGCGCTGTCTAGCCGAAACCTAAAAATGGTACCATGTCTCAGGGCATCAGTAATCAGGGCCACAAGTCTCAGGAATGAACTAATAATAATAATAATAATAATAAAAATAATAATAATAATAATAATATGCTCCAACAGCAGCTTATACATTTTTGAAATTTCACAGCAAGTGACAACACATCGCGGACGTTTTTTCCGAGGAAAATAAGCGCAGTAATAGTTGACAGTAGAAGCTTGTCTACATTATATTGCCCCTCAGCTAAGACACCACAATTACAAGAAATTCCAGGCAAACGTGGGAGGCGAGATGGGGTGGAAGAGAGGGCAGAAGAATTTGAACACATAAAATTTAAAGATGAGGAATGTCTCATTGCACATTTCTCATGACCTCTGGTGAAAAACTAGCTGAGATTCACACAACAGTAAGCATGTTGTAATTGACACAAAGAGGCTCTGGGGCGTTTTTAAGTACACATACAAGCCATCACAAGCATTCAAAATGTGTTCATCATGCTGCAAAGTTTGCTGTTGCTCCAATGAACGTCCTAGTCGCTTAGCTGCTGAGGCTTTCCCTGGCCAGCTTAGCCCCTTTTTTGAATGTTTGGGCCAGTTCACGTGACATCCTTCATAACTTTTTTTAAAATAAGGTACCCATGCCAGATTTGCATCTTTTTTCACACTTGTTGGGACTCTTAAGGTACCCATGGCTTGTGGATTCCCCCACAGGGAACCGGCAAATGGACAAAATACAGCAAACGTTTATTTTACTTTAAATTGGGAAAAGTCTTGAGCATGAAAGAATAGTTTGTCCTAAAAATTGAAGACACAAAACATTTGCTTTGCTAAAACCACCATTTTCCCAGCTATCAGAAACAAGTGGTGTCTCGTGGAGTTTCTGTGTCCCACAACCCTCCCACCACCCTTCCAAACCAGAAAGACTGTTTTGCCCCCTTTGCCATATACTGATTAGTCCTGTATGTGCAGGCATGTGTGTTATGGGAGTGTATGTGAGGAGTCTGGAATCAATGGCGAGGTAGGACAGGGAGCAGGTGACCTAACAAGGCATATCCGGATTAGAATTCTTGCATTTGCATGGAGACTTTTTTTTTGAGGGGGGGGTGGGAGGGGGAAGTATGGAGTTTTATATAGTGCAAACTCGACCCGAAGGTATCGGAGCGATTTACATGATACCAGTTGGTGTTACAGACGTTAACATTAATTTTGTTACGCACGGGGAGATTAAGTGATTTGCTCAGAAACACAGGATGTTGCCCCTGCCGAGACTCGAACCCAGTTCGCCAGCTTCAAAGTCCTCCTACAAATAGAGAGAGAACTCAGCTATCAATAGAGAGTACTACTTCTTGTGAAATACTGGGCTCTGACGTTAAGGGGACTAAGAACCACAAAGTAATGGTTCCACATATACCACTAACAAGGAACAAAGGATTAAAGAATAAAAACACAAACATCACTCCTACTTGAAAACATATTTCATTAACGAGGTGGAACACAGATTTAAAAATTCCACTTTTCATATTTAGTGCCAGGCAGTAAGGCGACAAATTAAGGCAAATTATAGTAAAGGTCTGATGATAGCTACTCACGGTAGGCCAAGGCTCATATTATGTCAGGGTCTGGATTCTAACAAAACTCCCATTATGGCACATTTTGGGTTATACAGGATTTCTTTATGCCAGTCTACTGATTACAGTAGAGCTTTCGATAAAACATTGCTCCAACTGAACAATTTCTATGTGCCTTTCTTTAGTTTCAAGGAAGCGTCTTGTGAATTGCTCTGATAAATTTACTTACAAGCATGCCATGGATTTTGCAAAAACTTATAGTAATTAAACCCAGATTATATTTGGAGCCCTGTGCCTAGGTTGCCAACTAAGGATTAAAGAGACTGGTGACTGTTCTCAGTCTTACCATTTCTACTTCACACATTGTTTAATTCTTGGGAAGACATATCCCTTCATCTAACTGTGCCACAGTTCCCTTATTTGCTATAACTTTGAACAAGCACTATATCACTAGCTTGACATTTACATTTTTTTTTTCAAAACCGTTTTTATTAAGAGTTCCATCAAGGTTCAGGACAGCCCTCCACAGTCAGGAGGAGACTGCCAACAACACAGACAGATAAGGGCATGGCAATGAACTCAGAGTTATACGAAAAGCACACCCCAATTCCCTCCCGACCCACCCCACCCCAACAACGCCCCCCCATCTACCCACCCCTTATCCCACCCTAACCCAGTGCACGTGATCACAGGTCAGCAACATGAGACGGAAATCAAAGTCAGAGTCGGCTAACAGCCTAGGGCCCGGGATCCACATCAAGGGCCAGTACATCATCCATATCAGCTGGGGGATCGAGGTCCAGACCCCTGTAGTCAGCCCACCGCTTCCAGATCTTGTAGTGTTTCCGGGGGCAACCCCTGGCCTGAAATACCGGTAATTCTAGACCCATTAAAAAGTCCAATCCCGCCTTCCACGCACTCAAGGGGGGGGCACGTTCGCTCTTCCATGCTTGGGCCAGATCACGTTTGGACATTTACATTTTACCGGTATATTAACTCTTGAAGATCTGGTAAGAGTCGATATTCAATCGAAAGGATTCTCAAGGTTACTAACTTGTGTAAGTCTGGCCAACAAGCGCAAAGATGGTTTTGAACTAATAAAAGGATTTACTCACGTGAAGATTTTCCTGTGAACAATTCTACTCACAGGGGTTAAAAGTAGGTGGTAAGTGGTAAGTGGTAATTCCAGACCTGGAATTCCGTTAATACGTGCAAGCACAAACATACATGTTTATATTTACTGACCTGTCTCGAACCCTTGAAAAGGTCAGCAATTTACTCCTGACAAAAGAAGGCGGAAAAACGTTTTACCATGACAAAAACTTTTTAACAAGTGAACTTGTATTTGCTCAACAGACTTTTGCATGAGCAACTGCGCATCTGTATATTTATTCAGGGGGAAGACATTTGCTAGTACAATACCTAGAAGCCTACTGCGCTTGCAGGTTTAGAGGCCTACTTTCGCAAACTATTGTGAATTCCTAAAGTCATAAATGCCCACTGTATGATATTACATTATTTTGTGTGGTGTGCCCCTAGAGTTTCGCCCTCTATTTTTGCTGGCTATGGAACTCTGTGCACTTTACTCCTGATAACCAGTAGTAAAGTGCCTGTGGTCCCCCTTCGAACGTGGGTGAATTGACATAACCTGAAATTGTGTATCATCTCCCAATATTATGGGATAATATTGGGAGATGATGCACAATTTCTAAGAATATCTATAGTCTGTCCTTCACAGCACAAAAAGTAAGTGTTGCAGTAGTGAATTATAGGTCCTGACGAAAGCCTGGAGAGGCTGAAACATGTTGACCAACTAACATCTATGGTAAATAGCAATTATTTTCACAGCTATTTTCACTCTGCTTTTAACTATACCATCTTGATGGGCACACATAATAAAGTTTCCTTATTGACATGAAGATAGGTATTTTTAATCACTTGGATTACTATTGTTTTCTCTTACACTTTTTCAAAGCACTGCAACTAAGCCCTATCAGCCTTCATACTCTGTCATCCTCTCTGGTGGAAGGTTCAACCATTGGGTCCTAAGCTAGCCTCAAGTTTCATCTGAGGAAGGGCGTATTGGACACCAATTTTTCAAACAAAAAATCCCAGATGACGAAGTTCCACTATTGAGTGGGCTGATGGGTACTTTCTATGGGTTCATAATCTTTTTCTAGACTGAGTTCTTACTTTGAACTACATCTCAATATTCACTTCTTTTCTGTGTGTCTCCTGTACTATAAGAATCCTCTAGCTCCAGTTACCGGTGTAGAACACTTTACAGGCTCTGCATTGAGTTTGGATTAAGAAAGACCTTCGGTATCTTCCGTGTGTTTAATTGTGTAGTTGGGGGACAAGATACCCTAAGGTCTAAAAAATAAATTCCCCTTGGGGCCCTCTCCACTATGTGTTTCTAAGTGGTTGTTCAATTAAACAAAACTGAGATGCAATATTAAACTTAATAATGCTCTCACCGGCCAACAAACATTTAGGAATAGTATCCTTTGTAACATTTATTAAAAGCCCAATTCACTGGTGAAGACAGATTTTAATAAATATTAAGGAAAAGGCACTTGTAAAGTTACCTTTTCCTGCTGAAAGCTGCTTCTGGAGGCTAATTTGCATCAGATTACAATTGCAGCCCTCTGAGTGCTCAACTCTGAATGGGATGTGAACACTGCTCCAAGAGCAGATAGAAATTCTCAGGTGTCGGGAGGTGTTTCTGTTCGTCGGGCAGGATGACCATTAGGGCAGTGCCCAGAAACTTAAAATCAAAAGAGCTTCCTCTGTCACAGATAGACGTCAGATAACACCTGAGAAGGCTCTTTCTTTGACCCCACAGCCAGCCCTAGCTAGGCAGTCTCCATTCCCAGGGGGGAGGGAGCTGCCCCCAGAAATGGTCTGAAGTAACCACAGAGAAGGGTTTGCTCTTTTATTGGCCAAGCCTCAGGAGTGGGCACCCAGGCTCTGCACAAGGGGAGAAGTGATTCGCCATCTTGGATTTAGGCAGAGAGGGGCACAAGCTAGTGCCAGGCAAAATAAGCTAAACCCACAACTCTTGTCAGAACACTGCTGGATCTGAGAAAAATCAGAAGAGTACTGAAACTTCTGTCTGAGACCTAAGAAGCCCATTAAAGGACTGGGCCTGCTCTCTCTTGTACCAAGGACGTAGAAGTGGACTCCAAGGGTCATGAGCTATAAAAATGCCTTTGCCCTATCTACCCAGCAAACCAATTTCAACTGGACCTGCCCTAAACCCTGCAAGTGGACTCTACTAGAGTGTGTTTGGATCACAAAATGCTGTTTCAGTGGCCATGGAGACTTGGCTATGTCTGGCAGCACATCTCCTACCACCCCAGAAAACCTGGGACTTAGAAACTTTTTGGCTCCAAAGACATTCAGTGGATCAAGGCAAACCTAACAAAACGATCCAACCAGGGGCATTGTTGCTGGGCTAGAGATTCAGGTTTCTTTCACCCTGAGCTTTTCTGCAGCAGAAAATTCAATTCAGAGAAACCATACAGAAAATGTATTCAGCCTATTGGAGCTCTCTTCAGTTACAGCCTGTAGCCTTGCCCTGCTAAGTGCGAACAAAGAAATCTTGACTGGTTGAAGGCACCCAAAGTATCCGGCTAGTGAGTTGCCTTCCTTTGGCGCGAAATTTAAATTACTCCTGCTCAGAGGTTTCCCTTAAAAACCCAATGGCTTCACCGAGACATCGTCTGACAGTTTTCTATTCTGGAGCACTCCTTGGTAACAGCCTTCTGCCTTGCCCCGCTGAGTTTGGACTTCTATTTTTGAGACTAATGTCCAAACAAAAACCTGGCTTCTATATCCTATTCGCACGCCATCGCAGTTGGCCTCACTTCGAGCATAGATCCTTGGTCTACCAAGGCCAGTTGACTGCAGTTAGCACTTAATGCTTTTTGGTGCTATTTTTATTTAAAACTTAAAAATAAATCATATCTCCAGTTCTCCTTAATGGATTTCTGTAATTTTGGAATCAATACACTAAATTAAATCTACTCTTATTTGTCTAAATTGGTTTGTGAATTTTCTTGTGTTGCGTTTTGACTTTATTACTGTTTTGATACTTCATAAATACTTTGCACATTGCCTCCAAACTAAGCGGTCTTTTCAGTGCAATAGCAATAGGGGGTTGAGCTAAGCTTGATTTACTGACTTTAGTGGTTCACCCTGACAAGGATTGTGTTTATTACTTAAGGTAGTAGGTCATCACCCTCCTTAACTAACAACTCAATTTCATACATGAATCCATCCAGGGTTACAGACCAGAGGGTGACTTTTTCCCTTTCTTTAAGAATAGGACTCCTATGTTTTTTCCACATTGCCCAGAATAGTGTTTACACTGAATCTCAAATAAACGTCTTATATAATGATGTCTTAGAGAAATGCTAATTTTTAAAGTTCCCCTTAAAAATTGTACAATAGTTTAGCAAAACTGTCTGTAATCTCCTACCTTTTACAAGCTGCAAATATTTATTGGGTATATTTTGTTTTGGAAGCAAACAATCGATCTTGGTTCCATCCTTCTGTATGCATTTGCATATAATCAATGAGCTCTCCAAGGGCATTAGTACTAGCAACAAATTGGTAGGTTTAGCAAACATATATACACATTTCTGTATTGAAACCACGGTCAGTAATGGAAGCTGATCTTATACAAAACTGTATTCCCTTAGAGCACTTGTCCGAGCAATAAAGGCATTACAATTTATCATTTGTTCAGTTTTGATACCTCTACATGGCGATACATGTCTTGTCTTACCAGCAGACAGCACTTCCCCATAATCATATAGTGACACTGTAAACGAGCAAAGGGTTTGCGCTGTAGGAGGTTACACCTACTTGTCCAGTAAACAAAGTTGTTATCCTTGCCCTCAAACTATGGGTCTTGGAAGTCAGCCTATAGGAATTCTGCATCCCTGTAGTTGGAGTCTCACCCGTCCTGGTTTCGCAGGTAAATAATTTAGTCCTCATATTTATCCTCGAGGTCTCAAATCAACAAGATCACATCTTCCTGTTTTTTCCATCTAAAGCTGAATTGCGCAAAAGCGTGCTTTCGGGCCATCGTTTTTTCACAACTGGAATATTGTTATATTTTATATATGAGTTATTCTCAATTTCAACAATAAATTACAATAGCCTTAAAATCAGGCGGCACATACAATGTTAGGCATACAAAGAAGTACCAGGATGCTTCTCAAATTGGTAGACCGTCATTGGCTATCATTTAGGACTCACATTTTCCTTAAGAGCCTGTGCATAATTCATTACACATTTCTCAAACAAGGGCCAATCTAAATCCAGGGCAAAGTAAAACTTTAAATTATGAACTGGTCTTTGTTCTGCCACAACAGCATGTCTGCGTAAAAGGATGAGGATAGGTGGATGTTCTGTCTTTGTTTGATCACCCGTACAAGGAAATTTATTTTTCTACATCTGATCACTTAAATTCCAGGAAAGCCCTAAAAATGTGGCTCTTCAGCAATTAAACATTAAAAGATTTACCGCAAAGCACATTTTATCAAGTCTTCTAGCGCCAAGACACCCTTGGGATAAACATGGCACTTCATATATCAATCATTTAATATAACAATCCATTAACACCCCCCATCTCAACTAATACCCTCAACCCTTTTCCCGATCTCCTATGTTCCTATTCACAAATAACAAGGAGACAGTCAGAGACTCTTGCTCACACCCAAAAAGCGTTATGGGACATCAAAGTTCAGAACCCCTGATCTACTGCAGCCCTTCCACTGGAACCTGCCAGCAGCTGACCTACACACTACTTCCTTACTAGATGCATTTAAAATTGTTTTCAAATGCCCCTTCTCCTACAAGAATGGAATACAAGATAACAATCTTTCAATTCCTCGATTCATGCTGTTACAGTATTTCCTAATAGCCAAGCGTAACTCTATGTATTACATAGAACTATATAATCTGTACATACATTCCTCTCTTTTTCATTTACAAAATGTTATAATGCTACCTTCTCCCCAAGTGTACTCAAGAAAACTGACTCAAACCCAAGTAACATTATCCTTGTTGCTATGAATAGTTTCTTCTACAAATGCTCATTCAGCTGGTTTTCATTAAATAACGTGTATTTTGTTGCTGTCATGCAATGTCATTACTTCGTTTTCTGCGCTGGGACGTACTTAGAAAATTGAATAAAATTATTAATACAAAGTAAATAATTAAATTGCAGGCATCCTGGGGGGCAATTTATTAGCTGCTCATGTAGAAACTGTAGTGTACCAATGTTCGCACTAGAAGACATTTGTTTCACAAGAGAACAGTGGAACAGACTGGGAAGAAACGTCATTAAATATATACTAAAAACGATTCAGGAAAACAGGAAAATAATTCAGCTCTCCCAGGATCAATGTCACTAAACATGTAGGGTAATCCCTCAGCAATGGAAACATATAGAAGACTTTACCTCTTAAAGCCCCACTTTCTTTTTTATAATCAACCTTTTAAACTAAAGTACTGATTTATGCGCGGATGCTCAGATGATTAGGGATAGTCAGTGGCAAGAAAGCCCAAGAGGTGTTATGCATAATAGTTCAACAAGATCATCTTGTTGCCTGTTCTTGTCAGATAAAAGTGAAGACGTGCTGGCGCCGAATGTGGAGTCTTAAACTCTAGTGAATACTTATATGAATCAGCTGTGTTATAGAAGCTGTGATTTTAGCCCAAGTTTAAATTAGACTACTTAAACTGACAAAACAGTTATTTATCAAATGGCTTTTGCTGGGAAGAATATATATATATATAGTTATATATTTATATATATATATATTTTTTTTTTCTTTTCTTTTTTTACTCTAAAGCACTGGTCCAGTGGAACTCTTTCCTTTGAGACCGTTTGTGTGTACATCAACGGCATCATATACCTATTTGCAGTCTTTTTTAAACTTAAACAAAAGAAAATATAAAGGACTTCTTTGTGCAATCACACCTCTGCATTTGCTTATTTCATCATGAATTATCACATAGATCCGACATATAATTTCATAGTGCTACTAGTGCAGACGGCGCACTGTGTGAACAAGGTGCAAAATGGGACTTTGTATGAGATAAAAACAACTCTTTAAGTAGGACCCCTGGTCTCAATGTCAATAATCAAGGTTTTGTAAATAAATCACAATATTCCCCTGGATATATATATATTATATATATAGTCCAAGAAAGTAGAATTGGGGACCCTTGAGTCAAGGACAAGCCATCTCCCTAGTAGGTCACCGACAATCGATTTGCTTCTGGCGTGCATATTATTATACAATGTAGGACACTACTCAATTCAATCAATCAAATACATATTCATATATCAGATTTTCATGGAATGAAACGCTGGATATTTTCAAACGGAGGTCTAGGATGGCTTCCAGTTACTCTCACTCTATAGTGAGGATACCCATGTGACCTCTCTTGCAATGTTTAATGTTAAATGAAGAAAGAAATTATGCAAAAAGAAGGATATGCATGAGCTCCATAGGCAAACCCCCTGAAGACAAGGTTAGATAACCAGTGAATATAACACAAAGAGTTCGTGACAGAATCTCTTTTCAGCTATGGAGCCACTGAATATACTATGTGGAGTGACAGAAGACCACAGCCTCTAGAAGCTTTTTTACGCGACCAGTGATTTTAACAGGAAGGCATCCCAGTGGTGGTTTACAGCTAATGAGCCAACCAAGTTAATTTCTACAGAGCATAGGTCTAAAGTCCAGTGATATGCGCCATCAAGGAGAGATGAAAATGGATGGTTGGCAATTTAATGATTAAATGAATGAGATCAAGGATGAATGTTATCTTATAAATATTTTCAAGAATACTTTACCATTCACTAGGGTTGCCAGATACTGACAGAGTTCATTATTCTAACAACAGCATAGGATATAGCACATTTTGAGTACCTTTCTGAAATTCAAAATATCAGGAATTTGACCGAGATGAGGGACCAGCACTGAAAACGCTCTCTCTTTGCACCTATCTTGAAGCAAGATATCCAAGAGAATATAGTTATTGGATGGCAGTGATTGGGATGGCGTGTTAAAATACAAACTAGTTTGGGGACAAAGGAGAAGGATTCAGGAGCGTTGTTTCAAGAATGTATTTGTGGGCCTTTATTTACTAGCCAAGCTGCAGCATTCTCAAACTGATCAATAGATTCAATGGTAGGTCCAAATGAGAAGATTTTTATTTTGGCCTTCCAGTGAATCAGGAGCTGAAGAGACCCATAAAAGGTGAGACTCTCCCATTGGGGCTCAAGCATTGTCTCTTATATAAAGTTTGCACAGCAACTAGAAGCAAGAAGGCCTAACAGGAGAAATTGGACCATTCAAGCATAGCTTACCTTCCTCACAGAACTCACGAACACCAGGGAATCAAACAACTTCAAAGAACAAAAGTTGTTAGTCTAGAGGTTACAACTCACCATGCCCACACCCCATCACCTCATTCTTGCTAAAAATAGGCTTGATTCAACTGCTTCATAGCCACCGCAAACCTCAAGTCACCATCAACATTAAGAATGAGTGCTGTATGTTGGCTTGGCGGGCAACAAACATAGCCGCGTAAGCGAGGAGCCCCTCCAACGAGGGGACAAAAACACTGGGTTAAAACCAGCAGAAATGTGGGACTGAAGGCGCAGGCTAGAAGAAATAACAGCAAAATGGCTGCAATGCGCTGATGAAGCACCGGAGAGCAGCGGAATTGACAGACTCCAGATTGGGAGCCCTGGGCGGAGCCAGGCCTACACAAAACAAAATGACAGTTGTGGCTCCGAAATGTCAGTTGAGTCCCAGGTGAGGTGGTGAGCCAAGTCTTGAAGATTGGCTTGGCGCAGACAATGCTGTGTTGGAGGCCCGAGGAAGCGGCAGTGGGAGCTGAGCCCGTGGCGGGCGTGAGTGGCCGCTCAATGGGGCTGAGACCAGTGCAGACAGCGATGCTAAGCGACGGATACTGTGGCGTAGGCGGAGTGCTTGAGGCTTTCCCCACCTCCCCCATGAACACCCTGACAGAGTGGGAAATGGGAGGTGGTGGCTCTGGGGTCGATCGAGGGGCAGGAGAGCAAGGACAGGGCACACAGCTAGAGGAGATTGGAGGAAAGCCACGCCACAGCTCGGTGCCTGGTTCAACGCATAAGGACTACAAGACAGAGGTGTGAAAAGACTTCAAGTGCCCTGCAGGTGGCAGGTCTCGAGGGAGAGTGGTAGCCATAAAAGGGAAGAGCAGTCCTATCGGAGAAGAATTCCAAATAAGAAGATAAGGACACTGAGAGTTACGGAAGCTCCTCGAGTGGCCTGGGATCCAGCCCCTGGAAGAAGCACAGGTGGGTAGAGAACTCCTGTGCCTCCCATGCAGTCAATGGCGCAAATATACTGCACGTGCCCCAGGGGTGGCGGGTCTCCGAACGCAAAAATGTTAAAGACACCACACAGTGCCTGCAAATGAGCCACTATTGGGCGATGTAGGTGGTCCAGCTATCCTGAGACAAAATGTGTGGGTGCGCTAGGAAGCAGCTCACAAAGATACAACGTTGCTGGGATAGATCCGGACCCAGGCGACGACATGGGGAAAACAAACGACCCTAAACAGCCATGTCTTGCATTTGAGGTCAAGCGGCCTTGCCATGCGCAAGGTCGGAATCAGGGACAAACCACAAAAGATGCGTAAACTCCACCAGTAACAACAGCAGAAACTGACCTCAAACAACTACCCGTGAGCATGCAACAGAGCCTTCAGTCAAAAGACCAGAAGCTGGACGCTTTCAATCGAGTTGACAAAGTAACCACGAGACAAGCAAGACAAACGGCTGGTAGAAGTGGAACAAAGAGTGTCAGACATCGAAGACAACCAGGACAGGGACAAAGAAAAAATGTTCAACATGTAAAAGATCCTAGCACTTATTAAAAGTGAAAATGAGTATCTGGAGGCCAGATCACGCAGAAATAATCTGAGCAGTCTGGGAGTGGCAGAGACAACAAGCATCAGTAAAATGGAAACATATGTGGGGAACCTATTGACTAAATTGTTTCGTTCTGAACACTTTTCGCTGTTGCCTGTGGTAGATAGCAAAAGAGACACAGATGATGGACGGAATGCGGAACAAATCAAACATTCACCCCAGTCAAGAGACCTAGGTGAAATCAATCGTTCTTTTTCTCACCATGCCACCCCAGTTTAGACCCAACCATATGTAAATCAGTCTTGACCCTGCATCTAATAGAACAGTCCAACCAGAACTGCCAAGCTGGGTCCTCCCTGGAGTGGAAACAAGCATCTTGGACCGGTTTCCGGGTATCAACACTAATCAGCCAGGTTAGCTTGAATCCAGTGGCAATGATAGCCCGGGACCCATGTCTGGACACACCAAGCACATTTAGGGCGAGAAAGCAAAAGACACAGAGATGATAGACAAAATGCGGAACAAGTCTAACATTCACTCCCTGTCAAGAGATCTGGGTTAAATCAATTGTTCCTTTGCTCACCATGCCACCCCAGTTTAGACCCAGCCATATGCAAATTTGTCTTGACCCTGCACCCCCAGATCTCTTGACTGGGGTGAACGCTTGATTTATTCAGCATTCCATCCAACATTTGTTGCAGCAGCATTATTTGCCCTAAGTGAGACAGATGTGGGTCCCTTGCTCACTGTGCCACTGGATTCAAGTTAGCATTGCTGAGGATACCCCGAAACCGGTCCCAAGATGCTTGTTTCCAGTCCAGGGAGGATCCGTCTTGGCAGTTCGTGCTGGACTGTTCCTATTAGGAAGCAGGGTCAAGACTGATTTGCATATGGCTGTGTCCAAACTGGGGTGGCATAGGGAGCAAAAGAACAATGGAATTAACCGAGCCCTCTTGACTGCGGGGAAATGTTTGGTTTATTCAGCATTCTGTCCAATTCAACATTCCATCCATCATTTGTTGCCACAGCACTCTGTGGTGGACATGGCACACCAGTCCGTAGCAGAGTAGCAGCCGCCAGGGGTACTACTGAGACCCATTAATGCAAGATTGCTGAATTTCCACAACATGCCATGCTTTATCCTACATAGCTAAAGATCTTGCACCACCAAAAAACAATGAAATTCAGCAACCCGCCACAGGTCTCTAAATTCCTGAAGCACATGCAAGCAGAGAGAGCTGGAAGAAAATCAGATGAACCACACAGAGAAATGAACAAAGACACAGAATAACCTACTCGCTACAGCAGGTCCACAAGACACTGGAAAACTTCAGATAACAGATTCCGAGGGCCTCAGCTGCCGGCCCACATGCAGTCCTGATAGAACTGAAACTACATTAACCAATAGGAGCGAGTCTCCTCAGTCGGTAAACTCTGGGCTAATGTTTTTACTCAAATCTATTGTCCTTGGTAGGTTAAAGATGTTTTGGTTGTAGATAGGTTCGTTTCGTAATGGGGGGGCGGAAGCTTAGGTTCATCAACAAGTTCAGGGGCTGGATTGGGATGGGAAGGGCAGAATGTACCACACAGTGAACACACCATATCTAGCACAGACGACTGATGGTGACTACCAAATTTGTTATCGTGGACAACCAGAGAAGAACACAGTACACACCTCAAAACACCCCTACACAAGACACAAGCTCAGAAAGGTGAACAGACACCGGCGTTCCTCATGTGGAATGTACATGGCCTCAACAAATCGAAAAAGAAATGGCAGGTACCAGCATATCTGCAACGCTAGAAAGAGGTCTTCTTACAAGAGATGCACATACTAAGCATGTAGTTGTATGCACGGTGGGCGGGTATATGACTTCATACTCAGGATATGCCAGAGGTGTGCCGATACTTGTCAGGTGGGCTATCATATTCCAAGTGATACACTTTTGTGCCGATGTGAATGGCTGTTATATTATAGTGCAGGGACTACTATACGAGAAACACATTGCAATGGTCAACACGTCCAATCCCAACACAGACAATTTCGATCTTCTCAATGAAATATGGGCCAAGGTACGAGAGCTAGAAACCAAGGCTATATTTTGGGAAGGCTGGTTTTAACACGCCACTTGACTCAAATACGACCAATCGACTCCAGGACCGCATGGGCATATACGCCCCCTCAGAGCACTACGCAGTATTATAGTCAATAGTGACCTGGTGGACATATGGAGAATCAGACATCCAACACACAGGGAAGGAGCATATTATTTAGCACCCTATGATATGTGGTGCCAGCTGGATTACTGGCTTACCACAATGGAAGTTAGCACTTGGACTCACCAGGTGACCCAGTTGGCGTGCATGCTGTCTGATCAATCTTCAATGCTACTAAAGCTCAAGATCGCGGAGATACAGGCAGCAGAGGGGCAGTGGCGACTATTTCCTAGAGCACAACTACACAACGTGTTTAAAGAAGAAATGTGGGCTGACATAACACACTACTTTGACACCAACCAGGGGTCAGTGGATAGTCAGGCCACTCTGTTGGAGGAATTAAAGGCAGTGATACGCGGTCACTGCATTGCTAAGCAGCACGGGGTTCTAAAAATGCTGCAGGATAATCTCCACAGACTGGAAAGGGAAATTAAACAACTCGAAGCCAAGCTCACTGTGCGAATGTGGCAGGACTGGAGAACTCGTTAGGAAGAAGGTATCAGAATATAACAGAACTGAAGAGAGTGAAACCAAATACACCAGGGCAAGAGCTTACAGAGAGGAAGAGAGGTCCAGGAAAATGCTGGCTACCATGACTTAGAAACCAGAGGCAGCAGGCGAAACCACTGCTGTTACCACGGGAGGGGTCCTACATGAAACAGAGGAGATTGTTAAAGCCTTTACACACTACTACAAGGGAACTGTATGACTCTTGCTGCTGCGCCAATGTAGCTGGCATGTACAGGTTTCTGTACATGCCAGATTAGGGAACGCACAGCGGGAGTTCCTGCCGCTGCCCATGACACAAGGGAAGGTAAGGGATGCCATACAAAGCTTATAAAATGGGAAGGCCCCCAGCTCAGACAGCTTCCCACCTGACTTCTACAAGACATATTGACCTGCTAACAACCGACGGCTGAAGATATTTGAAGAAGCCATCACCCTAAGGTCTTTTCCCCCCATGATGAGCGAGGTTCTCACAACAGCCAATCTGAAACCCTCTAAACCAGCGGACAACTGTGATTCATATAGACTACTGTCACTCATCATTTGTGATACCAAGATTCCTGCCAAAGTAATAGTGAATCCACTCCTGCCCCTCATTCCATTGATAATACTACCTGACTAAGATGAAATAATTTCAGGAAGGGCAACTATTCACAACTTTTGGACCCATTTAGCCATTATACACCACATAGGACCTGCGGCAAAAGCGGCGAAGGCCTTTGACTAGCTGGAGTGGCCACATATATTTGTGATTGTGTCCTGGATGGGCCTCCTCACCCCTTTCCTAGTCTAAATATGATCGCTCTATGAAGCCCAGACAGCAAATAAATGGGCACTCGCACTTGAACTGGATGCAACACATCCTGTACCAGTGGAGACAGTGATACGGACACGACAACCAAGGGACAGCTCTGCAATGCACCAGCAAAGCTTGGGACAGGCTCCGACAGATGACTGGAGCCCCACTAATATACTCACCTGACATCTCTCTGACCATGCACCTGTTTTTTTACCATGACATACAAGTTGATAGCAGCTTCCCAGCTGCGAAAGCTGGGTACCTAGAAATGGGGAGACCTATACAACACTGGTCTATGCGTAACACAAGACACATTCAATCAATCAATCAATCAATCAATCAATCAATCAGGGAATTGTGCGCGCTACTCACCCGTGAGGGTCTCAAGGCACTGAGAGGGGTTGGGAGTGGGGGGGATTCAGACACATTCAGTGCCCAAGGTGAAGTCACCACATTGGTCATCTTCCTCGATCATAAAATAAGATCTTCTAGCAAACAGGTTACACCTAACTTCCCTACGGGAGCTGGCACCGCTTATACTTCTGCAAAAAATTCTGGATGCCCACACCCCTAAACAGCTTAGAACTAAACTCTGCAGAGTGATGCAGGAGACAATGACGCTATGCACGGACTCTTACAGGTATGGGAGGGAGATCTTGGAACTCCAATCTCAGATGCGGTGTGGGGGTACTACTGTGCTCAAACGGGGAACCTCCTACCCAACAGCCGCCTTAAATTGATAAACTACAGATGCATACAACGGATATACTACACACCATCGTCACTGTGCCATTGGGGACTGAGAGACAACGATCAGTGTGAATAATGTGGATCACCGGAAGCAGAGTTTCTTCACTTGTGATGGCATCGAAAGATTCTGGTAAGAAGTGACAGCTATTATTCAACGGATTGTTGATATCACAAAGCAAATTGCGTTGATCGGTTGAGTAAAAGGCGTAGCCGCAAATTACAGGAAATTTGTGGTGCTGGTGCTACTGCTCATTACGATACTCGTGGCAAAGCGCTGGGGTAGAGGACGCACCTCGATAAAAACTCACTGGCTAGCTGAATTGCAAAGTGTAATGAACATTTGGAAACATATGCAGAACTCCTGCCACTCGCTTCCCGACCATGGGATATATAACCGCCCTTCAGAAACTTCTTGCTGATGGAGGGACCAGGAGAGGCTCAACCTGTAGCCCACACACCCTCAAAGCAACCTGGACTTGAACATGGGGTTAGGGAAAGGAAGATACAGTAAGTGTGCTTTAACTGTGCTGTGTGTGCATGATATGGCACAATGTTTTCTTTAATTGTCAGTCAATTACTTATTGGAAAATTGGAATAAATGTTTTTAAAAATAGAATGATCGCTGTATCATCAGCATACACACAGGAGTGGAGGAAACGGGAGTAAATGTAAGAAACATGGAGCTGAGCAGATATATTAAACACGTTCAATAGGAGTGGTATCTCCCAGCAATAGCCCACAAGTTAGAGGACAGGGCCTGCTGAAAATGAATCATCAGTCATTGAGAATCAAAGAGAAGGGATCCGAAAAATATACTTTCATCGATCACCTGTAACGACCATGAAAAGACTACAACAGATTCAGAACTCGGCTGCTAGACTACTCTTGCATATCAAACCACAAGACCACATCTCATGTGCCTTGAAAACCCTGCATTGGTTACCGGTTGATAGAAGACCCACGTTCAAGCTGCTTTGTATCACCCATAAAGCAATACATGGAATGGGACCGCTCTTCATCAGGAATAAATTCACCAAACTCATTCAACAAAGGAACCTCCACTCTAAAATGGCACCTCGCCTCAAAATCCCAAGATACAAGAAAAAAAACATGGGTGTCACATCCTTCTCTGTTCAAGCAGCCAAAGTATGGAACTCTTTACACCCTAACATAAGATCCACGGACAACCACCTTATCTTCAGGAAGCTGCTCAAGAATTGGCTCTTCCCCACATAAGCACCATACGCAAACCGAAATTTACAGCATATCCCTCTGTATATAATCATATATTTTTACTATAGATATGTACCCATCTTTGTGTATTGCTTTGTATAAACATGTAGAATAATTATGTTAATTAAAACATTTGTTTTTAATTTAAGTACAATCACACTTGAAAACCGAAGTTTATCTGGTGCATCTGTGGGCTACATGTACTTCTTTCATTGTGCATTTATTTACCTTCCATGTACTTGGATCTGTGTTTGGTACTTTTCTCCTAAAAAGCAGATCCAATGCACTATCCTATTTCTTATCCTGTACCTCGATCAATATCTTTAATCTACATATACCTACCTCCTTTATGCATCTATTTACTTTCAATGTACTTATGGATCTATATATTTAATACTTTCTTCTAATTCAGCATATCCAATGCACCACACTATTTCTCACCCTATACTTCCCTCAATATATCTTCTAACCCAACTTTCTGACTCATCTCAAACTTCTTTCTACAACTCTTTCCAATGCACTACCCTATTTCTCACCCTATACATCTATCAATATATCCTCTACACCCTCTCTCTCTCTCATTTATCCCAAACCCCATACTACTACTATGATCCCCAAAATAACACTTTCTAGACTCTCCCTTACTCTAACCCTCCGTGCATCATCTGACATCTCTTTTACTATACCGATCCCCAAAACAAACCTTTCTAAACTCTTCCCTCTGACTCTTCCCCCCACAACCCCTTTTTACTCATCCAAAAGCCTCCTCCTACTGCTATGAACTCCAAAAAAAAACAACAACAAAAAAATCAAAATCCTTCACTCTCCTATCCCTTCACTATCCTTTTCAATCAAAATAACAGACTAACATGTTCACTTCTCAAATTTCATATTTCACTATACTAATTCACCACTAATCCTTTATGGGTTCCAGATTAGTGGGCTATTCGACAAAAAAAGAGCTTCAACACCTCATCAGAGGTAAGCAAACATTACTTTTCCCTCTTCTATTCCTCCGCTACCTTTCTCTATCCAACTGAATAACACATCCACCACTCAAACTACTTTCATATTTCACTATACTAATTTTCAACACTAATCCTTTATGGGTTCCGGAGTAGCGTGCTACTCGCCAATAAAGCACTTCAACACCACATCAGGGTTACAAGCGCTATATAAATGCAAACCTTTTCCCTTTTCTACACCTCCCCTACCCTCTCAATACAATAACATATCCACCACTCAAATTACTTTCATATTTCAGTATACTAATTCAACACTAATCCTTATGGGTTCCAGAGTAGCGTGTGACTCACCAAAGAAATCGCTTCAAATCCCATTAGGGGTAGCAAGCGCTATATAAATACAAACCTCTTTCCCTCTTCTATCCTGCCGCTACCCTTCTCTATCCAAATAACTGAAAAACATATCCACCACTCAAAAACTTCATATTTGATTATACTAATTTTCAACATTAATCATTTTATGGGTTCCTACTCGCCAGAAAAGCACTTCAAAACCCCTTCAGGGGTAACAAGCACTATATAAATGCAAACCTTTCTCCCCCTCTGCTATCCTTCTCACTCCAAATAACTGACTAATATCCACCACTCAAATTACGTTCATATTTCACAATATTAATTCACCACTAATCTTTTAAGGGTTTCCGGAGTAGCGTGCTACTGCCCAAAAAAAAAGGCACTAACACCCCATCAGGGGCAAAAAGCGCTATAAGTACAAAACCTTTTCCCTCTTCTATCCCTCGGCTATCCTTCCAAATCCAAATAAATGACTAACCTATCCACCACTTTAATTACTTTCATATTTCACTATATTAATTCAACACTAATACTTTATGGGTCCTGGCGTAGCGTGCTACTTGCCAAAAAAGCGCTTTGATGCCTCGTGAGGGGAAGGAAGCGCTATATATATGCAATTACAACACAATACAATCCCCAGAAGGGGAACACATTAGGTGTAGTGAGTTGATAAAAAGCTTTGGATACTGTACGTTCTCGCAAACTTTATGAGATTTGGGATCATGTTAAATGAGTGGTCTTTAGTTGTTATGATTTATCACGCAACATTTTTTTTCTGTTTTTCTCTTTCTGTATATATGTTTAAGTTGTTATGTTTTTTGCCAATTGGATTTATTGTTATAAATGTATTGGTAAGCGGTCCTCTGAGCCCATGTTGCGAATAAGCAACTCAAGAAGAGGTATTGATTGTGGGAGTCAAAACGCAGGTACAGACCCACATAAATGGGCATTTTGGATTGGGCTAATACATGGATTAAGCCAATGTATTTCTACACTACGTTCAAGACGCAGTTGATAAAGAACACACAGCTGTTGGTAGTATTGTTAGTAGTACTTTCAATTTGGCTATCATGACCTGGTGTACAAAGTAATGAGAAGAAAAAAAAAATATTCTGAACGTAGAAAATATACTTTATTTTGTCCAGTACAGTGTACTGCTTATTCACATCCACTATGAGTAACTTTTACCTTCCATTGTCACAGTCCTTCATGGTTAAGGAGGGTGACCTGACAATGAAGTGGGAGGAATGGGGAGAATATTTTGTAAATAATTTAGCAACTTTTGAAAAAGATAGTTTCTCTCCTGAATTGAAAACAACACTTTACTGCATTGTTTGGGTCCAGGAGGTCTGAAAATCTCCAATTGTATAGACAACAAAACAAGGTCAGGTAACGAAGGGGATGTCTTCACCCATGCCTTGGAAGAGTTGGACAGATATTTTTTGTCTACTGTATATGCAGCTATTGATCGCTACCATTTTTATCCTAGGAAGCAAGGTGGCAATTAAAAACTGGAGGACTATGTGTCTGCATCGAAAAACAAATCGTTCTGATATGTAGATTACTAAATTTACACGATGAGCTAATCAGGGACCAAATTATAATGCACTGTAACAACGCAAACATACAGGACAGATTATGGGTCAATGGGTAGGCAGACGCAAAGGAAGTTGTGGCCATTCTTAGTAAGGGAGAATTAACTATTAGGTGTGCAAAAGCAGTCTTAAACAGGGATTCTGATATGGCTATAGTAGGTAAGGGTGTGGATAAGAGACATGATCTCAACAGAAACAACAAAAATATTTTCAAAAGTTCAGATGGTAGCAAATGTAGATTGAGGGGTGTGGCCTGGAATGCATGGAGACGGCAGCATGAGAGCCGAGCTATGGGTTAAGAGACGGACAGCATCCTGTAACCCTAGAGGGCCCACAAGACCACATGAAAGTAGGGAAACTCCATGGGAGTCAGAGTGGCTAGAAAAACAGCCATGACGACCGCAGACTTGAGAGAAAAGAGTCAAGTGGCCAGCACCCACTGAGAGCCGCGGCAGGCTAGATGGCAGCCGCCACAGAGCCCGCAAGCTACCCAGTCAGACTGGGGCTTTGATTGGAGGAAGGTACATATCGGCGTGGGGGGATAGGGCAAGTACTCCGCCTTGACCTCTACCCCACAGATGCGCCCCACACCAACAGCGGGGGCCAGCAGAGCAACTGTACAGTTAAGCTGCCATGTATATAGGAACCCACCTCCAGCACCTCCGATGGCGAGTACTCTGAGAACCCCAAAGCGCACGAGACCCCAGATAGAGAGCACCTGGGGTTAGAGAGCCAACAGCAAAGTCTGCAGTTCGAAGACCGCAGCAGAGTAAGCTAGGGTGGGATGGGAGTGGGGGACTGGTTAACGAGTTGGCACACACACAACACAAATCACAGGACTTGAAGGGGCAATACTCAGCCTGGGGGAAGGACTTGGAAAAAACAGGGGAATCTATCTTTAGAGAGCATGTGCGGTCAGAGAGC
Organism: Lissotriton helveticus; assembly: GCF_964261635.1. NCBI lineage: Eukaryota > Metazoa > Chordata > Amphibia > Caudata > Salamandridae > Lissotriton > Lissotriton helveticus. The sequence continues at coordinate 373,357,882 of NC_136060.1, forward strand.
CAACAGCAAAACCAGGGAACCGACGCCCTGAGGGGCACGGCCCAACAATAGCAGGTGTTAACTGCGGGGAACATGAAGACGTGAGATCCAAAGGACCACGGTGGTGAGGGTGCTTGTGCCTGGGGTGCAGCGGGGGAACCGGCCTGGTAGGGGGTTGGGCCCCCTGGAGTGGCATACTGAGCAGGATTGACAAGTATCCAAAAGAGTGCCACAACCCGACCAGAGGCTCGGCCCGAGACAACCATCAGAGGCGACTCCGCAGACAGAAGCGGCCCTGAACATCACACGGACACAGCATGGAGGACAACGCCCACTGGACATTTAACTACTCTAAAGAAGTAGCAATTGTGCAGACTAAAATCGACCAACCTACTCGAGGGGGGTAGAGACACCCTACTTGATGGGTGACAACTACCAGTAGTGGCACCAAGGACACAGAGCTTGGGAGCACATACGGCCATCATACTGGCAGCCGTACAAGACACAAAAATGGTGCAAGAAAACAAAATTGAAAAGGTGGTGCAAGATGTTGTGCTGCTGTGAGAAGACCATAAAAAGGCAGCAGAAAGGTTGAGTCTACGTTGGTACAGGCACATCCAGACCTCCTTGATCACACCTGACGCATACAGGCCCTGGAAAAGGAGATAAGCACACTACAGGAAAGAGTAAACTATGCAGAAGGCGACTCTCGCTGCAATAATGTTCGACTGGTCGGTCTCCCAGAAGGGACAGGGAGCTCCTGCATTTTTGTTTAAATTTGTTTATTGATTTTTCATAATTGCAGTTTGCATCAGGTTATGCATTTGTATCACAATTCAGTTTAACCAGAAAGTCCCTGCATAGAGCTTTTACTGAAGCACTAGCTGGCACCGGTAGTACTGAAAGGAAAAGCGTCTTGATGGTTCACGGCGGAACGTGTGCATGGAGTGCTGGTCAACCCACCACATTCTGGAGCACCACCACGCGCCACGAAACCGCTCAACTTCAGCGACAGTGATGCAATACCAAAGATGACGCGGACACATAGCCCCTTGAGGGTGGATGGGAGCAATAGCACTAACTTGTGGAAAAGTAAATTTTGCCATGTTCTGTGTCCCTACGCCCCATCCATCATATGTTATGTATGCATGACCAATATGCGTATGTTATTCCCCATTTCTGATTGAAGACGCAATTACAGTTGTGTCCACCTCTAATATGTTAGTTTCCAGTTCTCGTGAATACTACGAATATCAGGCCTATGTAAAGTAATGTTGCCACGTTTCTCAGTGTGCACGTTATTCCATTATAAAGTCCCCGTTTCTAGGCCTCAAGAGGGCCCAGACCCTGGATTCAGCTCCTGTCTCCTGAAAGCCTCGCTGAGGAGCGATACAGCCCCCACCTGTATCCTCGACCTTTCACTTACTTCCTGCCTCGCAGTGCCCGGTGCAGCCCGGCTCTGCCTCTGAGTCTGCCAAAAGTATGTTATAGTTCCAGCTATCAGTTCAGTCCTCCTCCTCTGCATTCCTAAGCTACTGAACTGCATCAATAGTTTCCGTCATTGTCTAGCCTTCTCGTCTCCATGTTAGAGAAATACTGTATTTAATGGTCATTTAATATTCTTCACGCACTACATGTAGAATAATGCATGGTCCAGTCTTAGAATCAAGTTAGCTTTTCCCCTCATGACTTCTAGTTTATATCAACATGTTCCCTAAACAGTAGATACCAGATAGGGTTTAGGTACATGTCGCTCCGACCCTCTAGACTTTAGTCTCTGCTCCTAGCACAGAGTTCGTAGCCCCCAGCTTCTCCTAGTAACACGTCATTGTCAGTTTTCGCGCACCATTAGATTAGAGGTCCCGGCTCCTTAGGTAGCCCCCTCCAATGTTTCCGCCCATTCATGACATATTCTGTTACGTTTTGCATCACATGTCTAAGTAAACTCCCAGTTACACCTCTTATTTCTCTTATCTCTCGCGACTGCTACGTGTCACGCCTTCTACTCCACCTACTGTTACGCCCACTGCAATGTAATGCTATGTGTTTGCGCTATGTATATAAGTCAATGTTTTGTTATTAAATGTTAGCGCGCTCATCCCAGACCTAGCCCCAGCAGCTGCTGGGCCTCTTTTCCCCTGCTAGGCCCCAGTTGTCCTGCTGGGCCCTGTCATTCTGTTCCTATGCAGGTTGTCCTGATCCTGTCCTTATGCTGTAATAAACCTGCAGAAACTCCTACTACCTCGAATCTTGACTCTTATTTATTGAGCTATCTGTTATGCTATAAGTCTAGTCAAAAATAGGGTATTATTTATTTATTTACCACATAATGGCGCCCGAATAGGGACTTGCCCTTTCCCCACGCGTCGGTGAAGCCACGCCGACCCCCTGACCCTCTGCAGTCGTGACGGAACCATACTGGCCAAGTGCAGATATTTCTGCTTCAAGTATCCCTCAGGCCCACGGAGGAGACGGAGGAGGCGGTCCAGCATCCGAACGAGACGGTGGAGGAACGCGGCGAGTCCCGACCAGAGCCCAAGCCGAGAGTCCAAGGTCCGAGGTATCCGGAGGTCCACCCGTAACTGAAGTCCGAAGCCCGAAGTTCGTCGTCGTAGTCCAGTCCCGTCCGAGGCCTTCCGTTCCGTGCTGCCCGGTGAGTACCATTGCTGGGGTAGTGTCTAGACAGGGTCAGTCTAAATTGACTCCTGGTCCGTGGGTTGGTGGTACCCAAGCCCACAAACGAAGTATTCACCTAGGTGGATACGGGTCTTGATGTGTTCCTTTATGGGACCGGTATGTTCCGTACTGTTATAGCAGTGCATCCAGTAATTCTAGTCTGTTCCGTTCTCGAGAATTCTGTTCTGTTTCTGTTTTCAGTATTTTCAGGTAGTATTCTGTTCGAACTGTTATTTATAATGTTGTTTAATGTATTTCCAATGTCGTGGTATGCCTGAATTGTTTTCCCAATTGTTATTGTTTTTCGTGTATTGTATTGTGTTCCGATTCAAGTTTAGAATGCCGCTCTTTTCCAAGTTACGTCAGTTAAAAACTAGAAAGGGTCTGCTGGAAGCAGCAGTTCCTGTTCCGCCTAGGGACAGTCCAGGTCACTTTATGTATCAGAAACATGGCATAAGCGCCATATTGTATCTAGATTTATGGGTAGAATATACCAAACAGTTAGAAGAAAAGTATAGATGGCCCGTATCGGGTACATGGGATGCCGAATGTATCATGCGAGTAGAAGAAGCATTATGGAAAAAGAAAGCCAGACAGTCACAGAAAGATGCCATCGAGTTATGGCGTAAGGAAGCTCATAAAAGAACGGAAAAGGAAGTCAGAAAGTCAGAGTTAAGTAGAGAATCCCAAGAACGAGCCCAAGAAAGAGAATTAATCGAGATAGGTGAACAAGTCAAAGCCGAACAGTCAGATAGACAGAGGCATGCCCTTATTAAGGGTATGTATCCTCTCCTTGCCGAAGGCTTGCTAAAAGCGACCCCAGAGGCACCCAGTAATTTCCCGCCACCATTGGTTCCGACCAAGCTACGTCACAAACCGACCGCAGCTGATATTTTTATTTCGTCCTATTTGGACGACACAGTTCCAGAATATGCAAATCCTGTTCGTGCTCCGCCCGTCCCTGTAAATCAGGCACTTCCCGTTCCTCCAGACACCGGAGTACCTGTTGCGGTACCCCCGGGTCAGCCTGCCATACAAGTTCAACCCACGTTACAATTACCGACCCTGCAAGCACGAAGAATGTCAGTCGACGATTCTAGTCTAGGGGCCGCAGGAGGAGGTCCTCCTCAAACCCCGCCGCCACACAAGCGTTTATCAGCACTCGAATTACATGCTCAAGCATCACAGCGTACTCCTAAAAGTAATAAGTCTGTTACAGAAATCAGACAAGCCCTTGCCGAATGTGTCTATGACGCAGTCCCAGGCGAGTATAATATGGTTTTATATTCCGTACGCGTAAGAAGGGTGACCGAGTATCTAGTTACCTTACCAAATATGAAAGAAGATCTAGACAGAATATATCGTTTCATCCGTACAGGGGATGATCCAGAAAGTATTGGCGAGATTATGTCCCAAAGGAAAGCCGAGATTCAGCTCATGATATTAAAGTTCCTGATCAATTGTCTAATAAGAGAACAAGATTACCCGTCTAAAGATCCCGCCGAAATGAGAATCCTAACAAGGTGGAGTGATAATATAGCCGAGGGTAAGCACAAGACCATTAGTGCTATGGAAAGTATGTACAAGAAAATTCGTAAAGAAATAGTAAGGTTACACGAACAGCGTAAAGCAGCACAAGTAAGCGAGAAAGAAAGTATCTCTGATCCTGAAGAGGAAGACGAGAATCCCGCCAGAATAGCGTATGTAGGAAAATCCAGATTTCCAGATCGCCATTTACGCCTAGAACCCAAGTCTGTTTTTCATCATCCAGCACCAGAACAAGGTTCTCTAGAGCAAGTATTTCAAGCTACCGATCACATTCTGAAATCACGAGTCGGTTATAGCGAATTAAGTACCATGCACGAACAAGAACTAGCCCGATCAGCAGTCCGATGGATTACTGATTCTACCACTTTTCCAGACGAAATAGTGGCACAAATGTTTCTGAAACTGCCCCCAGCCGAGCAACGACTGGTGGGTATGTATATGATCCAGCACCTCATTACCCTGTATGAGGGTCAACATTCTGATCCAGGCCCGTTACATGATATCCTGAACGAGTTACTCCAGTACAGATGGAGAGGTCTAGGTACCGATTTAATTAGTGTCATTCTAGAACAGCGCCACAAGTATAGAACGTTCCTGAACCCGCATTTTGTTCATGTCTCACCCCCAGAAAGTAAACCATTCTACATAGACAGACAGAATCCGCTACGAGAAGTCCACCCAGTCCAAGGGGCGGGTGGCGTAATGCAACGAGTGTTTGTATACACTCCGATTTCAAAGATGGAACTTCTCGAAATGAAAAAATTAATTCCCTGTCATGACAAAGATCCAGCAGGGTTCCATAGAGAATTAAAAGACATGCTCCGTATGGGAGAATACACTTACCCCGATATCATTAAAATGTTAAAGGTCCTGTTACCCGCAGGGGTGTATGAAAAGTTAAAGGAAAAAGAATGGGAGGTGGGAGAGAAAAAGATCGATTGGGCAGCTCTAGAAGCTGAAGACAAGGCACGAGTACCAGGTACCGGTCTTGGAGATAAATGTAAAGAATTACCAGAATTATTGATTCAAGTTTTACCCAGATTATTGACAACTAGGAAAGAAGACTGGGATGCAATCTCAGCCTGTAAACAGAAACAAGATGAGGATATTAGTGATTTTTATTCTAGATTTGAGAAATGTTTTAGTATTAACAGTGGTCTCAAGACAAGTAGTGAGTCATACCCTCATCTTTTCGTTACCAAATTAGTCGAGAATTCAAGTCCACAAATTAAAAATCGAGTTTTGAAGGTCGAAAGCACCTGGCAAGCAAATACTCCGTCCCAGATGCTCCAGATGCTCCAGTATCACCAGAATAGAATCAGAGAAGAGCAAGAACACGAAAGAAAACGTATGAAAGACACGAAAATGAAAGTGCTAGTTGCACAATCTATTCCTCAAGACAGTCAGAAGAGGGGTCCGAATCAAGCCAGTCATCCTGCGGCTCCCGTTAAAGGGAACTGCAATTATTGTAAACAGCCAGGTCATTTTATAAACGAGTGTGCAGTTCTGAAACACAACATAGCTACTGGTAAGACTAAAGAAAGACCACGTCCGCCGAGACAAGAACAAGTTTCACAGACTCCTCAGTCACAGAATGCACCACAGACAGTTACAGTACCGCAGCCTATTGCTGCAACACAGCACGTTACATCGCAGATGTACCAGTATGCACAGTCTGAGTATCCAGAGTACCAGTCATATTCATGAAACAGCCTAGAGAGGGAGGTAGGCTTGCCTCTCATCGAGATACCTGTAGACCAAGAAGGTCCCTATGTTCACAGTCAAGTATTAGGGAAAGACAGAAAGTTTTTGATCGATACAGGGGCAAGTAGGACCACAATTAGTCACGCCGAAGTTCCAGGGGCTCCGCTCTCAGGCTCAAGAAATGTTTCCCTTGGATTTTCAGGAAAACCCATAGTTAATGAAATATCTAAGCCAGTTACTCTAGAAGTAGGTCCATTGTCCCGTACTACTGATCTGTTACTTACTAAGTCATGTCCAGAAAATCTATTAGGCATTAAGACACTGAAAGAGTTAGGTGCAGTTATTTGCTGTTCCCCAGAAGGAATACGTCTGTTCCTACGTGACTTTAAGGGTCACTATGTGTTACGAGATTTTGATTCAAGATTGTCTAATGTTCCGCAGCATTTATGGGCGCAAGGTCCAACTGATGTAGGTTACATGCAAATCACACCCTATCGTGTGACTCTCAAACCAGGTGTAGTGTTACCACGAATCAGGCAGTACAGATTGCCACCTGAGGCTGTAGCAGCCTTATCCAAAATTATTGACGAGCTCATGGCTCAAGGAGTAGTTGTAGAAACTGACTCCAATGTATGCAATTCTCCGATCATTCCAGTCATGAAGCGTACTGATCCAAATGCACCCCCAGTATATCGATTAGTGATTGATTTACGAGAGCTTAATAAATGTATTATTCCTCAGTACCCAGTTGTCCCAGACATTTCTTCCCTGTTAACAGCCATTGATCCCGAAGCCATGTTTTTCACTGTTATTGACCTCAAGAATGCATTTTTTAGTGTTCCAATTCATCCAGACAGCCAGTTTCTTTTCGGATTTTGTTTAAATGGAAGGAGCTATATGTTTACACGCGCTCCTCAAGGTTTCACAGAAAGCCCTAGTATTTACAGTCAAGCACTCAAGAGACAACTAGACAATATTCACATGCCAACTGACACTGCCCTGCTCCAGTATGTCGATGATCTACTGATCACAGCCCGTTCTGAACGTGCTTGCGAGCGAGCATCACTTACAGTTCTGTATTTTCTTGCCGAGATGGGGCACAAGGTGTCACCTTCAAAGCTTCAATTCTGTGTCCAGCAAGTGGTATACTTAGGACACTTGCTGTCCAAGAGGGGTAGGCAGTTGACACCCGACCGTATCCAGCTAATAGCGAGTCTTCCCCAGCCCAGAACCCAGAAGGAGGTACGTGCCTTTATCGGCCTTACTTCTTATTGTAGACAATGGATTCCCCAGTATGCATTTCTAGCCAAGCCACTGATACAGTTAACGACACAGGAGGCAGCCGTATCGACTGTCCTCCCTTGGACATCTGAACATACACTTAGTTTCAACGAGTTAAAGAAAGCCCTATGCCAAGCTCCAGTTCTAGCTACACCGAACTACAGTAAGCCTTTTACACTTTTCGTTACTGAACGCGAAGGTACAGCATTATCTGTCCTCACACAAGATCAAGCAGGTCAATACAAGCCCTGTGCTTATTTTTCGAGCACATTAGATCCAGTCGCCCAGGCGTTGCCTGCGTGCCTCAAGTCAGTTGCAGCCACAGCACTAGCTATCAGACAAAGTGATTCCATAGTTTTAGGTCATTCCCTGACAGTACAAGTTCCACATTCAGTAGAAGTTCTTTTAAACCGAACACAAACTCAACACTTGACCATTGCACGTTTAACAGGTTATGAATTGACACTGTTCCAGCCACACATAGAAATTAGACGCTGCAACGTCCTGAATCCTGCTACACTGTTACCATCAGTTAATTCAAATCCAGATCCACATGATTGTGTGGAAGTAGTTAACATTACGACAAAGCCAAGACAAGATCTGACAGACATTCCGTTACCAGATCCTGACCTGACACTTTATGTGGACGGTTCATGTATGAGAACTAGTACAGGAGAACTAGTCGCCGCGTATGCAGTGACTACTGACACTGAAGTTATTGAAACACACCGTATTGATACTCTGTCCGCTCAAGCAGCAGAGCTAGTTGCTCTGACACAAGCCTGTATACACGCCAAGAACCTGAAGGTTAATGTTTACACAGATTCACGTTACGCATTCGGAGTTGTACACGACTTCGGAGTGCTCTGGCAGGAGAGAGGTTTTATGACTTCTCATGGAACCAAGATTCAGCATGGTCCCCTTATTCAAGCTCTGTTAGATGCCATACATTTACCGACATCTATTGCTATCATGAAATGCAAAGCACATACGAAAGTCACTGACATTATTTCCCAAGGTAATGATCTAGCAGACCGCACAGCCAAGCTTACAGCACAGACTCCAGACATTCCAGTAAACATGACGCATATTCCAGATCTGACTACATGTATGACAGTTAAGGACCCTACACAAGATGTCATAGATATTCAGTCACATGCTACTCCCGATGAAATCAAGAAATGGTCTGTACAAGGAGGGGTCCAGACAGATCAAGGATGGTTAACGAAGGGTAGAGCCACATGGTTTCTCCCCGATTCTATGGTTCAAGTCATTATCAACACCGCACATAGCCCAGCACATTTAGGAGAAAAAGCTATGTTAGACAGTATCCAGAACATTTGGTTCAACAAGCATTTACGAGCTGCAGCCAAGCAGAAAGTCCGTACCTGTATGATATGTTGTCAGTTTAATCCAGGTAAAAGTGTCCCGGTGGAACAAGGTGGTTTCCAGCCCCCTGACCACCCTTTCGAGGTCCTCCAGATGGATTATATTCAAATGGAGCGATGTCGAGGTTTCAAGTATGTCCTCGTAGTTGTGTGCGCTTTGTCCAGATGGACAGAAGCATATCCAGTCCCAGATTACACAGCCGCGACCACTGCCAAGCAGTTGGTTCGTGAATTTTTCCCTAGATACGGACTCCCTAGAGTCGTATATTCTGATAACGGTCAGCCATTCTCATCCGAACTCATGAGACACGTTTCCCTGTTGTTAGGGTACCAGTGGAAGTTCCATTGTGTACGCCATCCAGAAGCAGCTGGACTAGTCGAAAGACATAATCAGACTCTGAAAATCCGTATAGCAAAAGTCTGTAAAGACAAGGGTGTAGACTGGTTAGTAGCTTTGCCAGTCGCTCTGTTTTACATGCGTATGGTCGCACATTCCAGATCAGGTCTGTCCCCGTATGAGGTCGTTTTCGGCCGCCCCCCTAACATGTGGGGTACTCCTAGACCCCGAAGTATTACCGATGTTTCATGTAATATGCTGACAGATTACCTAGCTTCCTTGATGTCTGCCCTCAACTCATGTCGTTCACAGGTTGCTGCCGCATTTCCAGACAATACCGAGGTGGCACCGCACGAGATCGTTCCAGGATCCTTGGTGATGATCAGAAATTTTGACAGATCAAGTCCGCTGGAACCACGTTGGAAGGAGCCACGTCAGGTCCTCTTGACCACCCGAACTGCCGTCAAGTTGGAAGGCAGGAAGGGGTGGGTCCACCTTTCTCATGTAAAACTTTTCAAAGGATCGAAACCAGACATTGCCAAGAACATTTCCCAGGATTCGAAGGATTGCCAGAACATTGTTTTAAAGGACTGTCCCGCACCAGACTTTATTACAACCCCTCCCTTGTTAGAGAAAACTCCGCAACAGGAGTATAAGTTAAAGCTCAGGTCTAATAAGTCAGCCAGTTTGATTGTATAAGTCCTCCCCTAGGTGAAACGGTTAGACTGTTTCTGACATGTATAAAATAGACCCCCATAGTGAGAGAGTCAGTCGAAGTTCACTTCAATGCATCGTTTTTCTAAGTTTCATATTATTTCTTAGCATAATGATTTCCTGCACCAGTTATGCTTTCTATCTGTGTTTTCCAGTTCCTCATGTAAATATGTCTGCTCATACTACAGTAGAGCACACGTTTAGTGATCTGCCTCCTCACGAATATTCATACCGCCTCGCCATGCTTAATAACACATTCATCCGTATGTTACATTATTCACACCAGACCAGCAATGCCACTAATTGTTGGGTGTGTGGTCGACTCCCCCCTTTCCAGACACCGAAGGGAGTTCTGCCACTTTTTCCTTATCCATTCTCACACAATGGTTCGTGTGGAGCATGGTCTATGTTAACGTCATCCTCAACAGATATGTCTTTTCTTAATAGTACATGTTTCCCAGACAAGCAAGGTTTCCCCCATAGAACAGGTTTAGATCTAGAAAATGAAGTATATAATTTAGGAAATTATTCGTCGAATTTCATGGTTCTGAATGTTCAGTCTGATACTACTCCAGACTCACCCGCTATTTCAGTACTACCAGTCAAAGGCGAATTATGTGTCCGTAGTTATGGTTCTGTACATATAGGTCATAGTGAATGTACTACTGTTATCCAGTATAGTGACAGTGGGAAATCTATTTTTATAGCTTCACGTCATTCTTATTTTGTTTGTGGTCAAACTGCATATGTCCGTCTGCCCCTCGATTGGGAGGGAACCTGTTACATTGCCTTCCTACTGCCACCTGTTTTTCTAGCCCCACCTGATTATCATAGGAATTCTTTCTTAGTACACACTAGACACAAGAGAAATCTCCCGATTGTCGATTATACCGAAACCGCCGCAGAGCAATTCATTGATATAGATAAAGGTGTTTTCCCTTATTTAGGCACAGTTGTAAATAGTAAGCTAATCCGTAGGTTAACAAGAACCCTTGAAGCAGTAGTAGATGAGACTGCCTCTGCTCTAGGTAACTTAACTGAAGAGCAATCCTTTATGAGAATTGTCGTTTTACAGAATCGTCTCGTCCTTGACGTCATACTGGCCGATAGGGGCGGGGCCTGTAGAATTCTCGGATCCAGCTGTTGCATTTTCATTCCAAATAACGCGCCGTCTGTTTATTCAGCTATAACCAGACTCCATAAAATTGCCCATCTGTTACATCAAGATCCAGGCACCTGGACATGGTCCGGTTGGTTCTGGAATATAATTTCCGCATGGGGATGGAAAGTCCTGTCCTTCCTAGGTATTGCAGTAGCGATTATATTCAGCTGCTGCCTCTGTATACAATGTGGCCCTGCGATTTGCAGCATGTGTGCTACCTCTTGTATTCCTAGTCCCAAGCCCCGTTCTAAATCCCGTTCCAAGACAATTCGAGACGAGCAAATGGTACTGTATGAAATGATAGACGGTATCATGAATATTGATGTTTCCTGATGGAAACGTAGTGACAAGGAGGGAATGTGGAAAAGTAAATTTTGCCATGTTCTGTGTCCCTACGCCCCATCCATCATATGTTATGTATGCATGACCAATATGCGTATGTTATTCCCCATTTCTGATTGAAGACGCAATTACAGTTGTGTCCACCTCTAATATGTTAGTTTCCAGTTCTCGTGAATACTACGAATATCAGGCCTATGTAAAGTAATGTTGCCACGTTTCTCAGTGTGCACGTTATTCCATTATAAAGTCCCCGTTTCTAGGCCTCAAGAGGGCCCAGACCCTGGATTCAGCTCCTGTCTCCTGAAAGCCTCGCTGAGGAGCGATACAGCCCCCACCTGTATCCTCGACCTTTCACTTACTTCCTGCCTCGCAGTGCCCGGTGCAGCCCGGCTCTGCCTCTGAGTCTGCCAAAAGTATGTTATAGTTCCAGCTATCAGTTCAGTCCTCCTCCTCTGCATTCCTAAGCTACTGAACTGCATCAATAGTTTCCGTCATTGTCTAGCCTTCTCGTCTCCATGTTAGAGAAATACTGTATTTAATGGTCATTTAATATTCTTCACGCACTACATGTAGAATAATGCATGGTCCAGTCTTAGAATCAAGTTAGCTTTTCCCCTCATGACTTCTAGTTTATATCAACATGTTCCCTAAACAGTAGATACCAGATAGGGTTTAGGTACATGTCGCTCCGACCCTCTAGACTTTAGTCTCTGCTCCTAGCACAGAGTTCGTAGCCCCCAGCTTCTCCTAGTAACACGTCATTGTCAGTTTTCGCGCACCATTAGATTAGAGGTCCCGGCTCCTTAGGTAGCCCCCTCCAATGTTTCCGCCCATTCATGACATATTCTGTTACGTTTTGCATCACATGTCTAAGTAAACTCCCAGTTACACCTCTTATTTCTCTTATCTCTCGCGACTGCTACGTGTCACGCCTTCTACTCCACCTACTGTTACGCCCACTGCAATGTAATGCTATGTGTTTGCGCTATGTATATAAGTCAATGTTTTGTTATTAAATGTTAGCGCGCTCATCCCAGACCTAGCCCCAGCAGCTGCTGGGCCTCTTTTCCCCTGCTAGGCCCCAGTTGTCCTGCTGGGCCCTGTCATTCTGTTCCTATGCAGGTTGTCCTGATCCTGTCCTTATGCTGTAATAAACCTGCAGAAACTCCTACTACCTCGAATCTTGACTCTTATTTATTGAGCTATCTGTTATGCTATAAGTCTAGTCAAAAATAGGGTATTATTTATTTATTTACCACAAACTATCCTGACTATACCACATTGGTGCAGAGAAAACCTGTAACATTCATCAGGGTTATACAGCATCTGCACAAGCTGGCCCTACCACATGCCCTACTATTCCAGTTGAAAAAGAGAATACTTGAGAAAGGCACCTCTCATTTCTTTGAGGCCGCATTAAAGGTATGAGTGGTTGGAAGACATGGCTACCCACTGACTGAGGCGAAGGAGTCATGTTTGACCGAGGGCTGGCTAGAGCTTAAGAAACGCTGCAGACCCCAAAAGCAAGCAACAGTGGTGCTCACCAAAGATCAAGCCAAAATGGAACGAGAAAAAGAAGTGGTGGAGAGCCACACAGATCACACTTGGGACACCAATAACCACTGGAAAGTCCATGTGCAAGAACAGGTGACCACTGATGAAGAAGACTCACAGCCAGGAGACCGGGAAGATGGACACCACCTGGGGGCACACCTATGACAGTGAATGCAATAATATGTACTGGGAGATTACAAGAGAAGGATAGTGGGCTGAGCACTAGAGGAATTCTGCATGAAAATTCGAAGAATATGGGACAATTTTCTGTGGGTCAAAGTGTCCCAACGTTGCAGCGACACGATACAGAGCACAACATAAATTAATGTGACAGAAACAGAATATGTTGGGGCGACTGACATAGTGAAGGAAAAAACATCCTTTACTCATTAACACGTTGTTCTCCACTGATAATTCATTCCTTACCTCCCAAAAGGAATGCATACTCTGGTCTAACTTCTTTTCTGGCCAACCTATGTTTACGTACTTAATTACACACATCTGAAGACTGTACTTTTCCTATGCAGAATTCCATTCCTCCTCACTGATGCATTGCAGCTTTCCTCCTCAAAGGACTGCAACACAACAATCATCCAAATCACAGCTTAAATTCTCCTTGATCGGTAAGGAAATTCTACTTAGGAAATCTGCCACTCTTTTCTTTCCTCCAGGTACATTTGTACCTTATAATCGTAGTACAAAAGTTGTAAAGATAATCTGGCAATTCGGGGTGATGCCTTTATCAAACCTTGTGTGATGAGGACTTTAGTTAGAGGTTTACGATTACATCACATTTTTATGACCACCCTCTAGCATAGCGGACACTCTAAGAATGCCTTTTTAGAGAGATATTTTCTACTAGATCCTGTGTACAAGCCGGAGTTTTATTTATTGTTTGTAGAAAACAGCCAATTTAGATTTTATCTAACCAGGTTTCATCTGAACACAATACATTTTTCCTTTGCGTTTCCGCAACAGGGTATATGGTCTGACAACCTCAACCCCCCCTTCCTTATGACAATTGATCTGTTCGATGCACTATTCATTTAAAGCTGTTTTGTTCATTATATATAATTGTTTGTGTTCATTTTCTATTTCGAATTTTGCGTTGCATACATTTTTAGTCACACAGGTTGGGTTTCCAATATCTGCAGCAGTGGGACTCTACTGAAAAACATAGTGCAGTTGTTGATTTTATTAGAAGCGCAGTGAGTATTAGGAGGCAGTATTCACCTAAACTGCTTCCAGCTATTTAGGTATTATGCTGTTGGATATAGTACATATTGCTCAGAGCTGAGAGTGTTTCGTTTTACAAATTGTTGTCTTTTAAGAGTTTTAAAATATTTTATTGATTTTAAGATGAGATTCATTTTTTTTTGTGATTTTTATTATGCACGTCTATGGCATTCTATGCCAAATAAAGTTTACAGGAATTGAATTAGGTTAGGTTGAGAGTTTATGTTGTGAAAGGCATCTGGGGATAATTAAAACAAAGTAGAGATTCGAGGAATTGTATTGGTGGCCGGGCTTGGACAAGGAAGTGGAGAGTTGCACTCGAGTGTGTGAAATGTGTGAATTCAGACAAGACCCAAGTCGCCTTTAGGCTGCCTGTGCATCCCCTTGAATCTCCTAATATGCCTTGGGAAAGAGTGGAAACGTATGTGACAGGATAGATTCAGGGCAGTAATAATGGTGTAAAGTTTGCCCTAGTAACAGTCAATCATTTTTCTGATTGGCCTGAAGTGAAGAATGTGCGCAAGGCTGATGCTATGAATGTAGTAAATGTTATGGAGGAGGTTTTCCAACTAGATAAATTACCTAAAACTGTAGTGAGTGAGTGACAATGGGGGACCATTCTTAGCAGACATCTTTCAACAATATGTGAACAGGAATGGTATCAAAACAAGACTACCTCAAATAATCATCCCGAACGTAAGAGTAGTGTGGAAGGTTTTAACAGAGTTATCAAAGGAGGAATAAAATTGGTGAAGAGCAATAGTATGAATTCGGAGAAGGAGATCAAGAAAATGTTATGGGCAGACAGGATTATGTAATGAAAAAGCAGTGGTCACAGACCATTCATGCTGATGAGAAGTAGGACCCCTTTAACAAAGGCTAGCATGGGGTGGATATATAAGGCCAAGTTAGTGATTTGGTGTCCCGTAGAAGTTTAAGGAAGGATACATCATGCATCAGCCCCGTGTTACTAACCTTGAAAATGCCGTATTATGTCCCCCCCTTTTGCTTGGAGGTTCAATGCCAAGGCCCTTTTAGACACAGTGTACACGGACACCATCCATAAGGCCATAGTGGAATATTTTGATCACAACTATCCCACACCTGACGATACGGGAATCTTATGGGAAGCATTCAAAGTGACGGTCAGAGGGAAATGCATTAGCACAACAGGGGGAATCCTCAAAGATATCAGGCAACAACTACACAATCGAGAAAGTTCACTGCGCGCGCTAGAACAGAGGTATGAACACACAAGGAACCCCACTATACTGGGGGAAATTCAATCAGTCCTGAAAGAACATCGGCAGTATGCCACGGACGAGCTTAACTATATCTCGAAACGAAGGGTGGCGAGAGCATATGGAGAGGGAAGAAGGCCCGGGCGGGCTCTGGCACAGAAAATATGCACTGGACATACACCACAACACATTGACGCGATTAGGGACCCCACAGGCACCCTTAAACATGACATTAGGGGCATATTGGACGAATTTATAGCCACATATGGATGTTTGTATGAATCACGCCCGACTATGTCGACGACTGACATGCTGCATTATATGGCGGACGTTGAAATCGCGTGGCTATCTGACGCACATAGGGCGTACTTATCCCGACCTGTCACAGTGGAAGAAGTCACTGATATAATAAAAAGTCTCCCCAATGGCAAAGCACCAGGGCCCGACGGTTTCACGGGCGAATTTTATAAAGCATTTGTAGACCTGCTGGCCCCGCACCTCTTGAGACTGTACGGAGCGGCACATGACGAACAGGTGCTTCCTCCGTCACTACGGGAAGCAATGTTGATAGCCCTGCTGAAATCAGGTAAAGATCAAGAACACTGTGATTCTTATAGGCCCTTGTCCCTTATAAACGTGGACACCAAAATTATCGCGAGTGTGATCGCAGCGTGACTTAAGCCTTTAATGCCTTTATTGGTGAGGCCGGATCAGTCTGGCTTTATTCCAGAAAGATCCACGACACACAACACACGCACACTATTCGCACTATCTCACTACCTGACACCTGAAACCAAGGCTGTGGCGGTATTATTGGATGCTGCCAAGGCCTTCGACACAATTGAATGGCCATTCCTCCATGCTGTGCTAATACGCATGGGCTTCCCCCTTATGTTCACACAGTGGATATCGATGCTATACACTAACCTATCAGCTCGCATAAAAATAAACACTTATGTTTTAGATCCAATTCACATTAGCCGGGGTACCAGACAAGGTTGCCCTTTATCCCCAATGCTATTCGCCCTGGTGTTAGAACCCCTTGCGTGTA
This sequence comes from Lissotriton helveticus, assembly GCF_964261635.1. Taxonomy (NCBI): domain Eukaryota; kingdom Metazoa; phylum Chordata; class Amphibia; order Caudata; family Salamandridae; genus Lissotriton; species Lissotriton helveticus. Next base: position 373,374,095 of record NC_136060.1, read on the forward strand.
AAATCAGACAACATCATCATTACTCGGCCCTCCAATTCCCGAAGCGCCCCCTCCATATCTCTCTTTACGCGAATGACATGGTGCTATACGTCAGGGATCCGGCTCAGCATCTCAACCCCCTATTGCGTGAATATATTAAATTTGGCCAGCACTCGGGCCTGCAAATAAACTGGACCAAGTCCCTCATTATTGCGCTGACCGATAGCACATTCCCCTTTGCGCTAGACTACCCGTTAGAATGGCAAGCGGAACCCACGCGCTACCTAGGAGTCTGGTTCCATAGAGACCCTGAATTAGTCATCCGCACGAACTATGGAAGAGTCATTTCCACATTGGAGGAAAAAGTAAATCGATGGAACAAACTGCCACTGTCGCTGGCAGATAGGACTGCCATAGTCAAAATGGTGCTTTTGCCTAAGTTCCTCTATCTATTTAATAACATACCCATTAAACCACCAGCAGAAGTGTTTCGCAATATAAACAAACTAGTCCTTAGTCTCATCTGGGCGGGCAAACAAGCTAGATTGGACCTGCAGACGTTGACTTTGCCGTATGCACAGGGGGGATTCAAGGTGCCTGACTTAATGCTGTACTATCTATGTGCGCAGGCACAATTTGCTCACTACTGGTATCATGAAATACCATTTATGTCCCATGTGGCTGTCGAGACAGGGGATGCGTTCCCGATCCCCCTATTGGCCATACTGCCTCATAAGCGGCCGAAATTACACGATCGTGACATAAACACAATAGACACCACTAATGAAGCTTGGCGACTGATGGGCAAGAAAGCGGGTAAACTACCTTTATATGCTCCAGCATTACCGCTGCCACACCACCCGGCACTCTCGGTCACTCAGGAGCCAGTGGGCATGGACCTACTTCGACAAGCGGGCACAGATAAAATGAGTGATCTGTATCATGAAGGTGCATTCAAACCGCTAGCGGAATCATTCATTACAAATATTTGCATCAAATGTATTATACGCCACATAGGCTCTATAGGTATGGGCTAAGTGCGGATTCTAGGTGTAAGCGATGCAGGCAAGAAGATGCTCACTTTATTCACCTGGCATGGCATTGCCCGAAAGTTGCAGACTACTGGGTTCAGGTGACGAGAGCACTCAGCATTATGCTGGAGACACCAATTGACTGTACGATGCGTGTGTGTTTACTAGGCCTAGTTCCTCAGGTCAGAGCAAAGAAACGAAAGTTTTGTGTTGTTGCCCTGTTGATGGCTAAGCGCAGAGTATCACTCCACTGGAATGGCAGAAGATGTCCAACGGTACGGCACTGGTTAGAGGACCTAGTCTATTGTCGAGATACACTAGCAACATATGAAGAAAAACTTCCGGCCAGGTCGCGCCCCAAAGACTATTATTGGGTTTATTTACTTGATTATCTTAATGCGCAGTCGCCGGATCAAAGTGAGTGAAGTACAGGCAACATGTATGACATGATGTTGGAAGCTTAATGATATCATTGTACAAGTGATGGGAGGGAAAATGCTGGGGTGCAGTGGTTGATGTTATTTTTTTTTTGTTTCACTTTATTGAGCAAATCAAAAGTTGTTTACAAAAACTGTAAGTCGACAACTATTCTATAACAAAAAGTATAATCTACGTATGATACCTCTGTCACGCCGCCGGACCTATGGTTGTCGGCTAAAGGGCTGTGTAACTCCGAACAGTACTGTGAGAAACCTGTGATCGCTGCAGCCGGCCTCTAAGGTTGTAGGCGCGATGCTGTGTTCAAAAAACAAATGTGCAATAAAGGTCTTACAAAAAAAAAAAAAAGGATAGATCATGCACAGACCGGTTACAAGGATAGGTTCGACAAGTTGCATGGTGTGAGGAAAGTTGAACTTCAAGTAGGTGATTATACTTAGAGTAAAAAATGTTGGTACTTTGTCAAAGGGGGAAAGCAAATTGCCACCACCATTAAGTGTAAAACAATATTCTGGCAGTGCAGCTTTACCGAGTGGTGGTAAAGTTTGGCATGCCAGTCTATTATGGTTGTACAGAGGCGGAAAAGACGTTCAGCCTAGGAAATTACATTTTGATTGGTTAGAGACTGGGGATAGAGAAAGAGTGGTGCATCGATGCAGTGTTGATTGCAATGGGGAGAGAGGAGGTGTTGAAGGCGAGAACGCTGTAAGGGTAGATGTAGGTTCTTGTGCTCTAGCAACCTCACTGGATGTTCCAGATAGTAAAGACAGGTTTAGCAAGAACATCATTAAGCCTAAAAAATTACAAGATTTTAATTGAGAATAGTGACAAACAATAGTTGTTTATAGTTGACTATTGTCTTTTATTCTACTTTCTTATTCTTTCAATAATATGCTTTGGGGTTGATATTATGCGTAATTAACTTTTTTTTTTTTTACTGCTATGGTGGGTGGGAGGCAGGGGGAGGGGATGTGGAGACTGCTATTGAGACTGCCATGTAGCATCTATCTACATTCCATGTTCTATTCAGGATTGGATGGAATGGAATGTGGAGGATTGCAAAGCTGTCAACCAAGGCAGGATGTCAGGGATTCGTGTTGGGCCTGAGAAAAGGAAAAGACCAATTCTAAGTATATCACCTTAACCCTTTCATAGGATCTAAAACAGCAGAGTGATGCACCGTGAAAGGCAGAAATGGAATCAACAAGTGAGTGGAGGGATTGCTGGACTATTGAGAGGGGAGGTGGACTGTTTCTGTGCCAAGTTTCCTGTGATCATAGACTATTTGTACCAGCTAAACTGTCTTTTCATGACATTTGATATAGTCAGTGACTGCCCAAGCCTTACAGAAGCTACAATGTACCTCAGTCAAATGTGGGTGTCGACCTCTATTCTCTGCCCAATAGTTGCTAAATTATAGTTGCAGTAAATGAACTGTTAAAGTACTATGTACTACAATTCATTCACTTCAGGCCTGGAGAGATGGGGATACCCAACTATGTGAAATGTCAGCACTCATGAAATCTCAGTAATAATTCATCCTAATAATGATCATCTGTTCCAAGTCATGTATTTACTATCCAAATGTGCATAGCTACACTAGAAAGTCACCACAAATAAACTGGTATGTGGAGCATTTTAGGATAACCTTCTTTAAAGTACTGAGGTACACTAGAGTGATACCAAGATTGTTAGGTTGTTGTACTTAAATTCTCTACAGTTACTACACTACCACTTGCCCCATCACTTGAAAATCAAGTGTTGTAGTGTGAGTTGGGGGGGGTAACAAAACTTAATAATCCCTTTTTATTCTACACAGAAATGCACAGCCACATATGTGGAAGGTGTCGAAATTCTGAGACACAGAAATAAGGAAATTATTCAAAGAAGAGCAATGCACCCACATCCAGTACAAGTTGGCAATATAGTTTTGGTGCAAAACGGTCTTTAAAAAAAGGACACAGAGCCAGTCAAGGTTACAGTCACCAGAACTACTTCCAGCCACGGTCCGTGCAAGTAATAGCAGTGAGCCGGCGTGCTGAGGCAATTTTCACTCAGATTCGTCCCTCGAAATCCACCCACGCGGCCCCACCGCTGTTACCTACATGGGCAGTGGCAGACTACTTCATCAGAAGCAGGAGATCACCTGGTTAAAAAAAAAATTTATTTCCAAGAAACTCTGGCGTTAAAAAAATCTACTTGCTCATTTGCTACAGCAAGTCAGATTTTACCCGGTCAAACTAGTGCCTACTGGCCCTCTCCAGCGACAGAGCTGGAACTGGCAAAGAACAGGTGTACAGTTCATTCAGAAAGCGAATGAGCAATAAAGAAGCCTGTAACTTTGTTTTTATCTTGCCACATTTGCTGTTCGTTCAAAGAAAGAGGTCGAACATCAGCTTATGTCGAATTATAATTTGTTCTGATTTTATCCTAGAGATTGATGTTTACTTTTCTTTTACTGCAAAGTTAGGGGATTTTGCAAAACGAACTGTCCGACAATCGTACTGGGCACATAACATTTAAATAGATTCTAAATTAACTTCACAAATATTTCAAAATATATTTCAGTAGTTAGGAAAGCACTTTATTAAATTTTTTTCATTAAATGGAAACAAAGGTTTCAATAGGACCAAAACAAACCAGAATACTTTACTTGGTGATGTGCAAATGATAAATATTTGAAGAAACCCGATTTCCACACATTATCATTTGTACGCTTTATAGTTGTATCAGTTGGCCATTTCGATTGAAAATGTCGGTCTTTAAATGGCAGTGGATTATCACATCATGCTTCATAATATATTTATGAAAAGTGAGATTTTAAATATGAACTGAGAAACACTTCGAATAGGATCACAATGCTATTAGTGAACTAAGAGGAAAGTCAGGGGTCATGCGTATCCTGTATATGGGGTAGATTTTTATTTTATATGGTGAAAAAGTTTTACTCTGTTAAAGCAAACAAACACGTTTTTTGCACAGCAGACCTGCTGAACTCACAAATGTAAAGTTGTTCTCATTTGTGATGATGAAGAAAAAGAGGGAATCGATAAAATAAAAGGATTTCCTAGGATCACACAATTTGAGACTAGTTTATGGGTTAGGCGCATTACAGTTGGGTCGAGGACATTATTCAACTCACCAGACCTGCAGGTCAGATAACATTTTTCTAACTTTTGAGACCTGAGACTTTAAAGAATCTTAATTACATCATGACATATCGCTTAGGCTTAAGTTAAATTAGCAATTACACATTCCTTTCCCAGTGCATTTTGAATAGACTCACCATGTCAACTGCAACACATAATTCGCCATGTACCCCATCTCCACGCTATTTCAAGTGCATGTCCCATGTTTACCACTCTGGCAATATCCTTCTTCTGTTACCTGCCTCTAAAGAGGAAGAGGCAGTACTTCTCAACATGTGGAAGGAATACACTTCAGACCAAGATACATAAAAGGAGACGGTCCAGGGGAATGGTGCCTCTGCAGAGGTTGTTTCAGGAAAGCAAGACCCTCATGAATATTTTGAATTCTAGATATCAGAATGTACCTAAGATCGTTTTAAACCAGCAAGATATCCAGGACCTGCACAGAGCATTCCAGCACTGGAAATGTAGTAAACCTGCATTGTCCTTAACCTGTCAAAAATCACCCTTAACATAATGGAAACCGTATCAGGCCCATTCCAAGAGCAACACACAGTTTTTCCTATTCACTCTAGTCCTTTGGGTAGCTTTGCATTGGTTGAGACGGGTCATCCTGATCACCGATACATTCTAAATATCTGTCTAGCCTTTATGATTTCAAATACATCACTTAAATGTGCAGTTGTACCAAAACACAAAATCACATATTACCAGTACAAAATAACGATCTGATAGTCCAAATGGAGCCTTTGGGTCTGATGATGCCCTCTTCCCCTCAAACCAAAACAAATAACCATGATCAACCAATTTCAAGAAACAAACTAAACACCTATCGCATCGGTACAAGAATACAAAGGGATTTACTGTGTCTGGTGTTGTACGTTAAAGTGTTTTTGTGTGATTTCTCCCTTTTTAATTGCCCAACAATGACTTGTCCCAGTCAGTGCCTGACTTCTAAATCCTGCACCACAGTGATCTTCAAAGTAGGCGCCCAGTAAGGTGCAAGACGGAGACTGAAACTTTCAGTCACTTCAAAAGTACCTTTGAAAAAGACCATTTTGCTAATGTGCTTAGGGGAAAAAAACTGTTTTTAAAGGGAAAACTGATTACTGAATATTGGAAAAGTTACATATTTTAATGTGGGAAAATACATTGAAACAACATTTTTAGACTATATATTCCCACCCACCCAATCATTCCATCTGCTTCTTTTGCCTGCCTTACAATATATTTTTAATTCACACAACAGATTGACTATATGAAAAACTTTGCCAACAACTTGAAATGATGTTTAAAAATATATAGTTAAGATAAATTGAAAAACACTACTCAGCGTCGTTTTTGTCTGCATTTCTTAGAGCTAACATTCTGAAAGCACAAATCATACTCGTTTGTTTATGCTAACCTTTTCCACGTTGATTCTGAGAAAATATCACTAAGTTGTTTCTAAGAGGGCGGCGAAATCATTTTAAGCGACGAAGGACATTGAATGAAAAAGCCCAGAGATCACTCTTCTGCACCTCCTACATCATGCAATTCTATGTTCACCTTTGCTGACCTTCGAGTAAAACAAACACGCGAGTAACTTCCTATTACATTAGGGGTGCAACAATATCTGAGGCCCTGGGACACTACCGGTAAAAGACAGTATTAACCACAGATATTACCCACTTACCCCGGATAGTTCCAGGGAAAAAAAGGTTCCTTGCATCTGATGAGATTCAACGGTCATCCCTTTCATCCTAGGGGCTCCCAAACCATGCTAGAGATTCCTACCAGAAGAGGTCATGGTCATGACTCAATACAGCGACTTGAGACCCTCGCGGGTGAGTAGCGCGCTTCGTCAACCCCTGATTGATGGAATACAGCACGCGACAAAAAATTAAGTTACCTCAGGATGCAGACTATATCTGAGAATATACTTAACTTTAATAGTGTATCAGTTTTTTTTATTTTATTTTATATAGCGCTAGCTTGACCCGTAGGTATCAGAGCGCTTTACATACACACTGTAAAAAACAGAAGGAAATTGCATTACATAGTGGGCGTTTTGACCATGTGCGTACTTGCTGGTTTTTAGGATCAACCTTTAATGAAGTGTAATTATGCGCTCAGTTAATATGTGCTCTTGTTAAAGCGAGCGCTAGATACATGGGCATACTTCTCACACACCGTCACGCCGGCCTCCTGGGTGGCCCATCAGGGATCAAATAAATCAGAGTATCTCATTCCCAGGAGCAACGCAGCTACTTCAGTGTGAACTCTCCACTGAGCTCCGCACAGTTCTGTGATCACAGGTTCAATCAAGTACCTGTCAGACATAACACTCCCCTGTTGGCCCATAACGTCACCCCGCTGTTATCTTTAAATGTCAGGTCCATCCTTATTGGCCACCCTTTCAATAAACAGTAAGGATGCCAGGTGACTATGTCCTCATCGGGGAAACCGTTTTCTAGTCCTGGCTTTCATAGCCTGCTTCACATGAAAAGAGGGTTGTAAATACCTAGTGTCCCTGAGGACATGCGTCATCTGGGAATCAAAGTCAATGGTTATCACAGCTCTCCTGCTCTACTTGTGAGAGACTCCCTCTTCCGACCCATCACATCTCACCCATGCCAGTGCCTATCCTTCCTCTCACACTTTCTACTCATATGCTTTGCCACTCAGTTCCCTCTGTAGGGCATTACTTCCTCTACCCCTCACTCCTCCATGGTGACTCCTACCTCCTGTACACCCACCCCTTCAGGTGGAAGTCGACTACCTCTCCTGCACCTATCATTTCACTCTCTCATGTTGGGTCTCCTAGCTCTCCCTTCCTCATGAGTTTCTCTTTACTGTTCCCCCTTCTGCTGCAACTTGCCTCCCTCAGGTGACAGGTACACCTTCCACTCAGCTGTCAAGTGTCCCTCCCCTCTCAGATATCTGAAGTCTCTTGGTACTCACGGCTTAGACTGTGCAGGCTCTTCTGGCACGGTGCTAGCACTGGCAGGGGCAGAGGGTCCTTGCTGTTGCTGGAAAGACTTAAGGGACTCGAAGGCCTTCATCAGCTTCTCCAAGGTGGCCATCTTCAGCGGTTAGAAGTTACAGGAGCAGCCTGCCGCCAATCACCGCTTCTCGCCAATCACAGCCTTGTCCCTCAGTTAGCCCCGCCTCCGGTGGCAATGAATGGAGGCGCCTTCTATCTATTAAAATCGAGCTGTGGCCGGAGAAACATCCTGGCGTACCGGTCACTCTGCATGAAACTCAGCCGCTGACAGCAGGCAAGGGGTCTAACAGGATGTCGCCTGCCTGACGTTTCCACGGACCAATCACAGAGCAAGAGAGCACGTGGTAGATCAGCCAACCACAGAGTACGGAAGAGGGAAACAAGGAGCGTGGGTCGTTAGAATAGAAGATCACCGTGGGAACTGTCAAACGAGGTAGCCAGTCACTGTTGTACACAGAGGGAAGCCATCTTGAGTTGGTACAGTTCACCTCTAATAATGAGTAATCAGTATCAATATTTACTTCAATTTGTTTATTTCGGATCAATATAGATTAGTCCTGTTTAGAATTATGTAATATTCACAAAAAACAATTATTTTCTTTAAAAAATATGATTGGGTACTTTTGTAATCAATAGTTATAAGTAGAAACACCATTTTAGTTTAAATGTAAGTGGTATGGTTAACGCTAATTTTTACTAAATACCAAAATACATAAATTTCGAAAAATTGAAAGAACATGTATTGTCGTCTTGCTGTGGCTGCATTGACTGCTGCCGTATACTGTTCATCCGATCTCTGAGACAAAAGTAGGACTACAACAGCAATATATGTTTCGTTATGACGTAATGTTAACAACCATCGTCATAGCTAGTGGGCACTTAATTGAAAGCGAATTAATATCGAAGTACTTCCCGGTACAAATGATGTAAATTTTGTTAAATGTAATATTGAGTTACGTTGTTTCATCTGTTATTATCGCACGGTATATTTGTAAATACAAGTGGGAACCTACGACCACTTGGCAGCACAAAAGAGAGGTATTTTGAAGCAGAATGATAAACAATTATATTAGCTCAACGTTTGCATTAGAGAAAATATGGCCATTTTTCGAAAAGGTGACGCAGAATAAGCGAAAAATAACAATATTACTCTGGGGACCCTGCAGTCTCCCTTTTAAAGAGTTACATTAGTAACTTTAATGGACACAAAAGAGATTTTTTCCAAGTTTACATTTTTTTTTTGTATCGTGCATTCATGGTAGACCTTTCCCTAGCACCTCGCACGAAAACAGATTTTGCCGTCGCCTCCTTGTTTTTCATGAAAAAATATTCCAACTCCCGCTGCTCGTTAGATGAAAAGTTCTCAGATTGGTTTCCTGTTGTGTCTTCTCCCGCCCTGGAACATGCAAGTGAAATACACCACACATGAGCTGCATTCAGATGCTTCTTTATTTCTCAGCATACACTCATACACTGGGGCATATACTCAGGACTTATCGCCGAGTTATCGGCACTTCATCGCAGCCAAAGTGGTGATAAGCTAATCGCCCCATTCACACACTGGTGCTAACAGCCGATATCACCAGTTCCCCTGCAATAGCAGCCGCAAAAACATCGCCACAGATGACCCCGGCTACTAATGCTAATGATATGCAGAGTAGGTGTTCCTGTGCAAAAAGCCACAACAACACCACGTTGCAAAATTCTCAACGAACAGCCAGATCTGCGATAAGATCACAAAACAGGCGATAAGGCGCGTTAGCAGGGATACACCTGCTCTTACCTGGTGTAAAATCAAACGACAACCTGCACCATAAAAGGGAGCCCAGCCCACAGCCACATTAGAAGACCAATAGATGCCATGGAGCCAACTATCATGCAGCACAGACACCCAAGAGGGCCACAACACCCACTGCCACCAACACTCCCTGGGGCCCTACCCCGGCACCCCCTATTCCATCTACCCCCCCCACCCCCGGACCAAGATATTGCACATCACTTTCAGGAAATCATGAACAAAATCATTCGCCCGATGTCGCACAATTACAACAATTAACTTTCATGTGTGGTCAGAAAAAGGAGAATCATTCATTCACCATTGAAAGTCCAAACAAAATATCACAATCAAATTTGACTCCAAACAACTATTTGGAAGAGTCATGGCGGGTCATCCCTGGACAATCTGTAAGTCACAGCCTGCAAGACAAAATTCAAGATAAGAAGGTGTGTCATGCACTCATCAAAGGACAGAGAGAGAGAGAGAGAGAGAAAGAGAGAGAGGGAGAGAGAGCGAGGGAGAGAGAAGGAGAGAGAAGGAGAGAGAGAGAGAAAGAGAGAGGGAGAGAGAGAGAGAAAGAGAGAGATTGTACAAGGAGCGCAAGGCCAATCGGGCTTTTGGCTCATACATGCCAACTGTTGTGTGTGTATCGCTATTGGTGCACCATAAGTCTAAGGCCTGGCATCAATTGCAGCTCGAAGGCCACATCACATTTAAAAAATGCAAGCAGTAGTTAGACTAACATTAGGTATGAAAGCTCCTTTGTCTCAATACATAAGGCGAAAGGACATCTGAACCTCCAACCTTGGTCTTAACTGCGGCTGGGACTCCCTGAGAGAGATACAATACCAGATTTTGACGACTCCCACACCACGAACTGCGCTAATGAAAGACCATCGTGTCCACACCCCACACACAGTTGTCCATGCTTGAGGTACTTCTGAATGGAATGCCCTTGACCCATAAGTAAAACACAACCCATACGTCCAAACGTTGCACACACATATGGCTCATTGCTCCGAGCTCTGGCATATCATCCACATAAATGCCGCCGGTCTGAAGAGTGCCGGTTCTACGAGACCAACAAACGCAATGGCAGGCCTTCCCGGGCACATGCACACCCCTGTCACGTGGAACTGTACCGTGCACGTATGCTGCATCTGTTGGGGTCACTGCCACTGGCAGTGTTGCACATCAGTTACCGTCTGAGCTTCCGGCTTGCGTACGTCACCTGCGTCCAGCCCTGGTTCCACTGTAGATCATGCACATTCGAGTGGCCTGTGGATGTCTGCCTATCCAACACAACAGTAGCTGAACTGGATTATGACTTGTATATGTTTGCTTCCCACGACCAGGAGTGCAACCGTAATACCTGTGCATGGCATGCCTTGATATTTGGCGTATGTGCTGGCAGTTGGGGATGGGAGATTGCACAAGTCATCGTGTGCAGTGACCACATCGAGGCACTCCCCTATTAGGCTGTGTTGCGGATTGGTAAAACGGCGTGGACGGAGCACATCTGTCCCGACCAGTTAATGAATTGTCTCTCCCTTGTGTTCGTTAAACTCGAAAACAACGTACTCTTGGAACTGATTGCCCATGAAGCTGCGCTCGCAGTCATGGGCAAGTAAGTATGTTCCTGCAGCCACAACTGATTGTAACCCAGACCACAGGTCCCAACACCTTGTTGCATCTTGGAGGAATGGCCACATATCCCACCACAATTGTGGACATGTCTGCATTCGCCTGGACTCAGAATTACTGTCCGTGCACCTACGCGTGTTGACATACACCTGTGCAAGGTGATGCAGTCCCATGAGCGGAGCGGCATAGCGTCTTTTGGCAACAAGCCTAAATCTCACATACTGCTGGAGGGAGAGTACACACATGGCAATGTAGTATGGCATGTGACCTTTTTGGACCCTTTCACCTGCTCACTGTCAGCAGAGCACACAGTTGGTGCAGTACGGTGGTACAGCACTATGCAGATCCCATGGGCTGTGAGCCGCGTCCCCTGACACGGGCAATGAGCAGGCGCCAAACATCACAAGACTCGTCCAGCAAGGCAAGGTGTCCTGAGCGCGTTGCCAGCCGTAATGACTTGTGTTCTTTTGCCTCCCCATTTCTTGCACCTCGACATGTTCCTATGCTGCCTGTAAGTGTCTTAAGCATTGGTCTGCATGTTGTGGCCCTTGTCTTGCCCGTACTTACACGCACATGCTAATAAAGTCTACGCAACTTCCCTAGTGTTCAACTGTGATGAGTGTTGATCAGAATGACAAATCGTGTGCCTCAATGAGCATTGTCCGTACACAGGGAGGGACTGACTGATGCATTTCACTTGGGGGTGAGTCCCTATTGACAGCTCCACCTCTGTGAGACAGACATTGTGGTTGGGATAGTTGCTGGTAGACCTGTGCTCTTATGTGTCTTTAGCAATGTGAGTATGGTGTCCAACTTCTTGCCATGTGGATAAAGGAGATCCAGCAAAACAGGCTGTGTCGACAGAGATGTGTGTGAGTAGGTATGCAAAGAGATGTTCTGTTGTCACATGTGATGGGGACACTACTTCAGGCCTGCTACCGAATTTGACACTTATACACACAGCCCTATTTAATACATGGACGAGGGGCTACGTTGGGGGGTTGCGAGATTGTTGTTCATGTGCAATGGAGTCACAACTAGTTCACATCTTCACAGTCATCTATTTGGCTATGTGGGTCAGAGTCAAACATGCACATTGGTGTCATTTACCAGGGTTTACCTTATAGTGCAATCAATATCCCTACATTCATCCATACTTTTATACTTGATTGAACATAGACATGACACATCTGTGTGATTTGGAATGTTTTATTCACATTCCGTGGAGTATCAGAAGCTGGAGCAGTACATGGCCATGGCAAGCCCACATTACATGGTTGCACAGTGGAGGGCCAACCAGAGTCCTTGGGGGAATGAAAAGTAAATCGGAAGAGGAAGAGTTCAGTCCGCAGCCGGATTGCTGTGTAATTGGTAACCAAAGCAGAGATGGCAGTCCATGTCGGGGTCCAGGTGAATGTCGCAGAGTGTTTCAGGGGACAGTGGGAGGTGTTGTTCCAGGGCATGATGCATAGGGCTGAACCAGGCAGGGACAGGCCATATGGCGGGGATGGATGCTACTACCTCCTTTCGCACACAGTTATTACCATCCACATCTTACTCCTCTGATATGTCTTCTGTGTCAGGTGTGTGTGTGTTGTGGTGTTATGCCTGCATCACTGTGTGCCACTAACACATCAGGTGGCAAAGGTGGTAGGGCTGCATCGCTGTGTGCCAATGACACATCAGGGGGGCGGAGATGTGTGTCTCGAAGTTCCTGCAACAGTCATCTGGGACAGGCTCTGTGGCTACAATGGCAAGATGAGGATCTACAGGGCATGGAAGATCACAGCGACATCTTGCTGGTGTTCAGCCGTGACAGCCATACTTCCAGCCCGTGGTGGTGTATGCTTCCTGCTGTGTGGTCTGTGTAGGGGGTGGGGTCACCTCGATGCAGCTGGGCTGACCTGCTCCTGGAGGTGGGGTGCTGAGGGTGTCTAAGAGCCGTTGGAGGGTGTCGGAGCAGATGGCCAGGGGGTCCTCTTCATCATCACTAAAGAGATGTCTGGTCTGCTCTGCAGGAGGTGTTGATTGTCCCTCTGATATGTAAAGGGGAGATGCAGGTTAACAGTGTGTTCCACGTATGTTGACGCATTGGACATGTTTCCAGACAGACAGCATGACAATGTACATTGTGACTGTTTTGGAGGAGCTGGGTATTTGATGGGAGACAGTGGACATTTCTACTACATGACAGAGTAGTTACTTACTGAGTAGTTTTAAATATTTTATTTGCGCCGTATTTTGGGGTTATAATTTAGGGGGGACCACTCACCTGCACCATAATAGCCATTTGCACCGCTGTTTGGCGGGTCCCGGGTTCCAGGTGATGACTTTGGGTGGGTGACATCTTGGGGGAGGAAGGGTCGTGTTTGGCCTCCATTTTGGTCAGCACTCTAGTTGCAGCGGGACGCGCCTGCCGCTTTGCCGCTACTTAAAGCTGCCAAATGCTAACGCGCAGCGTTTGCTCGCAGCCGGAGGCGAGCCCATCTGCGCCCATCCGCGACCAAACGTGGCCTGGGGCCAGGACCCCTGGCCTCCGCCAGCTGTATACCAGAGGAGAGTTGTTGGAGGTAAATCAGGGGTATTTACATCTTAGCCAGACATGCATAGATACACTCAGTCAGGAGGGGCTGCTGAAACGTCATGTAATCAACTCTGGTTTTATTTTACAACGTCCGGCACAAGGTTTGTGCTATGGTCTCTTAAACACGCGTTCTTTACAGAAGCACAACCTGGAAGTGTTCTCCTTATTACAGGACAGAGAGCTGGACCTCCTGGTATCACGGAAACATGGCTAGAGGACTCCTCGGTGCCAGACTTGGTAGCCTCTATCCCGGCTAACTTTTCATCATTCTGCCTCAACAGAGCTGGTACCATGAGAGGGGGGGAGTGGCCCTTCTATATAGTACGCGCCTGAGGGGCGAAAGATTTTTTGCTGAAAGCCTGGGAGGGGCCGAGGTACTGGGCGTCAAGCTCGGGCTAGGGATGGACTGCTGGATTATTTTAGTTTCAAAAGTGTTTTTATTGAAAATTTCAACAGGTGTATAGTGAGACATCTCTACAAGAAAAGTAAGCTTAGAGCATATAGCGGGCGGGACAGACCAGCATGTCTTCCCTAGCATGCCAAAACAAGCAATGAAAATATGCCCAATAGGTGGTTCGACATCGTGCGTGGAAGGGCAAATAAGTGACATAAGAAAACCAACAAGAACTAAAACCCCCCACCCCCTTCCCTCACAATCCCCCAGCCCCCCACCCCGACCAGTGTGCCTGTAAAAGTCAGTGTTACCAGCATGGCGTCGCAGAAGCGCGACGGGACCAGAAGTAAAGTCATCGAGAGTCATCGGTGGTGTTAGTGAGGCGCATAACCCTAAGGTATCTGGGGCAGGTAATTTCATTGAATTCCTTGGACAGAAGGGTCAGCAAAGGAAGCCACGTTTTATGGAAGGCGTCTGTGGAGTTAGTGAGAGTGGCGTGAATGCGCTCCATCCCAAGGGTGAACCACAGTTTGTGGAGCCATCCAGTATGTGTAGGTTTAGTCGTAGAGCCCCAGAGTGACAATATATGTTGCGTGGCTGCCTGCATAGCGATGCCCATCTGTCTCCCACGCAATGATTTCAGGGGGAACATTAGTGCATTGGGTAGGCCCAACACAGTATACGCAGGGAATCTCGGGACTTCAGTCTCGAAGGTGGAGTCAATCTCATCTAGGACTTGTTTCCAAAAGTCTCCCAGCTCCGGACACTCCCAGAGGATGTGGGTTAGGGTACCCTGTTCCCCGCACCCTCTCCAGCATAGGTCGCTGCGCTTCGGGTTCCCTTGGTGTAGTCGGACTGGAGTAAGGTGCCAGTATATGGCGAGTTTCACTGCTGTCTCCCTTGCCTTGGTGTTGCGTGTGGTGTGTGAGGCTCTATAGTAGATGTACCCCCATTCTTTGGGTGACAAGGCCCTCCCCAGTTCCGCCTCCCAACGTCTTTGGCTAGCTGATTTAGCCAGGGCGGGTAAAGGTGCGAGCATTTTATAAAGTTCGGAGATTAGGTGTTTGTCTGTAGTTTTGGTAAGCAGCCATTTCTCAAAGTCCGTCATGGGGCGGCTCACCAGGGTGATGATTTTAGGGTCAGTGAGCCAGTGTCGGAGTTGTAGGTATTGGAAGAGATGGGGACGCTCTAACTCATATCCTTGCTTAATGTCCTCAAAGGTAAGAAATCCGTTCAAGTCAAAAAGGGCACCCGCAGCCCGGCATGCCGAGCCCCGCCACTGAGAGAATGTGCCTGTGCCCTCGCCTGGGGGGAAGTCAGGGTTGTCTAGTATGGGAGTGAAGGGGGAAGGGAAAGTGGTCAGCCCGTGTTTAAGTGCTACCCGATTCCACACCTGTAGAGTTGTGCGGGTAATGGGGGACCGCGACATATATCTCGGCCTTTGATGTTTAGCCAGGAATGGGATTCTCCACAGCGGCGCTCGCGCCATGGCTCTATCCTGGAAGAGCCATCTTTTCTCTGATTCGGGTCTGTACCACTCCACCAGGTATCGGAGTTGGGATGCCTGGAAGTATCGCACCAAGTCTGGGACTCCAAGGCCGCCCTCATCCATGCTTCTGTACGTGAGCAATTTGTGAAGTCGTGCTCTCTTCCCTCCCCAGATAAAATTAGATAGCAAGTCCTGCAGGGCTTTCAATGTGCCTTTTGGGGGCATGATAGGAATCGTTTGAAACAAATATAAAATCCACGGCAGGATTGACATTTTTACAGCTGCCACCCGTCCCAGCAGTGAAAGAGGTTGTTTGGACCACCTCGCCAGGTCCGATCGGACCTGGGTGGTGAGAGCGGCGTAATTGGTGGAAACTGTGAGATCTGTCGAGGGAGTCAAGGTTATTCCTAGGTATTGTATTTGGGCGACTAACTGAAGGCCACTAGCGTGTCCTATGGTCGGGGCCTGCGGGCGTGCGTGCTTGCCTAGCGGTAAAATTAGGGATTTTGTGATATTAATGCGGAAGCCAGAGACCGCCCCAAATGAACCCAGTTCCTCCATGAAGGCAGGTATAGAAGAATTAGGACTGTCTAGGGTGGCTATGACGTCGTCCGCGTAAAGACTGATAGGATGGGGTTCGTGTCCGAAGTCAATGCCCTCTATCTTTGGGTTGTCCCGGACTCTCTGTGCAAGCGGCTCAATATACATTGCGAATAGGAGGGGGGAAAGGGGGCACCCCTGCCTGGTGCCTCGTTGGATCTCGAACGGGAGCGAGTGCAGGCTCCCCAGTCGAACCGTGGCCTGCGGGCGATGGTAACAGCCCGCAATGCGTGAGCAAAAACGGTCACTAAGGCCAAACCGGCGGAGCACATGCTGTAGGTAGTTCCAATTTACGCGATCGAACGCTTTTTCTGCGTCGATGGCGAGAAGCGCAGAGTCCGATGTCTGAAAATGTGTCTTATCAATAAGGTGGAGTACTCGTTTGGTGTTGTCGCTACATTGGCGGCCAGGAACGAATCCGGATTGATCAGGTTCCAAAAGACCAGGCAGGCACGGGCCAAGGCGTGCTGCAAGAATACCGGTATAAAGTTTTAGGTCTAGGTTTAACAAGGAGATGGGACGGAACGCGGAGCAGTGCGTGGGTTTTTTCCCTGGTTTAGGAAGCACCACTACTTCAGCGGCCAACATGTCCGGAGGTATGGCTCCCGCCCCCTCAAAGGAATCGAAGAGGCGGGCAAGCACCGGGGCCAGGCGCCGGCTGAAAAGTTTATAAAAGCCGGCCGAGAAGCCGTCCGGCCCTGGGGATTTGTGTGGGCGCAGTCGAGATATGGCAGCTAGGACTTCTTCTTGGCTTATGGGGGCATCGAGAGCCTCCGCAGTAGACTCGGGGATTGCGGTGACGGCGGCAGTGGCCAGGTACGCCTCTATATCCCCGGGTGAGGCCTCCTCCTCCCCGTACAGGGAAGCGTAGTAGGAACGAAATGCCTCGGCTATCTGTGCATCGTCCGCGAGTACCTCACCATTGTCGCCGACCAAGGTATTGATTTTGGCCCGCTGGGTCTTAGCTTTTAGAGCGCTAGCCAGTAGGCGACCTGTCTTGTTCCCTTCGACATAATAAGAATGTCGTAGGCGGAGAGCTGCGAATTCCGCCGGGTCTATATCCAGACTGGCGAGTTGAGCCCGAGCCGCTTTCAGCTGTTTCCACACGCGGGGGGCACAGGTGCGGCTGTGTACTCGCTCCAACTCCGCCACCCGTGCCGTAAGTTCCTCTCTTTTGCTCTTACGATCTTTAGCTTCCGCTGCAGCGATGGCTATGAGTTCGCCCCGCACAACCGATTTCAGAGCCCCCCAGAGCGCCGTCACCGAGATGCCAGGTGTGTCGTTGGTGGCTAGGTAGGCATCAATGTAGTCACCAATACTTTTAGTGACAGCAGGTCGCTGTAGCAATGTTTCACGGAGGCGCCATGGGCCTCGGGGGCGGTGGAGTGTGCGGAAAGTGAGGGAGAGTTCCACTGCGTCGTGGTCAGAGAGGGCTGCAGGTATTATGACAATCTCCTTAAGTATCTTAAGGAGGTCCGAGGAACCCAGGAAGTGGTCAAGCCTGGCGTAGGTGTGGTGTACATGGGAGTAGAATGTGAATTGTGAGGCGGTCGGGTGTCGGGCTCTCCAAAGGTCTACCAGGTCCCTGTCCGACAGCCATACACGACAGGCGGAGGACAAGGCCCCAGTGTCCCCGTAGCGGTGCCCAGATCGGTCTGCATGTGTGTCCATAACGACATTGATGTCCCCACCCAGGAGTAGGGATGCATGCGGGGTTTGAAGAGCTTCGGACACGGCACCTTTTAAGAAAGCCTCTTGACCTGTGTTCGGGGCGTAAAGGGAGCCAATTGTAAGTGTTGTGTCGCCTAAAGTAAAAGTGTGTGCCAGGAGACGGCCTTTGATTTCCCCCACCTTATTACCCACCCTCCCCCTGAAAGATCTAGAGATCAGGATCGCAACCCCGGCATGTTTTGTTGGAAGGGAGGAAAAAAGTTGCTGTGGGAAGGCTCGAGAGCGCATCCTGTGCCAGTCCCTCTGCAGGAGATGTGTCTCCTGCAGCAGGCAGATATCAGCTTCAGAGTTTTCCAAGTAGGAGAGAACAGCTCTCCTCTTGATCGGGTTGTTAAGCCCTTTTACATTGAGCGTTATGACCTTAAGAGTGGTATTCGTCATCGCGCAGGGGGCAAGTGACACAGCTCAGAGTGGGCCATCGTCATGTTATGGGAGCATGTGGTGATGTGTGGCAGGTAATGTGTGACTCGGCGCCTCGGCGTAGCTGGACGCAAATAATGCGCGCGGATGTGCATTCTATATCGGTCCCTACACTTCCGCGAAACACCTCTCGGTGTATGAGCAGGATTAGTGTGGCACACTGGTGCCCCCCTGGATCCCCCCCTAACCCAACAGCCCCCCCTGAACAAACCCAGAGCCACCACAGTACATAAGGCAGTACACACAGAGAAGAATGGCAACATGAGGTGGCATTGAAACAAGGCCCCATCCCCCCCTCCCCCACCCCATATCAACAACCCTGAAACGAGTAGTCCCAATCCTGTCATTGCGCACAGGATCGTGGTGAAGAACGTTGAAGGGGTCACTTCCGATGGCGGCCTCTCCGGCCCCCCACCCGACCCACCCGCCGTTAGGGCAAAGTATGTGCGATGTGCAGTCTCCCAGGTAGCAGCAGAGGTCACTCTGGGGAGGAGGTCTCTTTGATCACTTCCGCCACCGCAGTTTCACACTCTCGGGAAATGATAGAGGCATCTGGCTTGAGGCGTTGGTATGGGGAGCGTTTGCGGTGCACAGTCTGCCAGCCTCCCCTGGAAGAGCCCTGTGAGCTTCTGAATACCGGTTCAGTGTCAGTTTGATCCAAGCCCAAGAGGTCACATGTGTCCTTGAGAGATCGCAGCTGATGCAATCGGCCGTTCCATTTGAAAATTATCCGGAAGGGATGTCCCCAGGAGTACGGAACCTCTTTCTGCCGCAAAAAGTCAGTAACTGGCTTGAATTCTTTCCTTTTCTGGAGAGTGATGGAAGAAAGATCCTGGTAAAGGGCGATGGGGTGACCCTGAAACTGAATGGGCTGGGCTCGCCGGGCCTCCCGAAGGATCCGTTCCTTCAACGGGAAGTCCGGAAGGAAGGCTAGGATGTCTGGCGGCGGGGCCGGTGTTCTACGGGGCAGTCCCACCCGATGGGCCCTGTCGATGCGGATGGGGAAGTCCTCCGCCTCGCCCAGAACGTGCCTGAAGAGAGTCTGCAATTAGGCAACGACATCAGCCCCCTCATCTTTCTGAGGGACCCCCGGACCCGTATGTTGTTGCGACGGGAGCGGTTTTCCAAGTCCTCGGCGTGGGCCTGGAGATCCAGTTGCTGGTCAGTGAGCCGCAGGACTTCTTGTTGGAGTTGTTCAATTTCGGCACTTCTAGCATGGTCTGCCTCTTCGACTGCGACCACCCGTTCGCCTAGGTCCTCTACGTCGCGTCGGAGTTCCTTAACTTCTCCTGCAACCTCCTGTTTCAGGGACTTAAAGTCTTCGCGGAGGGAATTGAATAATGTCTCCAGAAAAGATTTGGTGATAGGCACCTGATCATCCACAGCCGCCAGTGGTGCCTTCCCCGTCCCGGGGGATGGAGGGTCTTTGCTAGTTCTGGGCTGTGATTTAGCCAACAGTTCCGGAAGAGTTTGCGACCCCTTTCTACCTCATTGCGCTGTCATGGCGCAGGAGGGCGTGAGGGCCTGATGGACAACCGTGTAGGTGGGGACAGTGCAGTGATGAATGGGGAGGCAGACGTGAGAGCGCCTTGGCAGTCACCCGGCCGGCGTATGGGCAAAGGCTGGTGCTAGGACTCAGTCCCCCTTCGACTAGGGGGCAAAGAGAAGGCGCCCGCCTGGGGCTGCAGGTACCCAATTCTGTGTGGAACCCAGGCGCAAGGAGTTCTGCTGCACCCCGATGCTAGGGAGGCTCTCCCAGAGTTAGGTCCAGACCAGGCAGCAGGAGCACACACAGTTATCCCCGCACCGGAGGCTCGATCGTGCCCCCCGAGTTCTCCCCGCTCCCCCTCTCGCTCCTCTCACCTGTGGAGCCTGGCGTGTCTGGGAGTCACCGTTTACCAGGCCGGTCCGGCGTCAGGAGAGTGGCCCAGTGATGCTGGAGGGCCACGGGGTCAGGTCCGGGCCGCCGGAGACAACCAGTAGACGTGGGGGGTCGGGGCTGGAGCACTCTGCATGCAGGTCCTTTCTGGCAGGTCGGGCCGGCCCCTCAGAAGTGAGCCCGGGCTGGACGAGTGGTAGGCCCAAGCCGGGGCCTCGATTTCTCCACTGCCGGTCCGGCTCCCCCGGCAACTACCGAGTCTTTTGGGCGGCGACCGCCACTCCCCCCAGAGGCTATGGCGGCAGGGGGGGGCCCGCAGCACACCCCGCAGTGCGGGAGAGGGTCCGACCTGCCGCTGAGTGCGCCGGATGGCTGCTGGAGAGGGCGCCGATGGTCCGCGCCTAGGCCCGAAGCCGGGGCCTTGCGTGGCAGTGCAGCCGGTCCGGAGTGTCCCCGGTTCCGGGCGGAGCGCCGGAGAGGCTGGCGGTGTCCGGGATCCCTTGTGGGAGTGTCGGCAGCTGCGGGAGGCAACAGGTCGCTTGCCGGTGTGCTGAGACCCCCGCCCCGGGGGTGAGCCGCAGTCCGCCCGGAGGCGCCAAAGGGACCCTCACTTGCTGGCGCGGCCGCTATTGCCGGGCGCCAAATGGAGTCCTCGGCGATTCCACCCCTGCCGCTGCTGGGAATCGCAAATTTGTGGCGGGGGCTCAACAGCAGGCAATTTCTCCTCGCCCCCAAGTGTAGATAGGGGGGAGACTGCGGCAATAAACGGCGGAACGGCGGGATCGGGCAGGGAGCTCCGGAGACCTGCGTCCGATCACGCCGCCATCTTAGACACGCCCCCCCTGCTGGATTATTTTGCTAGTCTACCGACCCCCCTGGGCGTTGCCGGTCTTCCCGGATCTTTTCTTGGAATTGGTCCAGGATGTTCGATCTCGTTACAACAACGTAATCATCATGGGTGACTTAAATTTCCATTGGGATAAGTTCCCAAAAGAAGGCCAAGCCAACCAGATAGATGAGGCGCTTAGGTCCTTTGGGCTAGTTCAGAGGGTAATGGGCCCTACACACGAGAAGGGCCATACCCTGGATCTCGTTTGGATCACAACCCCAGAACATGGCCGGGATCATGGCCTAGCAGAGGCACAGCCTTGTGCATGGTCAGACCATTATTTGGTGAAAGGTATGATATCGGTTGACGAACAGAGGGAGAAGCCTGGAGCAGGATGGAAGGTGGTGAGGAAATGGAAGCACATAGATGGGGATGATATGGTAGCTCGTCTCCTAGCTCGTCCTCCGATTAATAACATGGAACAGAATCCAGACATTATGTGCAAAGATCTAACAGACAAACTAAACAGGGTAGTGGATATCGTGGCACCAGCTCAACGAATGAAGTTGATAGATAGAGGAGTGGGGGCCCCGTGGTATAATGAATCCCTTAGGGGGAAAAAGAGGGCGCTACGTAAATCCGAGAGAGCATGGCGGAAGGGCTATAGCCTCAACGCACGGAGTTTGTACTTGCAGGAGCTCGCTTCCTATAAACATGCTATCTTGATAAGGAAAGCTGAGTTTTATGAGGACAGGATCTCTAGAGCCCCGGATCCGCAGAAAGAAATTTTTAAGGTCCTTACCGAACTCAGGAAAAATAAGGAGCAGAGTCCCGAGTTTAAGCAAGAAGACTGCCAAAAATTCCAGGACTACTTCTCCACTAAGATTGAAGACCTCTTATCGGAAATTGCTAATACCCCAATTCTGGACTGTCCTATACAGACTGTCCCGGTCATCCATCAAGTTGATAACCCCTTGGTCACTCTGCCCTTGATTACAAAGGACAGATTGACAAATCTTGTGGGGCGGGTTAAATCAGGCTCTCGGACGGCCCTTGTCCCCCGGAGGTCTTCAAATTAGCCATGCCAGGCATCGAGGAAGATGTTTTGACTCTCCTTAACAATTCCCTACAAATAGGACTGGTCCCCTCCTCCTTTAAGGAGGCACGGTTGATCCCCCTGCTGAAAAAAACAGGGGCAGACGTAAAGAACTTAAAGAACTTTAGGCCGATCTCTCAGCTACCATTCTTGGCCAAAGTTTTGGAGCAGCATGTCCTCACGTATCTCGCTGACCATTTGGAGAAAAATGGCCTACCTGAGCAAAATCAGGCTGGGTTCCGTGCGCATCACAGCACGGAGCTAGTGATGTTATCCATCCTAGATGAGTTAAGGAACAGAGCTGACAAGAAATGTCCTGGGGCCCTGGTGCTATTAGACCTCTCCGCGGCTTTTGACACCGTTTGTCATAGTCAATTGTTGCTGCGGTTGAGGGACTCAGGCATCCAGGGTACAGCACTTGTCTGGCTCTCTTCTTTTCTCCAAGGGAGAACTCAGAGAGTCCAACTGGCGGATCTATCTTCTACCACAGTGCCAATCCCCTGTGGTGTTCCACAAGGCTCTGCCCTTTCCCCTCTTTTATTTAATGTTTATTTACAACCCCTGATCTCTGCCTTTAACCAGATGGACTGCCAAATCTATAACTATGCCGACGATACCCAAATCGTCATTCAAATGGAGGATTGCTCGGATGCACACGCAAGAATGCAGAATATCCTAAGATACACTACTAATTGGATGTCTCTGAATTCATTGAAAATCAATCCGGACAAGACAGAGGTGTTGCCAATCACAATCGCAGGCAACCCCTGGAATGATCGGTTCTGGCCAGCAGATCTTGGAACACCTCCAGAACCCGCAGCAGTAGTGAAAAGCCTAGGCATCTCCTTGGATGGTAGTTTGTCGATGCAAAGGCAAGTCTCTGGGGTGGTGGGCACGTGTGTAGGTCTTCTTCGACAACTCAGGAAAATTTCCTCACTCCTGTCCTTTACCACCCTAAGACGCGCCGTCTCTGCCATGATCCTAGGTAGGATGGATTATGGTAATTCACTATATGCAGGGCTCCCTCAAAAACAGTTGAACCGTCTGCAAATTGTTATGAATGATGCGGCCAGATTGATTTTTAAGAAACCTCGGAGATCACATGCTTCCCCTCTATTGCGTGAACTCCACTGGCTACAGGTCAAACAGAGGGTTCTGTTCAAAGGGCTTTGCATTACGCATAAAGTCCTGTATGGAAAGGTGCCAAGTTACATCAAAGCCCGTCTGGCCCTTTATAAACCTGGCAGACGGCTACGCTCTTCAGATGCTTCTTTGCTAGCCCAACCGCGGTTTAAATTATCCACCCTGGGTGGTCATGCTTTTTTTAACATCTTCCCAGCTGTCTGGAATAACTTACCCACTGAACTGCGCAAAGAATCCAACTTGCTGCCGTTTCGAAAAAAATTAAAAACAGTGCTTTTTCAGCAAGCATGGGGTGCGCTGTAAATTTGATTATCAGCTGTAGTATTTGGTTGGCATTTTACCTGGAAAAGCGCTTAGAGACCCCGGGGTGATTACGCGCTATATAAATTTAAATAAATAAATAAATAAATAAAAGATGTGAGGTTGTACTCGTACATTATCATTTCGCAGTTTTCTCAATGACAGATGTGATTGGCCAGTTTCTACGCACAAGCGGCACCAGTTGTGTCCTCTGTAGTGTAAGTGTTGCACTTGTACCACATTGTCGTCAATGTTGATGTGCTGTGATTGCTATGTGTGTGCTGCATTGTGGGAGAGCCGCCCCTGCAGCTCTGCTTTAGCGACCCCTTATCCCTTAGAGACGGTGTGCCTTTGACTTGTTCGGGTGCTGAGATGTTGGCGACTTGGGTCATTTGTGCTCTTGGATGGTTTTTGTACTCTTGTGCATTGTTTGTCTGCAGATGTGTTGTTGACGTCAGGGGTTGTATGTGCACGTGGATGTGTTAGAGTGTGACCTGCTACTTTGAAGATGTGATCCACACTGGGCCACCTCAGTGTCTTGTCATGCACCATGTCATGTATTTTGGCTGCAGCCATGCTATCGGTCATGCAGTGTCACTTGCATTGTCAGTGTGGCTTATAGAGCCGCTGCTTTCCTGGATTCAGCACATGTGCATGGGCAGGTTGTGGGATTGGTGATAAGGAGGGGGCCCCTTTGTGCACATAGTTGGTAGGGGCCTACTTGGTGTTTCTATGTGTTTTGCAGTGTGCCAAGGGTATCAGGGACATGTTCCACAATCATTGTGCGTGTGCAGTGTGCTACACATGATTGTGCATGTGTGCCATGGTGCCCATCTCCCTTTGTCCCCCCAGTCACTGGTCGTTACTCACCCTGTTGCTGTTAGGTGAGGTCATGTCGAGCTGTAAATACTCTACGACTAGACGATGTAGGGTACTACTATGTGCATTGAAAAACTATCAAATCAAATAACATACTTAAATATTAATTGCTATAAGGACATGCTTAACTTCACAGGGGCACACCGTCCAAACCCCTGGTTTACTTTACATAAATCAAAATACAGAAGGAGCGTGAAAATAGAACATGAATTACTGTGACTCCAATTTCACATTTTCATTAAGCAGTCAGTTCCAAGAAGCAATCTTTCAGGTGGATAATGTAAGGTTTGTTTTCTTTTTTCTTTATTCAGAAACATATGTTGATGTCAGTCAGCTTCCAGATGGAACATAATTATTTGTTATATAAAGTTAACAGCCGAAGCGTTTCGTCCCCATCTGGGACATCATCAGGGCTGTAAATGAGGAAAGAACATAAAGATAGACAGATACCACTCTGCCTAATGAACAATCTAAAAATATTTTCAGACAACGACATATATCATCAAACAATTAAAACATAACAAAGAAAGGAGAAACTATCAGTGTTCTAATTCGAGAACATTACAACATTGAATCATGAAATTGTTCCTTCTGGAAGCTGACTGACATCAACATATGTTTCTGAATAAAGAAAACGAACCTTACATTATCCGCCTGGAAGATTGCTTCTTGGAACTGATTGCTTAATGAAAATGTGAAATTGGAGTCACAATAATTCATGTTCTATTTTCACGCTCCTTCTGTATTTTGTTTCCTGTTGAGCTGTGTCTGGGCTCCCAACTCCTTGCACCCTCTCCACACTGATGACTGTGGCCACCATTTCCTCCAGCTCGTCCAGCTCCTCCTGTGGCGCAGGACTCCCACCTCCAGTCGCCTTTGCTGCCTTCCTGTTGGCAGTGAGTTTCTATTTGGTTTGGCTTCGCACTTCATGCCAGCGCCTCTTGACCTCCTCCATTGACCTCTTCAACACTCTGCTGCATTCAAGTTGTTCACGATGGACTGCCATATTTCCGTTTGTGTTGCCAATGATGCAGTGGAGGTGATGGACAGTTGTTGGTTGTGTTCTATCACCTCCTTGATGATGATCCGGTCTTCCTGCGGACTGAACCCCGTCTTCCTCTTCCTCTTCTCCTTGCCCTTCCCTGAACACGGGGTTCCTGTCTGGTCCTCCGTGGGGCTTGTGGAGTTCGGGTTGCTTTTATAGTGTATTTTCCCGCATGATGCATGGGTATTGCAGGCCTGTTGCTAATTTTTGTATCGCGATTTGGGGCTTCGCAACTTTTTTCACGTTCATGTTTTAATTTTTTCGGCATCACGTTGATTTTCACACAGTCATTTGGCGCGTTATCCTGATACTATCGCATGTTGCCGCCGGGTTGGGAATACAACGTTAACACAGTGTTATTTTGTCGCAATAGACTGGGATGTGCAAAGTTGCGTTAAACTAATTTTGTGATAATTAGCACACGTTCTTGAGAATATCCCCCAATATGCATTAGCTCATACTCAACATTAACCACACCCTAACACTTCCCAGCATATGAAGAAGTCCCTGTTCTGAGGCTGCCCTAGAACCAAGAGGGTCCTAGCGCGTATAACATCAGTATGCTACATCTCCCCCTTTGTTAAATAAAAAGTGGTGAATATCACGAAAATCAAATTTCTTCAATCAGTCGGCGAGGTGCTCGCACCTGTCAACTGGACCGGGTGATCTGAGATGATAGAGGTCTACCCTGATCGGACAACCGTAACATAGGCTCAGGACCTGCTGGCAGAGCTGCTTCATGCATGGTTTCAGGACTCTACAAGTATCGCGGTAGGTGTCTGAAATGTGACGTGTCGTGAGTGATGGATTGTGAAGGACGAGATGCTACTATCATATGTCTCTTGCATGCCACTACCTGTAGAAGATCAGTGGCAAAATGAGTGTCTGTTTTCTGTTTTTGTTTCCGTTTAACCAATACCCGTTCTCCTTTGTAAAGACTGTTTCCTGGGCATGACGTTGCTGATCGGCGTATGTTTTAACTTTCCTTCTCCGAGTCGCCTCGGTGTCTTGAACTTGGTCAGTACTCACTGATCAATCTGAGGTCCATTGAGGTAGTTTTGTACTGATGGCGCTCCCAAATAGCAAGGTGGCTGGACTTTCACCAGTTGTGGAGTGAGGGGTTGATCGATAGGCCTGGAGAGCCTGGCACAGAGTTGCCTGGCACAGAGTTCAGTTTAGATCTACTCCCTCCATGGACATTTGTTGAATGACCATCTTGAGGGTGCCCATGAATCGTTCAACTACGCCATTAGTCTGGGGTCAGAGGGGTGTACTATTTTGGTGTTTGATGTTGAGTCGGACATGAAATTCTTTGTACTCTTTGCTGTTAAAGGGTGGCCTTTTTTCAGATTTAAGGATTTCGGGGCTGCCCATATTGCAAAGATGTCATGAAGCCGTTCTATGACTTTGTTTTAAGCTGTCAAAGATAGGTCTTCCTCCAAAGGAAAATATGAATACTCATCTATGACTACCATGAGATAATGTCCATTTCCTAAAGGCCCAAAAATGTTAATTGCAACCCTCGCCTAACCATGGGCAGGAAGGTCATTGTCATTGGGTGCTGCATCACCTTAGGAGACAAACTATTGCAAATGTAGCATGCCTTCAGCTCCTTCTCAACTAGCTCATCTAGCTGAGAGGGATCCACATTCGATCTCTTAAAGCTCTTTTGGTGGGCACAAAACCACAGTGTTCTTCATGGGCCAGTTCAATGACCCGCTGTGTTAGGCTTCAGGTATGCTGATTCTTAAGCCCCGCAGTATTACACCTTCTTGAGTGATTTCTAACTCATCCTGTATATTTAAGAACTTTTGGGATTCAATATCTGCAAGAGGCCGGGTACTTCTCCTCCAAGATATAATGATGATCATGTCTTTATCAGCAAATGTGGCAGTAATCATTTGTTCCATTGATAGAGCTGCTGGTGTGCTGGATCTCACAATGAGTTTGAGATATGCCTCAGCCGTTTCAGAAGTAAAACTGTGACTATGTAGCTGCACTCTTGAAAAGTAATCTGATAGATTTTGAACCTCTCCCTGTTTGTGCACAATCACATAGTGTTACTCTTGCAATCTTAACCCCCACCTCTCAATGCGAGGGTGCATCTTAGACTTCGGGTTTCCAAAAATTGTGAATAATACCGGGTGAACTGTGATGACTGTGAATCGTTATCCTTGGAGGAATACATGAAAATGTTCGTAAAACCACACCACAGCCAGACTTTCCTTCTCTGCCTTAGATTAGGCTCATTCTGTCTCAACAGGCTCTGACTGGAATAGGCCACAATGTGACTTTGAGCATTTGGATGGCCATTCTGTTGAGCAATGATTGCTCCTAGTCATAACAGACTTGCCACAACCGTTAATTCATTATGCAACTTTGGGCCTAAGAAGGCCATTTCAGTTGTGTTTTCAATCACATGTTTAACGTCTCGTAAACTCCGGTGACATTCTGGATACCAATGAAACAGTACATTTTGCTTTATCAAGTCTCTTAATGAGGCACTCACTGTAGCAAAGTTACAAATGTTTCTTGAGCAGTAACTGGCCATATCCAGAAAGGATTGTAGCATGTTATCATCTTGGAGATGGCAAGTGGATGATAGTGATTGCACCTTGCCTGGGTCTGGAGTCATTCCCCCATGAGAGAATATGTGCCCAAAAAACTTGAGTGTGGTTTCGTGAAACTCGCACTTTGCAGCATTCAGCTTGAGACCGGTATCAACAAGTAACTGGCACATTGGGTAAAGGGCTTTATTGTGTTCTTCTGGTGTTCTCCCAAAAATCAGTATAGCATCATTGTAATTGAAAGCCTGTGTAGCAAATTGGATAACTCAGCATAAAACATCGTGAAATATCTTTGCAGCAGAGGATACTCCAAAACTCAGTCTCTTATACCTGAACAAACCAATATGAGTAGAAAAGTTAGTAATGTACCTGCAGTTCTCCTCTAGTTCAAAGTGATGGTATCCTTTATTCAGGTCGAGATGGGAAAACACTTTGGCACTGTTAAATTGCATTATCATGTCCGCTATGTGTGGACCAGGGTTCTCTCCCATTCAATGGCTTTGTTTGCCTGGCATATATCAATGCAGATGCGCACTGCTCCACTACTTTCCTTCCTTGATGCCACCACTATGGGCGAAACCCATGGCGTGAGGCCTGTGAAACGTTGAATGACGTCTTGCTTTAAAAGCACTTCCAACTTTTTCTCTTCAGCTTCTTGTAAATGGAAAGCAACTCTGCAGTGTCACTGAGCCTCTGTACGAATATCTTTATTAATGTGAAGCTGTACTTTAATGTTCATGATTTTTCCCAGGCTGTGAAACAATGATGGGAACCGGCTGGTGATTTCAGACTGAGCGCAGAGGTTGTAGTTGAGGGATATCAACACCAGGTCAGCAGCGGTGGTAAAACTGAGCAAACAAGCACTCAACTATGTCCCTTGTAGAACATGAATGGTGGCTTGCACTAATGTCTTTTTGTGTCACATTGTGGTTGTGAACGACCCTTGGCCTTGCAGAGGCTCAGAAGTGACCCAGGTGTATACTTGCATGCCTGATTGGGTGAGGCGAGGCAGGAAGGATAACCTTCTAAACTTTTTCACGTGCATAATATTAATCAACGCTTCACTGTCTATGGTGAGAGTTATTGGGTGATTGTTCACTTTTAACATGATTTTGGGACAATGCCCAACTGAAGTTTTCCACTTTATTTGTTGAGTTTTCTTTCAATTGTGATCTTCTTAACAGGCAGCCAAATCCCACATGTGCACACCGTCCTTTGGTAGACATCAACAGCGCACACATCTTCTGCTGCTATTCATTAGTGATGTTGAAGAGTCTTTGTACGATGAGCTTGATTTGGCTTGGTTTCCATTTATCATAGCTGATGTCACTTTTTGTTTTATGGACGTGGCGAGAGTGCTTCAAGAACGTTCTTGCATCCATCTTTCCTTTCCATTGTAACGCACTTGATTCGTTTTTTTAGCTCGGCACACGGTTATGAAATGATTCTTTCTTCCACAACCTTTGCAGGCCTACCCATTGGCTGGACATTAACCTTCATGGGGAAACAAAATACATATCCGAAGCATAGCTCTGATTGCTTCAAAGACGTCGACTTACGTGCCTCCTGCTTTTGCTATTGGTTACTTTTCACAGCCAAGGCCAATTCATTGTGGGCTGTTCCAGCTTCCATGTCCGCAGCTTGTAGGTCTGCTCATTTTCCTGCTCTCACAGTCATCAGCATTTTCTCCAAGTTGTGGGTTTCTCTCAACATGCACCTTCTAAACAAATCTGAGATGCAGCCATCAATGACTCTGAGGCGCATGGCTTCTTCATTGTAAGATCACAGAATTTACAATGTTTAATGCATGTATCAACTCTTTCAACAAATTTGTCCAATGTTTCATGCTCGGTTGATGATATATCTTTCAATGTCGACATTCAGCATTGTGTTGAGCTTGGCCTCTAATGCTTCTTTTACCTTTAAGTATGAATTTGGATCAGTCTGTGAAACTTTCTTTAGCACTTCTTTCACTCCATCACCTACTAGGTTTTTCAAGTATTTGATGATCTTCTTTTCATCCTCTTCTTCTAGTGCATCCATGAAATCATTGAATGTTTTGATCCGCATAGCCCACTTGACACCAATGTTCTTCTTCTTAGAATTGTCAAACGTTGGTGGTGGCTTCAGGAACACAGCTGAATTGTATTTCGTGCTTCCTTTTTCTGCCATTGAGAGCATGTGCTTTTCAGACAGCTTTCACTGTACCCGGCAGCCCCTGCAATGTCTGCAAGCACAACCCCTGTGTTTGTGTTTGGGTCACCATGCCTGATCTGAAGTTGTAGAATGCTTCACTTGTCTTTGACGGTGAGTAAATTCTCAGTTTCGTCGATCCTGGTTGTTGCTGCCATTATTTTCTGCTTCGTTTCAGTAATTGCTCCATATTTGAAGGGTAGTGCTGCCAGTGAATAATTTTTAAAACTATAGGTGCCGAGGCGCTCGTCAGGAGTCAGCTTCTACCACCCCATTTATCCTGTTGGTGCTGCCTAACACAGAACCAACTACTAACAATGAATCCCTACAAGTCGGAAGAGGAAGTGGTGCACTTTCAAGAGCTGCCGACTTTGGCACTGGGGAACTAGGTTCGCGTCTCGGCGTTTGCTCAACATCCTCTGATTCTGGGCAAATCACTTAATCTCCCGATGCCTACCAAAATGAATGTGTCCTTAACTGATGCCCAAGCACCATTGTTCATGATTTAGTGCCAGTGCTGAGCACCAGAAACTACAGGCTCAAATTAAGCACTGATGCAGCGTTTCTGTCGACTGCTTCACCTGCAGTTTTGGCTGCAGTGGTGAATATACTCCTTCGGCCTGCTTCTTTTCTGTATGCGGCATGGCTCCTCCATGTTCCCGAAGCAATCGATGTTCTTCCCTGCTCCTGGGGAATTCCAGGCTCCTCCCTTGTCGGTGTCTTCCTCGTGAAGTTGAACTAAGTGTTGCTGCGGTTGTGACATTAGCGAAATGTCCGGGTCATCGACCATAGCGACAAGCAAGTCCTTCCCTTTTGGCCATGAGGGGAGCTCCGCCTCCTTAAGACTCCTGTAGGCCGGGTTAAAGCCACAGTAACTGGCTGGTAAGGAAACAAAATCCTTATTGTTTATTGAAGTGTCAGAAGGAAACAGCCAAGGTAATACCTTTTGGAGAGGTTCCTCTTCGTCACACAGTCGCAGACTGCTTTGCATTTATTTGAGGCACACTTGGCATGTACGAGCAGTTTGACCTACCATTAAAAACTCTCAGGGAGAGCAGTCTTGTTTTCTTTGTGGCGAGTATCCCCTACACGTCACCAAATATAGAGTCTTACCCAGCCCGGGAGCCTGCAAATGAAATATGCCTAATGGGAACTGCTGTCAGACACTTCTTTATTCATCAGCATACACTCGCACACTGCGCATTTTCTCATACTCAACATTAGCCTCACCCTAACACCTTCCAGCATATGACGTAGTTACTGTTCAGAGTCTGCCCCACAATCACAAGGGTCCTAGTGCGTATAACATCAAAATTCGACATGTGTGACATTTCTATGTTTTCAGTTTGCTTATGTGTGACACTTTTTATCTTATGTGTGACACTTTCTCTGAGTAGAGCTGAGCAATCACGCTCCTAAATGTAAAAAACAAATCCCTTTAGTGCAATGCAAGGCTATGAAAGGGACTTTAAAATAACTGGAACACTGTCAGTTTTTCACCAGAGGTGCAAACTCAGGACATCAGATAAAATTCACACCAGCGATGCCTTGGTTAACCAAAGTCAGCTGAGAAACGTCATATTACTACAGCACTAAGAAATAAGTAAAGGCCATTATTTATGATTAGCACATCATATCTACCAAGTGGATCCATGTCATATGTGTGGTGCCTCAAGCCAGTGCAGGGTCTAACTACTCCTTTCATTGTGGGACTTTTCAGCTCATACTTTCTTTTATTGGGTGCTAACAACTCCATAAGCATGCTGTATATACATGGTCTGTCTTTAAGTGTCTGTGAGAGGTCAGCATTTATTTATTTGGAAGACAAGCAAGTACTACCAGGTAGGAGTTGTGCCATAGAAGGTGTAAAGTATTATCTATTTTTAGAAACTTTTACTTTTGTTGATGCTTATAAGGAGTGCAATAACATTCAGTGCTGGCCTGTAATAGTATTGCTCCACTCCGGGTCTTGCAAGTGACCGAGCGTGAGCGCGGGAACATGGGAGCAGGAGAGTGGCGGGAGAGCGGCGGTTTGGACGTGCAGCAAGCTGAGCCCCGGGGGTCAAGAACTGAGCTCCGCAAAATCGGAGCTGAGCCGGACGCCGTAACAGAGAGTGGCAAGAGTCACAGGAGGTCCGGTGAGCCGCGTAGCACCGCAGAGGGGGGCCCAAAGCGCCGGGAGCATCAGGACCAGCAGGGGGGAGCAGCATCTCATGCCTCCATGCTACCTACCTAGCAGCTAGCAGCTCAAGTAGAAGAGAGCTGAAGAGGGCTGAGTCCTGAAGTCCGGAAATCGTGCTTCTGGTGGCAGCATTTGTTCTGCATGGTCGAGAAGCAGGAAGATGAAGTCTACGCCCTTGGTGCCTTTGATGGGATGCATGAAGTTGAAGGCGAATACTATCTGCAGATCTGCACCTTGTTAAAGTGTAAAAGCACACACTTGGATACATGTGGAGAAACCGTTGAAACCAGTTCAACCCAATCTAAGTCTTTTGGTGAGCCGATTTTCGTTTGACCTGCATGGAGGCGAAAGCAGGCTCCGAAGTGAAGAGGAGGGCAGCCGCCGCCCCGAAGCACGACTGTCTGACCGCATTCCTCCGGGCTAGGACTACAGCCCCCAGGGGGCACCTCTGCATACTCACCTGTTGTGACTCAGGGGGAGGAGCTCACAATGCGCCTAAAAGCCACTTTGTTTCCTCCGCGGCGCTGGACGAAGCCGGGACTAAGCCCGGGACCAAGGGCGGGCCTGTCTGTGCCTGTCCGTGACTGGGCGAACCTATTTCGGATCAAGGTAACATTTACGCTATTCCTATGAGCTCCGAACAACTTGTGAGGGCATTTTAAGATCGGACTCGTGGCTGGAATGGGGTTGGTTGTAGCTTGAATGCCAGATAATTCTAACCATTTTTATTTTCCTGAAGTTGTGTTTTTTCTATCTTCTTTTTATTGCGAAGTACTCGAGTCCAAATAGCAAGATGGGCAAACCCAACCCCATAACCACACGCCCACAGACACGGCAATAAACGTTCTCAAATGGCTTATCCACGAAATTGATCCAGCGCTCTCACCAAAATATTGCACAAATGACACTATCTACTACCACAAAACTTACACTACAACACTAGGCCCATAACAACAATAGAGCGCTTGAATCATGAGGCGATAAGATCTAAATATAGTTGTTTAAACCATCTGCAATAATCAAGACCAGCTTGTCATTTTTAGAAAGTTTATTTTAACACATCTAGAAAAACTTAGGTTTTGGTATTTTATTAAACAAGCATTAGAAAATGTCATAAAGAAAGATTTATTCAGTATTAATAAAAAGAGCATAAATCAAGAATTATTATTCATTAGCAGGAATAAGTAAAATTAAGCATTTCC
Source organism: Lissotriton helveticus (assembly GCF_964261635.1). Lineage (NCBI taxonomy): Eukaryota > Metazoa > Chordata > Amphibia > Caudata > Salamandridae > Lissotriton > Lissotriton helveticus. The sequence goes on from NC_136060.1 coordinate 373,407,632, forward strand.
AAAATCCTAACTATATCTCTGTCTCTACCCTCATCACCTAGTAATAAAGTAATTAATAAAAACTCCTGTCCTCACGTGTAAAGTCCATCAGCATAACATCGTCCTCCAGATTTCTCGAGCGTAAGCCAACTATGTGTTCTCTGAACCTATTCTTATACCCTAAATTGAGCTGAGCTAACTATTTTTCACATTCCAGCAAACGAATTCTAGTTCTCCATTGGCTGAGCCACCTCGTACCACAGTAAACTGTGACACCTCCTTCTTACATGCCCGGGCAAATTCACTAGTCCATTGTTCATGTAGAAGTCTTGGCAGCTTCTCCTTAGGCTGCTACATTTTGTAGCGACAGCTTCCTTTTAACCTTGAGCTAGTCAGCTCTGAACTCCCGTGGCACGTTAGCAAACGTTAGCAAATTTCTCCAAAAAGTCATCTTTTTAGCAGTTCAATCCAAAACCTTTCAAAATAAAAGCTCAGAGGCCTTTTCCATCCTTCTTGGAATTATTTTCACTTGAGCCATTTTCATCATTAGGCCTCTTTTCAAAGAGCGTCAATTTTCTGCGCCACCTTCCCTGCGCCACTTTTAAAAGGGTACTATTTTTCTGCAGCCATCTCTAAGCTTCCTTTGTAAAACTATTATATAAACAAACACAAAGAATGATTAATGAAAGAAATACAGTTTGTTCTGTTGCCTCCCATCATTGCTAATTATTAACCCATTAGTCTAAATTACCTAGCAGTAAAGCACAAATAAAGCAGCATTTTATATCTACCAGTCTTCATGAATCCAGCAGGGTTCTTTATGCACCTATAAAGAATATAGTGACACCACATAGACAAGGGAAGCAAAATAAGCACATGCCATTATTTTTAAAACAGCTGCTATTAGTTATGACATGACAATAGACAAGATTAATTTATTATTTTCCACATACATAAGAATGCAACATAATGCACATTTATGAGCACACATGTTAGTTTCCCGCGTGTTCTGTGAAAATGCAACTTTAAACTAGGTTGGATTATTATACACACAGCACAAATTGTTAGCATTATTAATTTATTTATGGAAGTGTGACTTCACGGGTTTAAACAGATTTCTGTTTTCTATCCCGCTCCATCAACTCCCTCATCTGGTGATTAACAAATCACCACACCACCACCCAAAATTTAGCAAAAATTTTATCTAAGATGAACATGATTCAATTTCACCTGTGTTAGTATTTCTAAAGACTTATCTCATCAGTTTATCTACAATTCTCATATTGAGTTTAAAGAAACCCTTCTAGTTCTATTTCTTTCTCTTGTGTAACATACAACTAAGCTTCAATAAAAGTGTTGCAAAACTATAACTAATAAAATGTCAGTATCTTGCTTGTCATATTAACCTAAAACTTCTCCTTGTAAATTTCAAAAAGAACAATAACCTAAATTATCCAAAGCAGAATTATAATTGCATTAAGCTTGCAAAGAAAAATAAAACAAAAATTTAAAAAATTTTACCTAAATTTTCTAAAAATTTCTAACACCCCCCTTTTACAATTTTTTTTTTTTTTTTTTTATACTCTTAAACCTTCTAACAGTTTTTCTTCGACCTAATGTCACAAATTAATTTTTCAGCTAACATAATTTCTTCGACCTTGTGTCATCTAACACATTTTCTTCAGCCTTATGCCAAAAACAGAAACCTAAATTTTAACAGGTATGTACTTCAATCATTGTCACTTTTGTTTTCAATCTTTTTCTGACTTTCATCATTTACCTCCATTATAGGTATCACTTCTATTTTCTTTCCTGCCTCACTTTTCTTTACAGAATCCTTTTGACTTGATTTTTCATCAATCTGTTTCTTTGATCTGTATCTCAATTTGAATTTTAGGCCTTCAATTTCTTCTGGCCAGTTATCATTTTTTCTTAGTAATTTCTTCTTTTGCTTGGTCACATTACATTCTGTTCTCCAAGCTCCTTTTCTGAATTTTCTTATCTGAGAATCTTCATCATTCTCATCAGTTTCAGTGTCAGAAATTTCAACTTCAGACTCAGGCACTTCTTTACTCGGCAGCTTCACTCCGTTAGGAACGTCATCTTTGTAGCTGGTACTTGGCAATTCATATTCTTCTTCAATTACCTTCAACTTCCCAGTTTCAGAATTCTTGTTCCTGCTTTCAGAGCTACTCTTCTGCTTTTCAATACTCTCCTGGTCTTGAATCATAATCTGATCACCTTCTTCTTCTGCTTCTTTTTCTGGCAGATTTCCATCATTTTCTGAGTCTTCAGTCACAACTTTCAAGTCTTCTTCAATCAAGGCTTGTTTTCTATTCATGTTCTCCAGATGTCGACCAACTTGTCGATCTTCAAGATCTGGATTCTCTTCAGGCTCTTCTTCAGAATCTGGATCATCAATTGTGACACTATCCTCATCAGGATTTTCAGGTATAGTTACGCGAAAAGTATGGCCAGTGTCAATCCACCTCTTCAGTCTTTTGCACTTCTCTGCATTTGTTGTGACAAGACTGACTAGCCTCCTTTTCTGCCACCTTGGCGCTAGATAATTTCTTTTTAGACGAACCTTTTTCCTGATTCTTTTTCCTGGTAACAATTCAAGTACTTGCTCTTTTTCTCTTGTTTGCACTTCAGTTTCATCTTCATCAAACACAGAGATCATTTCATCTGATAAATTCCTGCAGTTCTCCAAATTGATGCTATTATTGATAGTCATCATTCTTTTCTCTGGTATGAATGTCTGTCTCATGACCTTGTCCATCATAATCTCACGTGGACTTAAATCTGTCTTTTTATCAGTAGTATTTCTCAGAAACATCAAAACAAGTGGAAGAACATCTGTCCACTTTGTACCTGTAGCTAGGCACATTTTTGTATCTCTGACTTTTATAGTAATATTCTCATGCTCCTCGACACCTGAAATTTCTATTCTATCTGTACAATGGAGCAATCTGTTTTCAATATGTTTTCTGTTATCTGATAACTTTGCAACAGTAATTGTATCATCATGTCGCATCTGAAATGTTTCAACCCATTTTGTAATCAAACAGATAATCACAAAAATGTAGCACAGTTTTTCATGTAGTGACATCTCACAGAAATCCATTTGTAATCTGGTCAATGAATCACTCTCCTGTAATTCTGTTCCCAATCTCATAACTGTTTTCTTGATTGTGTTCACTTGCTGGTAAGTCAGACACCTCTGGTAAAGAAATTCTACAATTTTATGGTATATTCTGTCCATATCAGTAATCATGTTATTTAGCAAAACTACTCTGTCATTTCTGTGTGACAAAATCTCATCCTCATCTCGCTGTCTAAAATCTGTTCTCAACCATGTGTTTCTCAACCATGTGTTTTTCTCCTCATGAGTTGCTTCATCTTGTAAGTCTTTGACTACCTGCCATGTTTCAACTACAGATGTTAGTATTAGTGAACTCAAAGCATGTTCATCATTCATTTTGTATGCTGCACATATCACGACAGCAAACCTTTCTGCCAATTCAATATCATCAATCAATCTTTTAATTAAATTTGCATTTCTGAAAAGTAAACCTGCAGAAGTCAATGTTTCAATCTGTTGATCAATTGTGTCTTTTACTTTGATGTCTTCACTTAAAAGAAAATTATTTTCATTCCAAAATTCTGGAAGTGCATTTATTCTTTTTAGACTGTTTTCTTGTTCTTTATTTAATCCTGTATCTGTTTTGTCTGACTGTTCATTAACAAAATTTTGCAATGGCAATGAAGCCATGTCATTCTGCTGAACCATTACCTGTCGCTGTATTTGTAGCTGTTCATTCAGCTCATTTATTTTAAACTCCTTTTCCTTTGAACATAATTATGACTCATCAGACTGTGTCAATTTAATCTGTCAATATCAGACTTCTCACTTACCAGAACTGAAGTCATCTCTGTTTCTTGCTCGGTTGTAATCCCTACTAATTCAATCTCAAGTACAATGGAATAAACCTTTTCAGTTAAAGGGACTTTTAAAATTGCGGAATTAATTTCATCTTTTCTACGTACATGGACTATCTCTGTTTCCATATATTTCATGGACTCTTTTAAATTATTTGTTGAATTCACATGATCAGGAATATTAATTCCAGAAGTACTAAACATTTCATCATGCTTTTCTGTCGTATCAATTTTAGTAGAAGTCTGAGCTGGCACTTTATTAATCTGATCTAACACTTTTGGCGTTGTATTAACCTGTTCTGGGGGTCTTCTTGAATTTCTGTTCTGATCCATATTTACAACATCAATTTTACACTGATCTCTATTTTCTACTCTGACACTTTTATTATTTACATTCTCTAATTTTCGAATCTTTAATTTATTCTCGCATTTGGCTACAACCCTTTTCATTTTCTTGTATAAGGAAGACATTTTATTTCTCTTTATATAATTCAGTAAACGTACTCTATAAATTTGCCTTGCAGCGCTTGCTGATCAATTAATTAATTAATTTAACACTATCAGGTGTAGAAAACCTTATAATTTGGTCAATTTAATATTTCTCTAATTTACCTGTATCACTAATTATAATTAACCTGTAAAGAAAAATATTAATTTGCAAAAACAGTAGCAACGCAAAATATTTATTTATAACAATAATACCAACATATAATCACATGTGTTTTAAATGTATTTATTTTTCACTTACACACCTTCTGCAACATATACCTGTGGAAAAAGAAAACCTAATCTAATTGCCTTTTAATTTAAATATAATTTCTTGCTGCCACCTTGAACACAGCGCAACTTTCTTAATTACACCAGTAATTATAGTAACTAGCAAAATGCTTGGAAATATTTATTTATTTAATTATGTTGTACAACTACTTAATATTGCATTAATTAATAATTAATGTCATCACTTTAATCACCTTTGATACAATTAGCCTAATATATCTGCTATATTTATTCACTAATTAATAGCAAAATGTGTAGTTGTAATTTTCAAAAACAATTAATAGAATGAAGCTTTGGGCATTTATATTGTGGAAAAACTAAATCTTTAGCAAAAAGTAAACAATGTGTATCAGCACAAGTGTTTCAGCCAATCAGCGTGTGGCTACACAATGCTCAACCAATCAGAAAGATATGAATGTTCACTAAGTCTTGACCAATCCGGTCGCAGCCACATCTATGACACTGCAGTGTCTCTAACCAATCAGGACACCACTCTGCTTGAGGATTAAAACAAACCAATTTCAAACAATCAGAAATTTCAAAACTCTTTTGTTATAGTGTTATTCCTCTATGCTCATCAGTCTTCCCTTAAAAGAAGGAAAAATTTAATTTACACGAAACTCGGACCAATCAGGTCGCGGCTTCTCACACTTGCCAGTTCCTCCGTGACATTCAGGACCTGCAATGGGAAACCTCTCCCAATCAGTGCTCAGCTCGCGAAGCCTCAACCAATGAGGTCGCAGCCTTTCTATAATGCTGCGGCGTCCCCAACCAACCAGGACACAGCAAGCCTCTCCTCGAGGTATACTCAATCAATCTTCACTTTTAGGCACAGACTCTACAAAATGTAGCGCTATTCCGCTATTAGCGCTCACCAACACTCCCTTTGTAATAATAAAAGGAAGTCTTAATTATATAGAGCTCTGACCAATCAGGTCACAGCTCATGACAGGACACATCGCAGCCAGCTCTAGCGCTGTTGACACACAACACAACAGCTCTGCCAATATGTATATTGCTGCTGCTGCAGTCTCTCTCCCCTCGCGCTTCGCTTTGGGAAGTATTTTTAAATAGCGCGCAGTCTCTGGGCATGTAATACACTTTTTCCCTCACCGATTCAATCAGAGCAAGCCATAGCCATATAACAAATGGTAGAGCCTCGCCCAATCAGAGCGGGGCTCACGGAGCCTCGCCCAATCAGAGCGCGGCTCTGTCTATGACGCGACGGCGTCTAGACCAATCAGGGAGCGGCCCTGCTATGACGCTGCGCGTCAATATCCAATGGGTGCGCGGCCTTGCGATGACGCGACGGGCCGTTTTAGCCAATTACAGCGCGGCTGCTGACGTAGGGAGCCGCTGCAGGCAGCTCTCTCTCCCACTCGCTCCTTAACAGCCCCCCCTCCTTCACAAAATGTGATTGTAACAGAGTCGCTATGCTCCTCTTTTCAAATAATAGCGTCACAGGCTCACACAGCTGCTCCCGCTCTCATTTCTTCGCGTTTACCAAATGAAGTGAGTTTTTAATAAAATACTCGCAGTTATAGCTAGCGAGGAAGTAAATGAAAACGGGGTCATTTAATTTTTATAAACAATTTTAATAACTGTGGTGACGCGCATTTATGCGCAATTACTTCTTAACAATTGAAACACTCTTCAGTGAATTATAGCTCGACGCTCTAGCCCAATCAGAGCGCGGCTTTGCTCAGACACTCCTGACGTCTTTAGCCAATCAGGGGACAGCTTTTTATGACAAATCAGACGCTCTATCCAATCCGAGCGCGGTTGTTTCTGACGTAAGCAGCTGCTGCAGCTGCAGGCTCTCTCCCCACACGTTCTCACTCCTAAAACCAGCCCCTCCCTTACATTTTTCGATCGGGGCACATTTTAATGATTTTAAACTACGGAGAACAATATAATACTATATTTAAAACGTGGAATGTTGATAAAATGAATACTAATCGCTTTTTACTTGCTTAAAAATGTTTAACAACGTGTAATACTTTAATTATAGCCTAATTAACACAGAACATTCTAAAATGCTCCTGAATGTTTTAAAATAGCACAGTTCACCTTTTTATACTTTTCAACTATGCTGAACACTTTTGAATTGAATTTTATTAACGTGCAGAGCTTTTAAATGTATTTAAACACTGCACATACTTTATAAAGTCTTAGAATGGTACAGACTTTACCTAGAACATTCCTAAGTACCTTAGAATTACTTTTGGTACATTTTAGTGAATACATAAAACGAAACTCATCTGTCTGCTTCTCTAATTAGGATAGTTTACATACATTCAAGTATCCACACTTCGGAATAGTCGGCTCTATTCACACTAAGGATAATTTCCATTTGCCAGTAGAGCAACTCTTACCCTACCCTTCTAACACGTAAGAATATGAACTCATTTTCCTCTGAACGCACCGCGAAGTGACAGTATCTAAGAGTTCCACTTGAACATACCTTACAAAACAATCACGCACTTTCACACTGAAAATTCCCTAACTTCAGACACACATGAAATCCGTACAGGACTCTCACCTGTTTATAGAAATCATGCACCGTTAGCAAAATAACACCGTTATCCGTACAGGACTCTCACCTGTTTATAGATATAAAACATGTACCCGTACAGGACTCTCACCTGTTTATAGATAATCATGCACCGACATTACCCTGCCCTTCACTCAAGCTCGAATATAACTAATACTCTTATCACAGTGAGTTTTATGGAAGGCGCTTTGTCCCTATTCTCATGCTGCTCTAATTTCTTAGAAAACCCTCACTTTTCAAGATTCTCACCTAGCCCTAAAACTGTGTTGCACGGCGACAACACTGTATTGCACGGCGACAATACTTCTGGTACACGGCGATACCAACAGTGATACTCGGCGATATCACAGAAACAGATCAGATATTCTGCATGACTACTTTCTCATCACACAGTTTTTGTACCGGTACACACATAGCACAAAATAAACAAACTCAACATGTGTTAAAACTTAATCCTATGATTTTACCAACATATAAGTATCATGCATGTAACATGTATGTCAAAAACAACATATATAAACCGTCCGATGGCTACCAGAAATTGATCCAGCGCTCTCACCAAAATATTGCACAAATGACACTATCTACTACCACAAAACTTACACTACAACACTAGGCCCATAACAACAATAGAGCGCTTGAATCATGAGGCGATAAGATCTAAATATAGTTGTTTAAACCATCTGCAATAATCAAGACCAGCTTGTCATTTTTAGAAAGTTTATTTTAACACATCTAGAAAAACTTAAGTTTTGGTATTTTATTAAACAAGCATTAGAAAATGTCATAAAGAAAGATTTATTCAGTATTAATAAAAAGAGCATAAATCAAGAATTATTATTCATTAGCAGGAATAAGTAAAATTAAGCATTTCCAAAATCCTAACTATATCTCTGTCTCTACCCTCATCACCTAGTAATAAAGTAATTAATAAAAACTCCTGTCCTCACGTGTAAAGTCCATCAGCATAACATCGTCCTCCAGATTTCTCGAGCGTAAGCCAACTATGTGTTCTCTGAACCTATTCTTATACCCTAAATTGAGCTGAGCTAACTATTTTTCACATTCCAGCAAACGAATTCTAGTTCTCCATTGGCTGAGCCACCTCGTACCACAGTAAACTGTGACACCTCCTTCTTACATGCCCGGGCAAATTCACTAGTCCATTGTTCATGTAGAAGTCTTGGCAGCTTCTCCTTAGGCTGCTACATTTTGTAGCGACAGCTTCCTTTTAACCTTGAGCTAGTCAGCTCTGAACTCCCGTGGCACGTTAGCAAACGTTAGCAAATTTCTCCAAAAAGTCATCTTTTTAGCAGTTCAATCCAAAACCTTTCAAAATAAAAGCTCAGAGGCCTTTTCCATCCTTCTTGGAATTATTTTCACTTGAGCCATTTTCATCATTAGGCCTCTTTTCAAAGAGCGTCAATTTTCTGCGCCACCTTCCCTGCGCCACTTTTAAAAGGGTACTATTTTTCTGCAGCCATCTCTAAGCTTCCTTTGTAAAACTATTATATAAACAAACACAAAGAATGATTAATGAAAGAAATACAGTTTGTTCTGTTGCCTCCCATCATTGCTAATTATTAACCCATTAGTCTAAATTACCTAGCAGTAAAGCACAAATAAAGCAGCATTTTATATCTACCAGTCTTCATGAATCCAGCAGGGTTCTTTATGCACCTATAAAGAATATAGTGACACCACATAGACAAGGGAAGCAAAATAAGCACATGCCATTATTTTTAAAACAGCTGCTATTAGTTATGACATGACAATAGACAAGATTAATTTATTATTTTCCACATACATAAGAATGCAACATAATGCACATTTATGAGCACACATGTTAGTTTCCCGCGTGTTCTGTGAAAATGCAACTTTAAACTAGGTTGGATTATTATACACACAGCACAAATTGTTAGCATTATTAATTTATTTATGGAAGTGTGACTTCACGGGTTTAAACAGATTTCTGTTTTCTATCCCGCTCCATCACAACCCAAATATATTTTCTTATTTTCCTCTCCAAGAGAATTTCATTTTTCACTTACCTGTGGTACCCCCTCTCTTGGGTAGTGGGGTCGCTCCCTTCTTTTTAGGTCTCGCCTGTCGATGCGCATGCGCATCGAGCAAGCGAGACTATGGTGGCTTATCCACTCTTTATCCAACTTGCAAGGAATCGTGGCGATTCCTTGCAGTGCACGAGAAATTTAAGCTCAATGCGCATGCGCATTGAGCTTAAAAGCGCGTGCACATGCCCCCAGCCGCCTGCCTTGCCTACTCTCCCAGCTGGTGCCGCTCCACCCCCTGCGGCATCAAAGGCTTTCACGGCCGGCCGGCCATGCTTTCAGTTTCACGACCGGCCGGCCGTGTGAAGTACATTTCTAAGCCCGCTCTCCCTGCTCCGCCCCCTGCTCCAGCCGAGACGCATTTCTCCTCCCTCCTCCCCCCTCCTGGGTCAGGTTACCCTGCTTTCTCTTTCTTTTCACCCGGTGACATTGTTGCCTTTAGCCCTTCCCTCACCTCCTCAAGCCGTTACTCGTTGTGTGTACAGGGCTGTGTGTATTAGCGCTTGTGCTTGTCCTGGTTTGTTTGCAGGTGCACACATTACACAAGGCTCTGCTCACTGACCCTAGAGGTAGGCCTCTGACCCGGCACACTCGAGTGAAAGATTCCTCACATAACCCACCGCTCCAGCTGTCTCTTCCTTCAGGCTGCCAGCCTTGAGCGTGGGGGGAGGAGGGGCTGCATACACTTCTGTCCCCGCCGACACGTCAGGGCATGCTGGAATTCAGAGGACGCCCTCCACTCTGCTTTTCAGTGTACCGTCTGTCATGGCCACAAGCCAGCACCCCCACTTTCGCTGCAGACGAGCTAGGGCTTGTCTTTCTCCAGAGGCAAACAGGGCAGCCTGACTTACGAGAGCCCCCGCAGGCTCACCAACCCAAGGAAAAGCTGTACGAGACAGACGTGTGCCACTCACCTCACCTCTTCCTGGAAGCCGGACTGTGGATAAATGCAGCCGTGGGAAGGCCCCATCCTACCTCAGGTTTAACATTTAATTCTACACCTTTTGAGGGTTCCTGTGATTAACCAACCAAAACCTTGCTGCTGAGCTCATAAACAGTCTGCAACTGAAACGGAGGCGGGCAAATTGCCGTGTGAATTCTCTCCGGCGCCTGCAAGTCAGCTTAACACCTCTTACAAAACAAAACATCACAACTCATCAGTGGCTTGACCTTTGAATATCTGCGGTGTAAAGGTTTATTAATTAATTCATTCAAAAGCGGCCCTTCTATAATTAGCTGTTTCTTGCCCACTATTCATGCCCAGCCCACAAAACCGGGGAACTAGCTGTAGAAACCTGATGAGAGCTGTTAGAACTCCTGGTAGCTGCCCTGAGACCCGAGCCATGCATGGGTGCAAGGATCGGGAACAGAGAATGCAAGGCTCTCGTTTAAGCTTATGACGCACTTGTCTTCACAAGAAAGTCAGATACTTCACAACAACCAGGCCTCATCAGCTGTACCTCAAAACAACCAGGACTCATCACCCCTCTCTCACAACAACCAGGCCTCATCACCCCTCTCTCACAACACTCACTCTCACTCACCCTCAACCCCTCAGCCTCACCCTCACCCTCACTCACCCTCACTCACCCTCAACCCCTCACCCTCACTCACCCTCAACCCCTCACCCTCACTCACCCTCACCCTCACTCACCCTCAACCCCTCACCCTCACTCACCCTCAACCCCTCACCCTCACTCACCCTCACTCACCCTCAACCCCTCACCCTCACTCACCCTCAACCCCTCCCCCTCAACCCCTCCCCCTCAACCCCTCCCCCTCAACCCCTCACCCTCACTCACCCTCACTCACCCTCACTCACTCACCCTCAACCCCTCACCCTCACCCCCTCACCCTCAACCCCTCACCCTCACTCGCCCTCACCCTCACTCACCCTCAACCCCTCACCCTCACTCACCCTCAACCCCTCACCCTCACTCACCCTCAGCCCCTCCCCCTCAACCCCTCACCCTCACTCACCCTCAACCCCTCACCCTCACTCACCCTCAACCCCTCACCCTCACTCACTCACCCTCAACCCCTCACCCTCAACCCCTCACCCTCAACCCCTCACCCTCAACCCCTCACCCTCAACCCCTCACCCTCACTCACCCTCACCCTCACTCACCCTCAACCCCTCACCCTCACTCACCCTCACCCTCACTCACCCTCACCCTCAACCCCTCAAACTCACCCTCACTCACCCTCAACCCCTCACCCACCCTCACCCTCACTCACCCTGACCATCACTCACCCTCAACCCCTCACTCACCCTCAACCCCTCACTCACCCTCACTCTCACTCATCCTCACTCACCCTCAACCCCTCACCCTCACACAGTGCAATAGTTCTCAGACCATTTCAGTTAGAGCTTTTAGAAATGTTTATGGCTTTTTTTATTTGTAATACTTTAGCATTGGCTACAGGAAACAAAAATGCTAAACATTTACAAAAAAAACCCATAAACAATTCTAAAAGCACTAACTCTAATGGTGCGAGACCTATTGCATTTCCAATGCTTGTTTAAACTTATCCACCAACCCTACTGCCATTGATAAAATGCTACAAAAAGCTATTGGAGTCGTTTCAAATACCATTGAAAGCACCGAACGACGCCTCTCAATCACCCCATCAATCTCTATCTCTCCGCTGATACAAGGGCCCTCACTACCATCATCCCCTAAATCACCGGGCACTACTTTTGATCTATCCAACAGTGAGTTCCCGTGTGCACAGCTCCAAACCAATTCTATATCAACACCCACGCCTACTATTGTAAAAGCTCTGAAAGCTACTGTTAAGAGCTATAAGCGCCAACTAAGATCTAAGAAAGGCAAGCATCCCAACAAAGCCTCAGTAGCTGACAATAAAGAACCAGAGGGTCCCCAGGAGGGCACAGCTTCCCCGAACCCCACATTCACACCTCCTGTCTGGGCAACTCATTTATTAATCGATTTGCAGTTGCAGCTTGAACAACTCATCAAGACGCAGTTTAAAACATTGACGAGTTGGATCGATAAAGTTGTTACACTGCTGAACACAAGGGGTGTGGGAGGTGGCCACCTTATCACTCCAAACGGGTCCAATTCTGTTGATACTGTTACTCATAGTAATCATCAGCCCCCAACAGGTGTTGTCATTCTTAATGGTCCCCAAGTTGAAAGGCCAGTTCTGGTGAAATCCCAAACGAATCTGTGTACCTTACCTCCTACTTCTTCCCAAGCTTGCCAGAATAACTCTAATGAGGTGATCCGTCCAAACCTTTTAAATCACTCACACAGCATTATCCCGAATCCCCCTGAACAGCTAGCAGTCCCACAAGGCAATTTATACCATCCGGACTCCAGTGAAATCCACCACCAATTGCCCTGTCTGGACCTACCGCCAGCAGCATCGACTTATGTAGTTGTACTAGCAGGGGTTCCATCGCTAAAATCTGAGCGAACAGAATCCTACGCTGAGCTAAAAAATAAGACCATCCACTAGCTAAATAGGAATAGACCACTCCCAGGAACTGCTCAGGGAGAAATCCTGTTCGCTCGCAGAGTTAGATGACTGGGAGAGAAATGTGATGGGGACTGTGTGGTGATAAATTTTAGAGTGCGAGGTGTAGTCAATCACATACTTGATAGGGGTCGCAACAACGTATCTGGTTCTATTTATCCACTTCCTCTGGGCTACTTTTATCCTCCTGACCCGACCTGTAGACGCATTGACTATCTCCAAACCCGGCATTGTGAGCAGGCTAGAGTTAATACCCTCTCCTTACATGTACAGTCCCTTGAATTATGTTGATTGACCACCACCAAAAGATGGAGGGAAAAACCTTGCACCATAGATGACAGCGATAGGGAGCTGTGGGGGTTTGTCAGAGATCACTCCCATAGAAAAAAATAGACATGCAGTGAGGAAGGCACAGATCCCACATATTGTTACTCAATGCCCCCTTAGCCTCAATGATTCTCCTGGCCAAATCCATACCAGTTTTTGCATGGCTAGGAGCTCACTCGCACCCACTGCTGCTTCCTTAGAGGAGGAAAACAAGTCTGTGTTTATTTCTTGGAATTTAGCAGGCATCATCTCCAAATTAGATCACCCAGAGTGGGGGGCGTTAATCGACCAGTACGACCTTTGTCTATTCCAAGAAACCTGGGCCTTGACACCCCCACACAGAACTGGTTTTGCTACCTACTCCATTCCCACAATCCAGGGGTTGAGGGGACGTCCATCTGGGGGATTGTGCATATGGGTGGGTACCCATCTGGGTTGTACAGTAAAAGTGATCGATACTCATTCCCTAGACATCCTCTGTATCCTTCTCTCATTTACAGATGGTCTAAAAGTGGCAGTAGTTAATGTCTACTCTCGGCCAACTCCCTCTTCCCACCCAACCCCTACTGTAAATGACCTAAATCAGTTCCTCTCTACTATTCCTGCATCATCATTTAAATTACTAGGGGGCGACTTCAATTGCCACTACGAACCTCTAGGTGGGATCAACACAGTCACCCTGGATGAGGATTCTACATGGTCCATTCCAGAATGTACCATGTATCCAACAAATGGCTGGACTCCACTAGCTCTTCAGCTAAATAAGTTCACAATCTCCCACTCTCTCAGAGCTTGCAATAGAAGATTTCCATCTGACATACCAGGCAGAGGTACAACGATAGATTATATAATGGTAGACATCGAATTCTGGACTCATATCAAGGATTTTAATGTTATCACCAGACACGATAGCGACCATAACCTTTTATTACTGGAACTAAATCTCCCGTTGGGTAACAGCCAAATGTCCCCCTCGGAAGAGCCCTCGTCTCTACTAAATTTGATTAGTACAGCTGGTGGCAGACGAGTCAGATGGAGTAAACATATCCAATCAGTTGACAAGGTAGCCGCATTGTACCTACACGCTATCCCTCTCCTAGAGAATGCTTCCAGATTTCCAGTGGAAAAACTTGACCCATCACACCAACTTGCTATAAAAAACATCAAGCAGAAACAAGAGCCCAAAACCAACCAGCAAAAGTCCAGGTGCCATTTTTAACATGAATATCTGCAGCGATCTTATGCAGTTTAAGAATTGCTTCATATACTGAAGGCGAATTATCTGGGATGAAAACACAACAACTACTTCTGATAACTTTACATGCTCCTCCTCTATCTGCTAACATAACATCTAATACCATCCTATTTTGGAGAGTTACAATTCTAGCACTTTGCAACTCTTCAGTAATATTACCAAGAGCTACAGCAGTTTCATTAGTGACAGCTTCCACAACTCTAGTCAATCGTCGTATTTTCCTGCTATTTAATGCAGCACCCACAAAAGGAAACAGACCCAAATTAAAATCAACATATTGCTGCAAACTAGTGTCTGTCTGATCCACGTCATCAATTCATATTGTTCTTTTGTAACGGTTCATTGAAATGTTTCTAAACAATTTAAAATCTCGGTGATACGAAGCAGGTGATAGGAAAACAGGAGGCAATAGGAAAGAAACATAACATATACCGGACCACCCTACTGGTAGTCTATGATACCCATGACTTCCACATACTAGCTATGTGTTATGTGAAGCCAAGAATGAACTATCATTTAATCCATCTATATTTAATACAGTAACACAATCACTAGTTCCAACTGGAATTCGTCCAGTACTTTGCACACACAGGTCTGCTTTTGTCCGTGTAACAGTAATTACAGACTCGTTGCTTGTGGTAGAGTCTCTTGTATGGGTGAAAACATATGGCGTAGAAGCATTGTCCGGTCGGTATTCCTCCCATTCCCATATAGTTCCATTTGCTTGAGGATACCCATGTTCATCTTGGTAACACTCTTTATTCAGACGGAAAAGAAGTCCACCTACTGCAGGTTTCCTGGTCGCAAAGAGAAGAGTGTACCAGGCTCGACAAGAACCATTATGCGAAAAAGGAAGTGGAATAAACGGTGTTCCATTTTTCTTTTGATGTGCTGGAAGCATACCACATATCCAGCAATTTGTGGCATTCGTTGCGTTGTGAGTATGGTGGAGCATCTGAACAAACGTATTATTTAGATAGGATTCTCGATGCTTTTGCTCATGGTACGGAAGAGTGAAATGCTGATGCTCTTCTGTGACTGGAGTAGTAGCGTTGCTCCAGGGGTCGTCTGGTCCGGGAAGAACTCCGCAGATCCGTCAGGTGATACAGCAGGGCCTTTCTCCGTAGTCAAGATCTCTCGATGGTCGGTCAGCACAGCAGGTTCCACCAAGGTCGACAATACCTTCCGACAGTGAGTGCTATGCACCCAGTTCTTCTTGTTGGTGACTCGAACCGCCGTTCTCGTGGCATCTCGGCTCCAGGCTGGTTGACCTCTCAAATGCTTTGACCATCACGAAATCACCAGGACGGTGTTCATGGCCTTCACCTTGGGATTTATCGGGGAGCGCTTCTCGAACCTGTTGATGAATAGAAACCAAACTGTCAGTCAACTGTGCCAAATAGTCATTCATCAAGTAACAAGGTAGACCATACACAGAACTCGGTTTCGGAACTCCCCAAATGTTCATCGGCCGTCCAAATACCACCTCGTACGGGGTAAGACCCGTTCTAGAATGTGGTACCGATCTAATAGACAGCAATGCCAATGGCAACGCATCTGGCCAAGTCAAATTCGTAGAAGCTTGAATCCCCAACAAAATGAGGTCCGTTATCTATACTACTATTATAAAGCAAGAACTTTGAACCTTTGAGGTGGGTAAACTCGGGAACCACAGCGCCAATCCACACACCCGATACATCATTGTAATCGTCAGGGTGTGCAGATGGACATAGGCTATATAAACTATAAAAATATGCGTTATTTAAAAAATGTACCTTAAAATAAAAAGTAGTCCCTTCGAAGTAGCACCGGCCGCGACCTGCGTGCTGACGTCAGGAGCGCGGGGAGGAGCGGCGTCCAGGAGTGGCGGACATGGCGCGGGGGAGGAGCGGTGACGAGCGGCGGACAGGCGGTGAGGACCGGCGGACAGGCGGGAGGAGCGGTGACGAGTGGCGAGGAGCGGCGGAGCGGTGAACTGAGGAGCGCGGGGGAGGAGCGGCAGCTCAGGTAAGGCTCCGGGGGACCCACGGACAATGTCGGGGCAGGCGGGGGACGGGGCGGGCAGGGGCGCGGGCTGCTGGACAATGTCAGGGCGGGCGGGTTCCCGGGCTGCTGGACAATGTCGGGGCAGGCGGGGGTCGGGGAAGCCTGATTGCTCCCGGACAAGGTCGGGAAAGGCTGCTAGTCATTCCATAAAAGTCTGCAAACACCGAACCTCGGGAAGAACTCCTTCAATAGCACCTTAGCAGTAGTAATAGCAGTATTGTCTTTTGTGGGGTATGCCTCAATCCATTTACTGAAGGCACAAACCTCCACTAAAATATACTTCAAGTTATTGCAACGCTCAAGCTGAATGTAGTCCATTTGCAGGACTTCAAAAGGTGCAGTCGGTGTAGCAAAACCTCCAGATGGAACTCGCGTTCCTTTTCCAGGTTTGTATTGTAAACAAATCAAGCAAGACTGTACTACTCTCTTAGCTGTGCTAGCAATTTCTGGATGCTCCCAAACTTGCGTAAGCATTCTCGTTATTGCGGAAGCTCCAACATGTGCTAGCCCATGTGCCATCTGAACCATAGGTTGTACGAAAGCTATAGGCAGCTTCCATCTATCCATCTGCTTATTTCTCCAACAACCCTCGTTATCTAACTCTCCTTCTTCAGACCACTGTTCACGTTCTTTGTCAGAGGCTGTCCTCTGTATCTCTCGCACTTCCTGCCTAGCATCATGCCATCTCTCAGCTGGTGACTTCACTACGTACATGGGAGTAGTATTTCTCTGCATCGCAGTTTCACATGCCACGTGGTCTGCAAAGGCATTTCCTTGTCCAATCTTGTCTGTCACTTTCTTGTGTGCACTGCACTTTACTATGGCTACTTTCTTTGGACACGTCAAAGCAGTCAAGAGATTATGCACTAATTCTCCGTGTATTATCTGTATTCCGTGAGATGTAAGAAAGCATCTTTCCTTCCAGAGTAGGTCTAAATCATGCTCTACTCCAAAAGCATTGCGACTATCTGTGTAAATGTTCACACACAAACCGGCACTAAGCTCACATGCTCGTGTCAAAGCTATCAGTTCAGCTGCTTGGGCCGATTTCTGTGGTATGCGAGCTGTCTCCACTATTGTTTCAAGCGTACTAATTGCATACGCGGCTGAGGTTGTACCATCTGGTAATTTCAAACAAGACCCATCAACCCACAATTCACCATCCACATCTGGAAGGGGCGTATCCTGCAGATCAATGCGACCCTTTGTCCGTTCCTCAGTCAAAAATATACAATCATGCGTTTCTTGTGACTGAGGCTGAGTCACCGGATATGGCAACAAAGTAGCTGGGTTCAAAGTTGCACATCTCTTTAATGTAATGTGAAGAGCTAGCAATGTCAGTTCGTATCCTGTAACAGGAGCGCTAGTTAAGTGCTGCGTCTTTGTCTGATTCAGAAGGGCATCAACAGCATGAGGTACTAACACTAACAACTTGTGTGACAAAACTATTCCCTCACTCTGTCGTATTGACACAGCTGTTGCTGCAACTGAGCGAAAACACCCAGGTAATGCTCTAGCAACAGGATCAAGAACTGCTGAGAAATGAGCACAAGGACGTTGCTTATCGCCATGTAACTGAACTAAAACTGACAATGCACATCCATCTTTCTCGTGTACGTAAAGTGTGAAAAGCTTCGTGTAATCTGGTGTGCCTAAAACTGGTGCTGAACAAAGGGCTTGTCGTAACTGTCGAAAAGCACTTTCACATTCATCTGTCCATGGAAGGGGTACTGGAGTGTCTTTCGTCAAAAGTGCTAACAAAGGCTTAACAATATGTGAAAATCCCAAAATCCACTGTCTACAAAAGGAATTAAGACCCAAAAATGCACGTACTCCTTTCTGTGTGGTAGGAACTGGCGTGTCTAAAATTGCTTGTATACAATCTGATGTCAATGCACGTCCCTCCTTAGACAAAAGGTGAGCTAAGTAGGTTACCTTTGGTCTACAATATTGCAGCTTCTTTCTAGACACTTTGTGATGATGTGAAGCAAGAAAAGAAACCAAAGACAGAGTACATTTTTCACACTCTTCTGGGGTGTCGGCTGCCAGCAAGATGTCATCGACATATTGTATGAGAGCCACACCTTCGGGCAATACAAAAGAATCAAGTTCTCTTTTTAATGCTTGACTGTAAATACTCGGACTCTCAGTATAGCCTTGAGGAACTCTACAAAATCTATACGATCGATTATTCAAAGTGAAACCAAACAAATATCGGCTGTCAGGATGAATAGGGATCGAAAAGAAAGCGTTCTTCAAGTCTATCACAGAGAATGTAGTGGCAGTCGGAGGAACCAAAGTAAGGAGTGTGTGATGCCGGAAACCACAGGATACTGTGGTACAACAATCTTATTCACCTCCCTCAAATCGATAATGAACCTGTAAACTCGTGTATCAGTGTCTCTTTTCAGAATCGGAAGAATCGGACTGTTGCAAACAGTAAATGGCACTTCTTCAACAACCCCAACTTGGATCAAATCATGTACAATTCGTATGAGTGCTTCTTCACCCGTCTGTGAAATCCTGTATTGCGGCAAACGGGGTAACACAGCTCCCTCCTTGACACTAATCTGAACTGGTGGGATAACCATCTTACCCACATCAGTGTCTGAGGTTGCCCACAGAGATTCAAGAAGTGAGGCTAGTGCAATATCTTCTTTAACAAGACAAATTCTTTCAGGCTCGGAGTGATTATCATTTAAAATGACACGCACTCCTTCAGTAGAACATCATATTGTGGCTCTAAAATACTTCAGCATGTCAAGACCCACAATATTGTCTGGTGTGTTTGGGGAAAGCAAAAACGGGCATGGAGCACTAAATTTATCAACATAAAATGTAAGTGGTTGTGACAATGGGCTAAGGGAAGGTGTTCCATCGAAACCTATCGAAGTAATAGTCGTGCCAGGGGAGCCCTCGGAACCAATTGTTTAGACAGAGCGCTACGAGTAGCTTCTGTATCAACCAGAAACCGATCAGTAGAACCCAAAACATGTGCTGTAACATAGGGACCCGTCTGATCTACTGGAACTTCAACTGATTCCTTACCCCATCCTAGGCAATCCTATGCATGAGCAGAATCGTAAAGATCAGGCTGGACATAATCCGACATTTGATATTGATTTGGTCTATCAAAAGTGTTTTGGCTATTCTGTGGTCGTACATTTGTATCAAATCGGGCACGATCATTCACATTTCCCCCAGGTCCCGAAAACCCTGACCGATTTCTCATTTGGCCCCGTCCCTGAGAATTCTGCTGGGCGCGCAACAATGGGCAATCAAGCATCCAATGGCCAAACTGCTTACAATACGCACATTGATTATTGGACAAATTCGTACGAGTGTAGGGGGTATTGAAAGATCCTCGTCCACCTCTATCGTAATTCCTATCGTGGCCTCTATCATAACCTCTAGAGGGCGGACCGTAAACCTGGGCCAACATAACTTTTGTTTTTAACTCTTTAGATTTCTTATCCTCGTTACCCTTGGCTTCTAATTCTTGACGCTCATAATATTGAGCCATCGTTAAAAGAGATGCTGGAGAGGATGTAGTCCAAGAACTTTCACTAGCTTTTAGGCGGCTGGCTATCCCTGGTAACAGATTTGTGACATATTTATCAACAAACAAATGCCTGCCGGTATCATCTGTTAAAGACTGACCACTAAAATCATGAAAAGCTTCCTCAAAGCGTGTAACGAAATCAGAAACTGATTCATCTGTCTTTTGTTTACACGATGCTAAAACAGTCCAATCAATCTTTTTAGGGGGGATAACTGTTTTAAGTTTAGTAAAAATTGCTTCAGGAAGATCTAATATTAACTGATGTGGCTTTTGGGCGGGCTCTCTATCCGCATCTATTCGTTCCAAATCTTTCCATTCGGCACCAAGAATAGCACGGTCATCAATTTTACGAAGAGTCCTCCACATATCTGGGGGCAGGATTAAACCGAAAAATAAATCTATATCACATAGGGTCATAGTACAAGAATTTAAGGCGCCTTCAACTTCCTCATAAAAGGCGGCTGGATTTTTACGCGGATCAGGCAACGCTGCTTTAAGCGCCATTACATCTGCTCTATTGTGTATACCCAATTATAAATAAAATATCCTTTAGAATCAACAGAATTTTTATCGTCACTATCACCCGCTCCTTTAGGAGGAACAGACCAGGGCGCGGCTTCCCGCATAGGTCTCATGTCAACAGGTATTATCTTATCTGTTACGAAGATAGGAGACTGCGACCCTCCAGGCGGATTGGGCTGTGGAGTGGCGGCCGCAATCTTTTTCTGCTCCTTCAGGTGGAACGCCTCATTTCGTAATTTGATTAATCGTCTAAGTCAAAGTTAAAAGCATACTTTATTCGATTACTTAAAATCATAAAAGCAATTACATCACATGTATAAAAAAACAGTTCATATGTAAGAACAGTTCTTACATTTAAAAAAAAAAACAGTTTCATATATTTACATCGGCTGGAGCATTTCATCTTTAGAGGAAATAGTTTGCAATTAGAAATACGTATTAGACATTTAGCGTCAATTTTTTAGACATAATACGCATAGCTGCGACCAAGAAGCTTGCGACCCCATATATTACTCTAGTGCTACCCAGGAGTTGTAGGTAGCAGAGTGCAGGCTGAACTTGTGTAAAGCCTGCTACTCTCAAAATTGGAACTAAAAACTGTTTCCTACAGTCTTCATAGTGGCCACAAAACATGATAAAGTGCAACAGTGTTTGATCTGAAAAATTATCACAGTTACAGGGGATAGATGAATCTAATTTTCCCCAAACTGGATAGTTCCCCAAGGAATACTGGATGATGTTAAGTCTAAATCTCACAAGGAGGTTACGATGGAAGGGTCGTGTAATGATATTCAAATAGGGTTCCATTTTTGGGGTAGTCTGCAAGATGTAATTAGCTCTGACTCCCGGTTTCTGAACCTCTACTACCTCCCGTTCCAGCTCCGCTTGGACCACAACATTTTCCTTGATACATGCAACATCGCCCTTCTTAATCGAGCTCGGAGTGGTGTACAAATCAGGCCTCCCTAGTTTATAAAAAGTATGTTTAATATACATTAACCATGGGATTTTATTAACTTTATCCAGTGCCATGCAATCTTTAATGATGGAGTGATTTAAACTAATTTCCGAGTTCAGCCAGGTCTTCGCCCAGCAGATTAGTGGTGCCATCTGCAACTGATCACTGATAAAACCAAGACCCAGCTCTGTATGCACTGAAAGTACTGGGGTAGATTGAGGTACCACTAACAGAGATCTAAGAAATTTATTTTCCACCACCTGAAGTTTACTTTGTGGTAAAAAAAACAAATGGAAGCACCGTACTTAGCTATAGAAAGGCATTTTGATTTGTAGACTGTCAGCAGGGCTTCTATTGGGCGTGATCACAACCGTTTTGCAAAGCTCAATAGAGCAGAAGTTGATCTGATGACAGCTATGCCTTTAGCATTAAGTAGTGGCCTCCCGGTGCCCCGTTTCGTCAAAAATGACGCCCAAATAAGTAAAAACCGGGACTCTAGAGATCTTTTCCCCATTGCAATGAAACTTTCTTATTTTTGCTGTTTTTGGGCGTTTCCCCGCTACCATGACATGCGATTTTTTGTTATTTATCTGTAGGTCCAAGGAGGCCATACATTCCCCAAAATCATCCAAGAGTCTCTGCAGCCCTACCCCAGTGCGGGCCAGTAGGACTGCGTCATTCGCGTAGAGGAGTACTGGGACTACATAGTCCCCCACGCGTGGAACATCTGGTGTAGACCCTTTTAAGGTTGTTTCAAGGGAGTTTATGTAAAGGATGA
The DNA here is from genome assembly GCF_964261635.1 of Lissotriton helveticus. Classification (NCBI taxonomy): domain Eukaryota; kingdom Metazoa; phylum Chordata; class Amphibia; order Caudata; family Salamandridae; genus Lissotriton; species Lissotriton helveticus. The sequence goes on from NC_136060.1 coordinate 373,429,905, forward strand.
ATAGGAGGGGTGCCAAAATGCCCCCCTGCCTGACACCTCGTTTTGATCTAAAGGAGCTAGTACCTCCTCCCTCGCTGTTGGTTCTGATCGAAGCTCGCAGGTCTTGGTGCAGGGTCGCTAAGAATCTTACCAAGGGCAGGTCTATCCCTATATTAATTAAAATAGTCCAAAGTTTTGTATGATTGACCAGATCGAAGGCCGATGATAGGTCCATAAAGGCCATGTATAACAAACCCTCCTTAGCCACAGTATATTTGCTAATTAACATGTGGAGGTTAAGGCATTGATCGAGAGTACCCCTTTTGGCCCTGAACCCATATTGTAGTTCGGAAAGGACCCTCCTCTTCTCCAGGTATTCTCCGAGTCTCTGCAGGATGACTCTGCCCAAGATTTTAACGGCAGAGTCAATCAGAGAGATCGGCCTGTAACAGGCAGGATCAGATCTTGATCCTTTTTTGAACACAGGTATAATGGAAGAGGTGGCCCAAGACAAAGGAAACTCCGATGTAATTGTGGAGTTAAACACATTTGTAAGCGTCTTAGTCCAAAACTCCAATGGGTTCCTATAGAGGTCGCGTCGTCTACCTGGGAAAAAACAAAAGAACCAGCACATAGCTGTTTACAATCATTTGCTATATCATTAGGTTCTAAGACTGGAGAGTTTTTTCAAAACATTGCTACAACTTCATCAGCAAATGTCTCAGTAAAATTTATCTGCTCCTTTTCTGACCAATCTTTCATAATAGCTAAAAGTTCAGGAGCAGAATTAGTGCTACGTAGTGCTATACGAGCAGCTTGTCTAAGTTCGTCCAAACGCGCAGTAGTCAACATGGATCGAGTGTCCCGCGCTTTTCGTTGATCTGCGAAAAAATTCCCATCGCCTTCGGTCGGAGCAGACGGAACGGCATACGGAGGTGGAGGTCGATCTAATAACAAAAAATCATCTTGCGGTTTATTAAGGACAGGATAGAGAGGCTGTCGGACAGGATATTGGCCAGATACCTGCAACCTATGTTCTTTCTCCTCTCGCTCCTTTAACTCTCTCACTTCTTTCTTTCTCAACTCCAGCGCTTTCTCATACACATTCTTTCGCTGTTCCTTATCCATCAACGCTTGCTCACGCTTCTCTTGCTGTCGTACTTCTTTTTCCCACATTCGCAAACTTTCAAACATATCACGTCTAGACCTTCGCTCATACATACATCGTGCCACATACTCAACCTTTCGCGCATCAAATGACCCATGCAGTGGCCACCGTAACTCAGGGTCCTTTTTGGTATATTTATGCCACAACGTGCTGTACATTATGGCAGAAAGACCACACTTCACATACATATCTCTATTAGGCGTCCCTTCTGGGGGAGCCGGCTGCTATTCCTCAAGTCGTAAACTGGTACCATTACAAAAGCAGCACAACCTGCGAAGTGTGTGCTAAAAACAGGCATGCCAAAAATAATGCAAGATATGCAGTATTATACGTAAAGTAGCGCTTAAGGTACTTTCTTAGTACGTTGCGCCGTTCAAATCAAATAGTTGAAGAAAAATCTTCACATTACCTGCCTATATGAGTTGCAACACATATATTCATACAAAATTCCAAATACCAAATTCCAAATACAAAATTCCAAATACCAAATTAGACTAGTCTATTCCAAATACAAATATGCCACAGTAAGTGTTCCTAAAACTACCTTTACCATACAAGGGCATCCAAAACCTACAATAGGTGCCGCAAAACGTTTCTTAACAATCATAGGCTGTCCAGTTTCCAACTGCCAAGTTCTAAATTCGACCAAACGGTCACTGCACGGCAGACCAACATAAGAGATCTCAGTCGGGGACAGGCGCCGCCTGGATGGTCAGATCGGAAAGAAGGGAAGAACCGCCTCGGGTGCCAAGACTCAGGTCTCCTCTGGCAGCGATCGTGTCCTCAGCGAGGTTCCGAACCTTCGTCACAACCAATCCTTCGGGCATCCGAGTCGCCAATGAGCCCCACGTGTCGGGCGCCAATTTGTCGTGCGGGCCTCAGCCAGACCCGCTAGTGCAAGGGGTTCGCCCTTCTCAGCACGAAGTCCTCAGACCCAATTGAAAGAAGTTGGCACAGAAACTGGAAAATACAAAACATAACGTTTATTACACCTCATGAGGTGGTGCTACAATTCAAACAGTACCCTTCGGCATTGCAAGAAGTAGCACCAAGGGCTAAAGACACATGGTTTATTTATACCCACACAGGGGCTCAAAAGAAGGCGGTACAAAGCACAAGAGCACATTTTATGTACATATAAGGCAGTATCGAGAAGCACGATCGATCAGTGGGAGGAGCTAACAGTCTTAGGGTCTCGGCTAACACATTCCAATCTAGGGCTAATCACTAACAGATGTGGACCCTAACGGTCAGCGGAAAAACAAGGGGACGCTAATAATAGCCTGTTGCCGGGCAGATTCAAAGGCCATGAGCAGAAAGATAGGACAACGCACACAAAATGGCTGCCATGAATACAAAATGGAGTCCGTTAAATGTCAAGATAACGGCTAGAACTAAGATGTCTTTCGCTAACGCTCAACCTAATCGCTGTTAGATTACAACACTCCTATGCCCGCGGCGCACTGATATGGGTGAGGCCAGGGACTCCCTTTGAAGTGGAACACTCCTACATTGCCAAGGAAGGCAGATTTGTAGTAGTGGAGGGACGGCTAGACGGGCGCCCTGTAGTACTGGCATCGATATTCGCCCCTAACACAGACCAACAGGGTTTTTTTGCACAACTCTCTACTGTCCTATCTCCTTGGCATGGGTCCCCCTGGATATTGGGCGGTGATTATCATTGCATCCGACCACTCGTTCTCTTAAACACTGACTATAAAATATTGGCGTCTACTTTGGCGCAGAGACTGGCCCCCTTCACACCCACACTGGTACACGTTGACCAGAACGGTTTTGTGCCCACACGGAGCACCTCGCACAACATCCGCCGATTATTTAGAATGCAAGAATATGCAGTGCAACAATGGCCAAGGTCGGGTGCTTGGTGCTTGATTTAGAAAAAGCTTTTGACTCCGTGGAATGGCCTTACCTTAGGGCGGTATTACAGAAGTATGAGCTTGGAGATGCCGTTATAGATATGGTCAACTTGTTGTACCAGACACCCACAGTGCGGGTCCGCACTGGTGGACTGTTGTCTGACGCCATCAGGGTCCGGAGAGGCACAAGGCAGGGTTGTCCCCTGTCACCGTTGCTCTTCTCACTGGCAATTGAGCCACTGGCAGAACTATTAAGGGAGCAGAGTGCGGATTGGGGTATCCCCTTGGTGGACAGAATCCATGCGGTCTCCTTGTATGCAGACAATCTGCTTTTATATGTTAAGGATCTCACTTACGTGCCACAGGCGCTAACGGACACCTTTTGCACCTTTGCAGCCCTCTCAGGAATCAAGGTCAACTGGGGCAAGTCCGGGGTGTACTCCTTCAGCCCAGACATGCAGGAATGCGAGGTGCGACTTGGCCGAGTACAGCTAACCTGGCACCCTACCACGTTCAGATATCTGGGTATCCATATCTACCGATCTCACATGGACATATTAGAGGGTAACCTGGTCAGAGCTATTTCCTCTTTACAAACACAAATGTCCTTTTGGAAAACGCTCCCCCTCAATGTGCCCAGCCGGGCAACCCTAACGAAAATGATAGTATTACCAAGGTTACTATATTATTATTCCAACATACCGGTGTATGTCCCGACGTGCATCTTTCGAGAACTGGAAACCATGGTCAGAGCTCTCATTTGGAACGCCGGTAGACCCCGAGTAGCGTTGACGAAACTTTACGCACCGGTGGCCACGGGGGGATTAGCGGTTCCCAATCAGGAACTCTATTACTTAGCAGCGCAGCTACAGTGGGTGGTTGGATGGCTGAGTGGGAAGTGTCTGACTGACACGACCTGCGACACCTCAACTCTGACCCATACACAGATCCTCACCCTATTTCACCCCCTAGCCAAGACACCTTGCCCGGCACAATTACACTTAGCAGTGGCTCACAAGTGCTATGCACGTAGCTTGCGGCTCATGCGAGCGGTGACGCCCTATGCTCCAGCACTCCCTTTGTTGGGTACTCCCAGAGATGGAGGGGTTGTAACTATGACTACTCTGGAACGATGGACACAAGCCGGGGCTGAGTTGTACACAGATGGCGCTCTGCTCCCATTTGATAGGCTGGCAGCAGCCACGGACTTACCTGCCGGGCAAATTCTACTACATGCATCTTTAATACGCACGTATACAAAGGCCTGGGGAGATATAACCGAGGAACTGCAGACTCGTTTACTGGTGCAATATTTACACGTCATGGGGAATGGATCCCATGTGATCCATTGGTTAGCGCAAGCACTGTTGTTACACACGGTTAGCACCCTCCAACCATTGAGAGACAAATGGGCAGCAGACAGGGGCAGAGACTGGACAGATAAGGAATGGGCAAGGATACTGGAAGGGCCCACTAATATCCCACGCAACTCGCGTTTCAAGACTATCCAATTTTACATAATACACAGAGCGTATTTGTCACCAGACAAAATTAACCAATATTTTGCAACTGACATGTCCATGTGCCCACGATGCTCATTGACGAGTGCGAACATCCTTCATATGCTCTGGGCTTGTCCTAGGCTGCTGACAAACTGGCACGGCATAACAATGCTGTTAACGAAAGGGGCTGGCGTGGAGCTGCCGCACACGTGGGAGGCCTGCTTGCTTGGCTTATATAAAGGGACGAAATATAATAAAGTCCATGCTAGATTCTGGGATTTAGGACTCATTACAGCCAATAGACTTCTCACCAAGCATTGGAAGAGCAGGGATCCACCGCACATCCAGCATTGGCGCACCTCCTTTAATAGCTGGGCGGTAGCGGGAAGCGTAACCCTTCACAGGGAGGAAACAGCGAGATTGAGGGCTATCCCAATAGCACAACCCTGGGATGATACCTTGAAATCCTTCCACCAGGCGTGTCTTGAGCAGGGAGTCACCTAGGCGCCCGTTTTGCTGGACCCCTTTGGAATGACGAACGGGAGGGAGAGTGATACACTTATGGGAGGGAGTCTGGTCCCAGACTACAACAGAATGTCATGCTCACGATACAAGATACGGCTCACACGCCATTAACAATTGACTTCGACCCGTCCCCTGCACGCGATACCAGATGCCAATAATCTACAACAAAGCATTGATGATATGCCCACCTCCGCCCCCACTTCGTTACTCCCACAATTGGGATCAGTAACACACACCAATAGTCACGTTTGAATGAATTGCCTGCCTGCTCACCTTTTAGACTTCTCCTAGAATAATGCTTTTATTTTTCTTTCCTTTTTCACTGTTATTGGCCCTTTTATCAGTCTTTACATTTGTTTTCCCCCCCAGTTGACCAAGTTAGTGGTGTCCCGACGAGTTCATTAGCGGACACGATGGTTAAATTGTTTGAAAAGCACCGTGTTGAACGTACTACATTTGTTCCCTGATTGGTTCGCAATACTCACACCTAAACTTGAGGGGCCACTCCACATGACGAGCCTCCTAGGCATGATCAGTAAAGAACATAAATGTCACACACGCATGATGCTGTGTCTTAAAATGACACGCTCATATGATATGAGCCACATCTGTAGCCGATCCAGATGACAGCCTGCTCTTTGACACCCCACTGGGCATACAACTGTTGCACCCGATGGGCCATAGCTTTGCGACATGTACCGTCAACTCAGTTCCTGGGCACCATCTTCCTCCCCGCCAATGACCCATTGCTCTGTGAAGATGGGAAACACTCTTAGATTGGTAACAGTATATTAACTGTCTGATCTACTGGAACTTCAACTGATTCCTTATCCCATCCTAGGCAATCCTATGCATGAGCAGAATCGTGAAGATCAGGCTGGACATAATCAGACATTTGATATTGATTTCGTCTATCAAAAGTGTTTTGGCTATTCTGTGGTCGTACATTTGTATCAAATCGGGCACGATCATTCACATTTCCCCTAGGTCCCGAAAACCCTGAACGATTTCTCATTTGGGCCCGTCCCCGAGAATTCTGCTGGGCGCGCAACAATGGGCAATCAAGCATCCAATGGCCAAACTGCTTACAATACGCACATTGATTATTGGACAAATTCGTACGAGTGTAGGGGGTATTGAAAGATCCTCGTCCACCTCTATTGTAATTCCTATCGTGGCCTCTATCATAACCTCTAGAGGGCGGACCGTAAACCTGGGCCAACATAACTTTTGTTTTTAACTCTTTAGATTTCTTATGCTCGTTACCCTTGGCTTCTAATTCTTGACGCTCATAATATTGAGCCATCGTTAAAAGAGATGCTGGAGAGGATGTAGTCCAAGAACTTTCACTAGCTTTTAGGCGGCTGGCTATCCCTGGTAACAGATTTGTGACATATTTATCAACAAACAAATGCCTGCCGGTATCATCTGTTAAAGACTGACCACTAAAACCATGAAAAGCTTCCTCAAAGCGTGTACAGAAATCAGAAACTGATTCATCTGTCTTTTGTTTACACGATGCTAAAAACAGTCCAATCAATCTTTTTAGGGGGATAACTGTTTTAAGTTTAGTCAAAATTGCTTCAGGAAGATCTAATATTAACTGATGTGGCTTTTGGGCGGGCTCTCTATCCGCATCTATTTGTTCCAAATCTTTCCATTCGGCACCAAGAATAGCACGGTCATCAATTTTACGAACAGTCCTCCACATATCTGGGGGCAGAATTAAACCAAAAAATAAATCTATATCACATAGGGTCATAGTACAAGAATTTAAGGCTCCTTCAACTTCCTCATAAAAGGCGGCTGGATTTTTACGCGGATCAGGCAACGCTGCTTTAAGGGCCATTACATCTGCTCTATTGTGCATACCCAATTATAAATAAAATATCCTTTAGAATCAGCAGAATTGTTATCGTCACTATCACCCGCTCCTTTAGGAGGAACAGACAAGGACGCGGCTTCCCGCATAGGTCTCATGTCAACAGGTATTATCTTATCTGTTACGAAGATAGGAGACTGCGACCCTCCGGGCGTATTGGGCTGTGGAGTGGCGGCCGCAATCTTTTTCTGCTCCTTCAGGTGGAACGCCTCATTTCGTAATTTGATTAATCGTCTAAGTCAAAGTCAAAAGCATACTTTATTCGATTACTTAAAATCATAAAAGCAATTACATCACATGTATAAAAAAACAGTTCATATGTAAGAACAGTTCTTACATTTTAAAAAAACAGTTTCATATATTTACATCGGCTGGAGCATTTCATCTTTAGAGGAAATAGTTTGCATTTAGAAATACATATTAGACATTTAGCGTCAATTTTTTAGACTTAATACGCATAGCTGCGACCAAGAAGCTTGCGACCTCATTTATTACTCTAGTGCTACCCAGGAGTTGTAGGTAGCAGAGTGCAGGCTGAACTTGTGTAAAGCCTGCTTCTCTCAGAATTGGAACTAAAAACTGTTTCCTACAGTCTTCATAGTGGCCACAAAACATGATAAAGTGCAACAGTGTTTGATCTGAAAAATTATCACAGTTACAGGGGATAGATGAATCTAATTTTCCCCAAACTGGATAGTTCCCCAAGGAACCCTGGATGATGTTAAGTCTAAATCTCACAAGGAGGTTACGATGGAAGGGTCGTGTAACGATATTCAAATAGGGTTCCATTTTTGGGGTAGTCTGCAAGATGTAATTAGCTCTGACTCCCGGTTTCTGAACCTCTACTACCTCCCGTTCCAGCTCCGCTTGGCCCACAAAATTTTCCTTGATACATACAACATCGCCCTTCTTAATCGAGCTCAGAGCGGTGTACAAATCAGGCCTCCCTAGTTTATAAAAAGTATGTTTAATATACATTAACCATGGGATTTTATTAACTTTATCCAGTGCCATGCAATCTTTAATGATGGAGTGATTTAAACTAATTTCCGAGTTCAGCCAGGTCTTCGCCCAGCAGATTAGTGGTGCCATCTGCAACTGATCACTGATAAAACCAAGACCCAGCTCTGTATGCACTGAAAGTACTGGGGTAGATTGAGGTACCACTAACAGAGATCTAAGAAATTTATTTTCCACCACCTGAAGTTTACTTTGTGGTAAAAAAAACCAAATGGAAGCACCGTACTTAGCTATAGAAAGGCATTTTGATTTGTAGACTGTCAGCAGGGCTTCTATTGGGCGTGATCCCAACCGTTTTGCAAAGCTCAATAGAGCAGAAGTTGATCTGATGACAGCTATGCCTTTAGCATTAAGTTGTGGCCTCCAGGTGCCCCTTTCGTCAAAAATGACACCCAAATAAGTAAAAACCGGGACTCTAGAGATCTCTTCCCCATTGCAATGAAACTTTCTTATTTTTGCTGTTTTTGGGCGTTTCCCCGCTACCATGACATGCGATTTTTTGTTATTTATCTGTAGGTCCAAGGAGGCCATAAATTCCCCCAAATCATCCAAGAGTCTCTGCAGCCCTACCCCAGTGTGGGCCAGTAGGACCGCGTCATCCGCGTAGAGGAGTACTGGGACTACATAGTCCCCCACACGTGGAACATCTGGTGTAGACGCTTTCAAGGTTGTTTCAAGGGAGTTTATGTAAAGGGTGAATAGGAGGGGTGCCACAATGCACCCCTGCCTGACACCTCGTTTCGATCTAAAGGAGCTAGTACCTCCTCCCTCGCTGTTGGTTCTGATCGAAGCTCACAGGTCTTGGTGCAGGGTCGCTAAGAATCTTACCAAGGGCGGGTCTATCCCTATATTAATTAAAATAGTCCAAAGTTTTGTACGATTGACCAGATCGAAGGCCGATTATAGGTCCATAAAGGCCATGTATAACAAACCCTCCTTAGCCACAGTATATTTGCGAATTAACATGTGGAGGTTAAGGCATTGATCGAGAGTACCCCTTTTGGCCCTGAACCCATATTGTAGTTCGGAAAGGACCCTCCTCTCCTCCAGGTATTCTCCGAGTCTCTGCAGGATGACTCTGCCCAAGATTTTAACGGCAGAGTCAATCAGAGAGATCGGCCTGTAACAGGCAGGATCAGATCTTGATCCTTTTTTGAACACAGGTATAATGGAAGAGGTGGCCCAAGACAAAGGAAACTCCGATGTAATTGTGGAGTTAAACACATTTGTAAGTGTCTTAGTCCAAAACTCCAATGGGTTCCTATAGAGGTCGCGGCGTCTACCTGGGAAAAAACAAAAGAACCATCACATAGCTGTTTAAGATCATTTGCTATATCATTAGGTTCTAAGACTGGAGAGTTTTTTCCAAACATTTCTACAACTTCATCAGCAAATGTCTCAGTAAACTATATCTGCTCCTTTTCTGACCAATCTTTCATAATAGCTAAAAGATCAGGAGCAGAATTAGTGCTACGTAGTGCTATACGAGCAGCTTGTCTAAGTTCGGCCAAACGCGCAGTAGTCAACATGGATCGAGTGTCCCGCGCTTTTCGTTGATCTGCGTCAGAATCCCCATCGCCTTCGGATGGAACGGCATACGGAGCTCGATCTGATAACAAAAAATCATCTTGCGGTTTATTAAGGACAGGATAGAGAGGCTGTCGGACAGGATATTGGCCAGATACCTGCAACCTATGTTCTTTCTCCTCTCGCTCCTTTAACTCTCTCACTTCTTTCTTTCTCAACTCCAGCGCTTTCTCATACACATTCTTTCACTGTTCCTTATCAATCACCGCTTGCTCACGCTTCTCTTGCTGTCGTACTTCTTTTTCCCACATTCGCAAACTTTCTTTTTTTTTTTTTTAAAACCTTTATTGAAACTTGCAAAGTATTACATGCGCAGGCCCACAACCACAGGGGCCGGCCGCAAGCGTATCAAATGAATCAGGATGTAGAAACAAGAACACGACCGAAAAAAGCAATATCAGATACGTCATGTGTGAGTGCGCACTGCAAAGCATAAGGATAATTGAGGTTTTCGTTTTTTTAAAAGTTATGTAGAGTAGGAACGGCTGCAGGAGCAATGGCGTCACACCACATAATAAAATAAGAAGAGGTAAGGGGGGGACGTACCCCGCAGAGCAAACAGAATTAGTTGATGAACCACACAGTTGTCAAAACAATACAGTCGCCGAGGCGGACCTAGAGCAAAAACAATACGACATCAATCAATAAAGCAGAGCACCATTCTGAAAACTCGCCCCCCAGTAACCTAAAAGCATAGTTGAGTGTAGAAGCCTTATAAAAAGGGAAAAAGGGAAAGAAAGACAGCCAACCCTACTAAAGAGGTAAAGAACCCTCCCAGAGACAGACGGAAAAAGAAGAAAGGGACCATAGAACAAAACAAACTAAAATAACAAACCCCCCCCACACCCGCCACCCTACACCACTGTAATGGCTACGGCCTACCCCACTAACAGCGTGCCTGTCGCCCAGGAACTGCCCCAAAGGAGAGGGAAAGAAAAGAGAAAGCGGAGGAGGAGAAAGCGGACACACTCCCGGACTCCCATGCCCACCGCCAACAGCAACCACCCGGAGACACAATAAAACCAATATTCAGCAATTATACAAACCAGTCACGGTAGGATAAATAACAGCCACCCAATTCCCATCACAATATAGGCACAACCCCGGCATTAAGAAAAGCTATTATATCGGAACCCAGCGATAAAGTTCAGCCCTGGCCAGTACGGTCCGTCCTAAGAGTCCTTGCCACTCGAGCCGCCATTTTGATGGAAAAGGCAGAGCGTCCATAAAAGTTCTTTGCAGCATAAGAGGATCGAAAACAGGATAAAAGTACATGGCTCGAACTAGGAAAGATATCCAAGAACAGCGAGCATCCGAAACCATCAGCAAGTAACTCGTGGCCACATGGAAGTTTGTCCATAGAAGTGATGGGTGGCAGCAGGGTCAGGCAAAAGACACTAGTGAGAAGCACGGGCTGGCTAGCCGGCAATAGGGGACCGTCGAGAATCATAAAGTCCGGGCGATGCACAGGGACCCCGACCTCTGAGATGCCATGCATCGCTGGTACCATCTCCAGCTGGAGACCAAACGAGGTGTCGTCCTCAGGTGCCAGGATACCGTCCACTTTCACCATCAGTGTCCGGAACACAGCGACTGTGTGCGAATGGAGCGCCCCAATGGCGGCCACAACGGCCCGTAGTGATGGCATGCCCTCCGTCCGCTCCATCTCCTCTCGGTAGGTGACAGAGCCGGGTTCGGACCCCGGAGGCCGGCTGCTCCGGAGTCACAGGCCACGTAAATCTGATCACAAATAATGGGCGCTCCTCGTCTTATAGAACACACCTTCGCCGTCAGGGAGGACCCAGCCCGTCGACCCCCACGGGGCAGAAAGGGCTCCGGGCGCCGGGCCTCCACCACAGCAGCCGGCGTGGCACGCTGGCGTGTCCCGGGTGTGGATCGTTCAAAGGATCGTCAGAAAAATCAACAATTCAGGCACTCTTCGGAAGACCGGGCTCAGTCCAGGTCTCACGGCCGATGTTGTTCAACTCCGACTCGGGTAGTCTAGAAATCGAGGCCCCGGCTTCAACACGATGTTAGGACGAGAATAGAAACACGGCGTATCTTCGTCAGCCGATAAGGTAGAAATCTCGGGATTGCACCTCTGGAAGCAGTAGACCTTCATAGACAAGAAAATCAGGTGTGCAGACAGGATGAAAGACAGGATAATCGAGCTGTTGGCGGAGGTCGACGGAGCCGGGAGCTTATGCGGCCATCTTGATTCGTAGCGTAGCTCCTCCCCCCCACATTCGCAAACTTTCAAACATATCACGTCTAGACCTTCGCTCATACATACATCGTTCCACATACTCAACCTTTCGCGCATCAAATGACCCATGCAGTGACCACCGTAACCCAGGATCCTTTTTGGTATATTTATGCCACAACGTGCTGTACATTATGGCAGAAAGACCAAACTTCACAGACATATCTCTATTAGGCGTCCCTTCTGGGGGAGCCGGCTGCGATTCCTCAAGTCGTAAACTGGTACCATTACAAAAGCAGCACAACCTTCGAAGTACGCTAAAAACAGGCATGCCAAAAATAATGCAAGATATGCAGTATTATACGTAAAGTAGCGCTTAAGGTACTTTCTTAGTACGTTGCGCCGTTCAAATCAAATAGTTGAAGAAAAATCTTCACATTACCTGCCTATATGAGTTGCAACACATATATTCATACAAAATTCCAAATACCAAATTCCAAATACAAAATTCCAAATACCAAATTAGACTAGTCTATTCCAAATACAAATATGCCACAGTAAGTGTTCCTAAAACTACCTTTACCATACAAGGGCATCCAAAACCTACAATAGGTGCCGCAAAACGTTTCTTAACAATCATAGGCTGCCCAGTTTCCAACTGCCAAGTTCTAAATTCGACCAAACGGTCACTGCACGGCAGACCAACATAAGAGATCTCAGTCGGGGACCGGCGCCGCCAGGATGGTCAGATCGGAAAGAAGGGAAGAACCGCCTCAGGTGCCAAGACTCGGGTCTCCTCTGGCAGCGATCGCGCCCTCAGCGAGGTTCCGAACCTTCGTCACGACCAATCCTTCGGGCATCCGAGTCGCCGATGAGCCCCCGTGTCGGGTGCCAATTTGTCGTGCGGGCCTCAGCCAGACCCGCTAGTGCAAGGGGTTCGCCCTTCTCAGCACAAAGTCCTCAGACCCAATTGAAAGAAGTTGGCACAGAAACTGGAAAATACAAAACATAATGTTTATTACACCTCATGAGGTGGTACTACAATTCAAACAGTACCCTTTGGCATTGCAAGAAGTAGCACCAAGGGCTAAAGACACATGGTTTATTTATACCCACACAGGGGCTCAAAAGAAGGCGGTACAAAGCACAAGAGCACATTTTATGTACATATAAGGCAATATCGAGAAGCACGTTCGATCAGTGGCAGGAGCTAACAGTCTTAGGGTCTCGGCTAACACATTCCAATCTAGGGCTAATCACTAACAGATGTGGACCCTAACGGTCATCGGAAAAACAAGGGGACGCTAATAATAGCCTGTTGCCGGGCAGATTCAAAGGCCATGAGCAGAAAGATAGGACAACGCACATGGTCGACACGAGGTAGCGTGTGGCAGACAAAATGGCTGCCATGAATACAAAATGGAGTCCGTTAAATGTCAAGATAACGGCTAGAACTAAGATGTCTTTCGCTAACGCTCAACCTAATCGCTGTTAGATTACAACACTCCTATGCCCGCGGCACACTGATATGGGTGAGGCCAGGGACTCCCTTTGAAGTGGAACACTCCTACATTGGCAAGGAAGATTTGTAGTAGTGGAGGGACGGCTAGACGGGCGCCCTGTAGTACTGGCATCGATATTCGCCCCTAACACAGACCAACAGGGGTTTTTTGCACAACTCTCTACTGTCCTATCCCCTTGGCATGGGTCCCCCTGGATATTGGGTGGTGATTATCATTGCATCCGACCACTCGCTCTCTTAAACACTGACTATAAAATATTGGCGTCTACTTTGGCGCAGAGACTGGCCCCCTTCACACCCACACTGGTACACGTTGACCAGAACGGTTTTGTGCCCACACGGAGGACCTCGCACAACATCCGCCGATTATTTAGAATGCAAGAATATGCAGTGCAACAATGGCCAAGGTCGGGGTGCTTAGTGCTTGATTTAGAAAAAGCTTTTGACTCAGTGGAATGGCCTTACCTTAGGGCGGTATTACAGAAGTATGAGCTTGGAGATGCCGTTATAGATATGGTCAACTTGTTGTACCAGACAACCACAGTGCGGGTCCTCACCCGTGGACTGTTGTCTGACGCCATCATGGTCCGGAGAGGCACAAGGCAGGGTTGTCCCCTGTCACCGTTGCTCTTCTCACTGGCAATGGAGCCACTTGCAGAACTATTAAGGGAGCAGAGTGCGGATTGGGGTATCCCCTTGGTGGACAGAATCCATGCGGTCTCCTTGTATGCAGACAATCTGCTTTTATATGTTAAGGATCTCACTTACGTGCCACAGGCGCTAACGGACACCTTTTGCACCTTTGCATCCCTCTCAGGAATCAAGGTCAACTGGGGCAAGTCCGGGGTGTACTCCTTCAGCCCAGACATGCAGGAATGCGAGGTGCAACTTGGCCGAGTACAGCTAACCTGGCACCCTACCACGTTCAGATATCTAGGTATCCATATCTACCGATCTCACATGGACATATTAGAGGGTAACCTGGTCAGAGCTATTTCCTCTTTACAAACACAAATGTCCTTTTGGAAAACGCTCCCCCTCAATGTGCCCAGCCGGGCAACCCTAACGAAAATGATAGTATTACCAAGGCTACTATATTATTATTCCAACATATGTCCCGACGTGCATCTTTCGAGAACTGGAAACCATGGTCAGAGCTCTCATTTGGAACGCCGGTAGACCCCGAGTAGCGTTGACGAAACTTTACGCACCGGTGGCCACGGGGGGATTAGCGGTTCCCAATCAGGAACTCTATTACTTAGCAGCGCAGCTACAGTGGGTGGTTGGATGGCTGAGTGGGAAGTGTCTGACTGACACGACCTCCGACACCTCAACTCTGACCCATACACAGATCCTCACCCTATTTCACCCCCTAGCCAAGACACCTTGCCCGGCACAATTACACTTAGCAGTGGCTCACAAGTGCTATGCACGTAGCTTGCGGCTCACGCGAGCGGTGACGCCCTATGCTCCTGCACTCCCTTTGTTGGGTACTCCCAGAGATGGAGGGGTTGTAACTATGACTACTCTGGAACGATGGACACAAGCCGGGGTAGACACGATTGCTGAGTTGTACACAGATGGCGCGCTGCTCCCATTTGATAGGCTGGCAGCGGCCACGGACTTACCTGCAGGGCAATTTCTACTACATGCATCTTTAATACGCACGTATACAAAGGCCTGGGGAGATATAACCGAGGAACTGCAGACTCACTTACTGGTGCAATATTTACACGTCATGGGGAATGGATCCCATGTGATCCATTGGTTAGCGCAAGCACTGTTGTTACACACGGTTAGCACCCTCCAACCATTGAGAGACAAATGGGCAGCAGACAGGGGCAGAGACTGGACAGATAAGGAATGGGCAAGGATACTGGAAGGGCCCACTAATATCCCATGCAACTCGCGGTTCAAGACTATCCAATTTTACATAATACACAGAGCGTATTTGTCACCAGACAAAATTAACCAATATTTCGCAACTGACACGTCCATGTGCCCACGATGCTCATTGACGAGTGCGAACATCCTTCATATGCTCTGGGCTTGTCCTAGGCTGCTGACAAACTGGCACGGCATAACAATGCTGTTAACGAAAGGGGCTGGCGTGGATCTGCCGCACACGTGGGAGGCATGCTTGCTTGGCTTATATAAAAGGACGAAACATAATAAAGTCCATGGTAGATTCTGGGATTTAGGACTCATTACAGCCAAGAGACTTCTCACCAAGCATTGGAAGAGCAGGGACCCACCGCACATCCAGCATTGGCACACCTCCTTTAATAGCTGGGCGGTAGCGGAAAGCGTATCCCTTCACAGGGAGGAAACAGCGAGATTGAGGGCTATCCCAATAGCACAACCCTGGGATGATACCTTGAAATCCTTCCACCAGGCGTGTCTTGAGCAGGGAGTCACCTAGGCGCCCGTTTTGCTGGACCCCTTTGGAATGACGAACGGGAGGGAGAGTGATACACTTATGGGAGGGGGTCTGGTCCCAGACTACAACAGAATGTCATGCTCACGATACAAGATACGGCTCACACGCCATTAACAATTGACTTCGACCCGTCCCCTGCACGCGATACCAGATGCCAATAATCTACAACAAAGCATTGATGATATGCCCACATCCGCCCCCCACTTCGTTACTCCCACAATTGGGATCAGAAACACACACCAATAGTCACATTTGAATGAATTGCCTGCCTGCTCACCTTTTAGACTTCTCCTAGAATAATGCTTTTATTTTTATTTCCTTTTTCACTGTTATTGGCCCTTTTTAGGTCGAAGCACGACCTGCATTCAATGCGTAAGCATTGATTGCAGTCTGCTTCGACAACTAATGTCACCCGTTTTTGGGAATGTGGACAGGAGAGGGTGCACGAGCGCAGATCTGCTCAGTTTTGACCTCGTGAGCGCGCACGGCGCCGTGCCCCTCTCCTGCCTCATTCCCTTGCGCAAACACTCTACACTCACGCATGCGCACATACACAGACATACACAGGCACACACACACTGCATACACACACGCAAACCCACGCGCACACACACAGACACACGCACAGACCCATTCGAACAGACACACGCGCGTCCACCCCCCCCCCCCCACCACTTACCGGGCTCTTTCGGCGTGTTCAGTGTCTCATCTACGGCAGCGCTGGTACCAGGGGGCAGGACTTCACTTCCGGGGCTCCCTCCAGCACCTGGGAGCCCCGGGCTGCGGAGAGGCCATCAGTCGGCCGGCTCCACTTCTTCCTCGGCGGCGGCGGGCGGGACTTCCTGCCGGATTGCAGGCCCCGCCCCCGTCTCAGGCAAAAGTGCCTGACTTCCGTTTTTTTGCTTAAGCAGCCCGCTCGGTTTATCCAGCTGCTTCAAAATGACAGGCTCACAGTGTTTGCAACTACAGGCTCTGGTGAGCCTTTTGGATCCATTATGGTTATCTCTGTCTCCATGAAAAGCTTTACTTTGGCTTTGACATCTTTGCTTCTAGGCACATTCTCCTTCTTGAGTGTCCGGTACAGGTTTTGAAGTCTGTGATTAATCTCCCCTCACGGAATAATCATGTCCACGTTTACACCAATGTTGCTATTATAGACGTCTCTCCACTAAAGCCACTCTCCTCCACAGAAAATTGCAGTATATTACCTCTAATTGTACTTTGTTCGCTTCTGTAACATGCACACGTCACTTTTTCCTCCTGTAATCCACTGTTTGCTACCTCGTGTATTTTTTTTGCTCTTAATTGTCACTTTTGCCTCATGTAACTTAACGTTTGCTCTTGTAATTTGCTCACTTGTAATTTTCTCCTCATGTTTCATTCCTGTTCCTATTGTGAAGCCTCTGACACCTTCGGGTAAAGTCCGCGCTGTATAAAAACGCATAAAATTAATAAATAAATAAGCTGTGCTCCTCTTCGTGCACCACGTGTTTGGCTGCTGTGCTCACACCTGCCGCTCTCGTGCCCCTTTCATTCACCTCGGTGCCTTCCCCTCACCCTGGGTGATCTGAGCCCTCATTCTCTCTTTTGTCCTGCGCCCTGCGGGTGACTCTGCTCTTCATTCTCACAGGGTCGGGCGCACTCCACAGGGGAGGGCTCCTTGATTACCTATCTGATCGCTGCGTTCCTCACGCAGATGCGGCGATCAGGCCCAGAGAGAGGGGGAAATTGATCGATACTGAAAAACGATCAACTCTTGAGGGGCCCCCTGGCTGCGAGCGGCGCCCTGCGTGTCGCTTATAGCTCTTGTTTGCAGTGGTTTGTCCTGGGTAATGTCCGTGCTGTGGGTGAGATATCACGCTCCCTCAAGCCCCCCCTCCCCTGCAGCCCGGGGCCCCCTTTTCTCATACTTCCTGTCTCACCAGCTGCCCGGGCGGCTCTGAATCCCACACAGCCCCCCGTGTCTCTTCTCCCAGTCTCTCCACAATGCCCCCCCTCCCCCCCTTGTCCTCAGACTGCCATGCCCCCCCTGCTTCCTTCCACCCGTGCTTCCTGCAGCTGCGCAGAGCTTTGTTGGCACTGCTGGCACCCGTTTACATGGCTGGCTACTACAACATCAGCCTGGTTGTGGTCCTAAGCGGCCTGCTGGGCTATCTGTGCTGGAAGCACCGGCGCTCTAGCAAGCAATGCAGCCTGCGGACCGCCATAGAGCTGGTGGAGGGCGAGGAAGAGACAGTGCGGGCCACGGTCAGCCCACGGGGGCTCATGCGGGGGGGCTACCAGCCCGGGTGAGTGCGCTGAACCACTCCCTTTCTACTGAGGTCCGACCCTGGCAACACCAGCCTTTAGCTTCCACCCAGCAAAAAACATGTGTCACCAACTATTACAAACAAACCCACGGACTTCGCCCAACTGCCAAAGCCAGCACAACCTCGCAAGTGTCATCCACCATCCTGCTCGCAAACTTTGCTTCACATTTTAGATACAGGCGTCAGTCACTGACAACTTCCAGCATCCAACGCATCCTGCCTCAGAGCTTCTCGCTCCCAGCACCAACTTCCCACTACACATTCACCCTCTATCGAGAAACTACTGTCCTCGCTCCATTTGCTACCCAACACTCCAGACATTGCCCATTCCCACTTTCGACTCACAGAAACTACTTGCTGTATCGTCATTGACAGCACCCTGTATCCAGCCCCCACAGACCACACAATGCAGCAGGCATCAATCACTGGCAACAGAATACAACACCAAACCGGCATCGCCGTGTATCAGGGCGCACTGACCAAACTGCACCTCATACACTTCACTTAAGGGCAGCAATCATTGATTGAGTTACTATACTCTATGCCATCAGAGATAATGCATCATCATCCTGCATTGTTGTTCGTCTCCATAAACAACCGTCCCTTCCTATTCCCCATCACCTTCATAGACCACCAGTACCTTCTCACAGCATCCTGCATGTTACAGATTGAACCCTTTACCTGGCACATAATTACACTGCATGCAATGCAACATACACTCCAAATATCACTCAGTGCCACATAATTACACACCACATAATTACACTGCACTCAATGCAACAATACACTCCAAATACCACTCAGTGCCACATAATTACACGCCACATAATTACACTGCACTCAATGCAACATACACTCCAAATACCACTCAGTGCCACATAATTACACGCCACATAATTACACTGCACGCAATGCAACATACACTCCAAATATCACTCAGTGCCACATAATTACACGCCACATAATTACACTGCACTCAATGCAACAATACACTCCAAATACCACTCAGTGCAACATAGTTACACGCCACATAATTACACTGCACTCAATGCAACATACAATCCAAATACCACTCAGTGCTACATAATTTCACGCCCCATAATTACACTTTACTGAATGCAACACACACTCTCCACACAATACCACTCAGTGCCACATAATTATATCTATCTATCGCCCTCACTCTATCTATCGCCCTCACTCTATCAATCTATCTATCTATCACCCTCACTCTATTTATCTATCGCCCCCACTCTATCCATCGCCCCCACTCTATCGCCCTTTCTCTATCTATCTATCGCCCTCACTCTATATATCACATCACCACAACATCACTCCGCACCACCACAGCATCACTCAGGGGCACCACAACATCACTCCGCGCCACCACAGCATCAATCTGTGCAACCATTCAACAACAACTAGTTCAAATATGTTCTCTCAATGTTTCAAGCTTTATTATAAATGTCACAAAAAATATGTTAATATTTCACATCTATTCTTGGATTTTCATCACAATAAAATACACTGAACATAATCTTCACAAAAGTTATTTACAAAACTTTAAGCTATTGCCATTAGAAATTACAATAACTTATATGGCGGCCGAGAGGGTGACATATAAAGCCAGGGGTTGCCCCAAGAAGTTCCGGAGAGTGTGGACAAAGTGGAGGCAATATCACGCTCTAGAGTGAACTCACAGGGGATCTGAAGGGGAACGCTGTTGCACTTGATGATTGATACACGCCTAATGGTGGAGGCAAAGAATGGAACTGTTGAATGTCTTACTGTAGAACCCAGTTTTTGTCCGGTGGATGTAATTTCATCAGGGAAGGGTGGGCGGACTCCGGGGTGGGGGGAGGGGGGCGGGCGGCGGGCATGTCAGGAGCTGTTTCTTTGGGGGTTGTTTGTTCTCCTTTATTTGCATACGTAACATGCTTTGGTTTATACAGTACTGTTGTTTTGATATGTGAGTAATCCTTATGGGCAAAAGAAAAGTTGCGGAACTCACGGATACTGGCTGAATGTTGAAGCCAGCCCGTGTTCTCATATATTCTCAGATGATACACCCAGAGCAACAATAAAAATTTACTTTAAATAAAAAAAAAAAAAGAAATTACAATAACTTTTATTTAAGTATTAATTATTAAAAAATAAATAAAAGCCATTTATTTGTAATATCAATACATGTAAGTCACGTAAATAAAACACATATTGCATTACAAATGCTATAGGTGTCACATTTGCGAAAGCTATACCTATTAGCATTGTAAATGACAAAGCTATTAATTTCGCTATTTTCAAAACCAACACATAAATACAAAATTTGTCATTTACAATACCAATAGCTCAAACTTTTCTAATGCGAGACCTATTGCATTGCAAATGCTTGTTATTATCAGTCTTTACATTCGTTTCCCCCCCCAGTTGACCAAGTTAGTGGTGTCCCGGCGAGATCATTAGCGGATACGATGGTTAAATTGTTTGAAAAGCACCGTGTTGAACGCACTACATTTGTTCCCTGATTGGTTCGCAATACTCACACCTAAACTTGAGGGGCCACTCCACATGACGAGCCTCCTAGGCATGATAAGTAAAGAACGTAAATGTCACACAGGCATGATGCTGTGTCTTAAAATGACACGCTCATATGATATGAGCCACATCTGTAGCCGATCCAGATGACAGCCTGCTCTTTGACACCCCACTGGGCATACAACTGTTGCATCCGATGGGCCATAGCTTTGCGACATGTACCGTCAACTCAGTTCCTGGGCACCATCTTCCTCCCCGCCGATGACCCATTGCTCTGTGAAGATGGGAAACACTCTTAGATATACCGTACTATGAGGAACTGTTGTTTTATTCGCACATTCTTTTTTCGCCTTTCCGCATTGATGGTTGTGATGTGGGAAAAATGCAATGTATAACTCCATTGATGTGCATGATCATTACTGTGAACTGAAAAGATGACTTCTCACATTTCCTCAATGTTTTGATTTGTATTCTGACTGTGTTGAAAACTTACTAATAAAAATATTCAAGCAAAAAAATTCATAAAAAGCATGACAATGATGAACAAAATTCAATTCATACACAATGAGTAAAGTACGGCAGCACAATTAAAAAACATCTATAACAATTTCAAAATAGACACCCAATCTGCACAGTTCTAATATACTGTTACCAAAATAGATCTAACACTACATGTTCAAAGAGTAGACCGGTTGGAATAACTTCTCCTATCCAGGAGGTTTCTGTGAGTTCGATTCTTAAGACAACATGCGTCGACCCGTTTCGGTGGTTATTGGCAATGATTAAAAGAACCACGTTCTTCAGTACTCAAGACATATATGGGACTTACTCCTCCACACAGCAGATTATTATTGTGGCAAAAGACGTTTGTCACATTTTACAAATGGCAGATGACTGGCCTGTATTAAAGAAATCTCCATGTACTTAAATATATATACAGGTGTGATTTTCTGTTACTCTTCTCTCAATGGTAAATATATTTCTGGTAATTGAACTTCTAGTTATTGCACTGCCTTCTATTTTGCCTTTATTGCAGCAGTACTCCTATTGTCCAAGAGAAATGTACAATCTGAAAATAAAGCGGTGAAGCCGAATCTGGAAGGAAACGCTAATACCTGACCTGTTGGGGCGGTTAAAAATAACAAGGAGAACAAGACATCGAGAGGGTTTGAGAAAAAATAGGGGATATAAACCTCCCAGACCCTGATAAACAATTCGGTGGATGTGTAAAATACTCCACATGATGAGATAAATACTGTCAAACAATTCTTGTACATTTCTCTTGGACAATGGGAGTACTGCTGTAATAAAGGCAAAATAGAAGGCAGGGCAATAACTAGAAGTTCAATTACCAGAAATATATTTACCATTGAGAGAAGAGTGACAGGAAATCACACCTGTATATATATTTAAACATATGTTAGCGCTACATCTTAATTTGGGGCTTTTTTATACTGTTATTTTTAATTAAATGTTGGTTTAAATAAAAGCATATGCTCGTTAAGAATGGTTTGAGAGCAAGTGTGAGTGTGGGTGTTTATTTTTAATCCAGGGAAAAATTGTTTTTTCTCACTGACATTGAGTGCTCTGTTCCCTTGGACAGTGGAGCCACCTCTCGAGTATTTCATATTTTTTACAAAAAAGCCACCAGTACATTTCATTATGGTAGTTTTGTTGTTGGTTTTTATATGGGCTTTGTCTAAAATGTCAGTATCTGTAACACGGACAACCCAATATTCCCACGGGACATGGATAAATATGTCTATCAATTTGTACAAAAAGTCATGTGAGACTCAGTCAGGTCCAGAGGGCTCATCCATAGGTACGAGGGCTCTCTAACACACATAATCTCATTCAATTCAAACTTAATTATATAGAAACATTACTATAAAAAAAATGAATAATGTGCGTGACAAAGGAAGCATTTCCATCATACATGGATTGTATTCATACATATACAAACCAGGTGTTCAACTGTGAATAGGTAGTCCAGACGGTGCATTACTTACATGGTTATTTTATTAATGACATTACATACACAAAGACACCATACAATCCCCAATGGTTGTGTAATCTTTTATGTTCATGTGAGTGTAAGGAAGCTCCAATGAATTCGCAATCCCTTCATGTTAATTGTAGATGTCAACCAATTGGGGCGGTTGTAGGAAGCTGGGTTTCTGTTGCAGTAACCCCCCTACTTTTTGCCAGACTACTGATGCACTTTGACTTGATGTGCCCTGGGTCCCTGCCAATCAGGTTCCCAGGGCCTGTGTTCTTTCCCCAAAACTGTACCTTGTACCCCCAATTGGCACCTCTCTGGCCACATGTCAGTCCCTTGTAAAAAGGTACCATGGGTACCAAGGGCACTGTGGCCAGGGAATGCCTCTAGGGACTGCAGAACCTATTGTGCCACCCTCAAAGGCCCTGTACCTATACACACACGCACACACTGCCATTGCAGGCTGCATGTTATGGTGCAGAACAAAGTGAAGAGTCGACATGGCATACATCCCTGTGCGCCATGCTTGCAACCCAGTGCCCTGGCATAGATCAGTCATCCCTCTAGCTGGGTGCATACTATACCAGTAGTGAGGGTACAGGTGCATGAGCCCTGTACCCCTACAGTGTCTTAGTCAATTCTAAGACATTGTAAGTGCAGTGCTGCCATTAAGAATATATGGTACTGGGAGTTTGTCATTACGAACTCCACAGTACCATAATTGCTGCACTGAAAACTGAGAAGTCTGGTATCAAACTTCTCAGCACATTATACCCACACTGATGCCTGTGTAGGAGGTAATGAAAATGCACTCAGAGGGCATCTTAGAGATGGCCCCTGAAAAATGACCAGCCTCTGGTGAGTTCCCTGACTGGTACACACCAGCATGCCACCACAAGACATGTTTCTGGACCCCTGGGGTGGGAGCCTTCACTCCTCTAGCCCAGAAACATAGCCTTGCCTGGGAGGAGGTGGTCACATCTCCCCAGGCCAGGAACAGCCATCTGTGGCAAGGCAGCTTCAAAGGCCTAGCAGCCTTTGTAATGCGACCCCCAGCCTCTCCTGCTATCAGGAGCAGGCCCTCTTCCTGTGTCCCCTCCTTTCAGGTGGGAAGACAGGCGGAAAAATTTGCCAGCCCAGAAGGTGTGCCGACCTCTGTCAACCCCATACCTCAGGTGGGGGAGGCGAGGTGAAACCCACTCTTCAGTGCCCGCCATCTTGCAGATGGCAGGAACTCCCCCATCAGGATTAGAGATTGTGCTCACTACCACACAAGGGGGTGAGCACACCAAGGGTGTAGTCACCCTAAGGTCAGTAGCCCACTGGCTACTGACCCCGAGACCCCTAAACGCCCCCTAAATACAGTATTTAGGGGGCAGCCCTGAACCAAGAAAGCAGACAAGAAACGACTACAAGAAAAGAAGAAGGATCGAACAGCTCTGCTGAAGCTAACAAGAGGAGGACGCCAACTGATTTGGCCACAGCCCTACCGGCCTGTCCCCACCTCGAACCTGCAGAAGCAAAACTCCGCTGTGCCCTGCAGCCAGCAACCTCAAGAACCCCAAGGACCTGCCCTGCCTTCCAAACCAAAGACTGTCTCCCGTGAACACCCGATTTGTTCACCAATAGATTCCAGCTGCGGAAAACTCCGCAAGTCTGCACCACTCTGCACCGGCACCCAGGGCCCAAGTTCAAGTGGCCCAACACCACGAGGGGGTCTTCCCGGCAATCTAGACCCAAGATCCAGTGATCCCTGACCTCCCTCAAGCCTTCAGCTGATGCCTGCAGCCTCAATCCGGAAGGTCCCGCCAACCGCGATCAGGAGCTGGTAAGAAGATCCGACCTTTAAAGGCACCCCGGCACGCGATGCCCCACGGCCTTGGATGGCCCAAACGACGGTACCTAACCAACCCCCAGCCTCCCAACTTACCTCTCCAAGTGGTGGTCGCACCCAGAAGACCTTCGCCCCCGAACCTGCAGTGTGTTTGCAAATCGGAGGCTCCCAATTGAAAGCTATAGGGCACACAGCGCTAAAACCGCACTCTGTTTCCAGCTGCCCCAGTGCCACTGAGGGTGCACCTTTTGTGCTGGCTTGAACCCCCATTTGCCCTGAGCTTAGGTGCAGGAGCTTTGCTCCCACAACCCTGTGGCCTGCTTGTCAGCAGCCACCAACCGAAGGCCTCCTACCCCCCCCATTGGCATTGGATAACATCGGCTGCAGCACTGTGTACCCGGCCGCCCTAGTGCCACTGAGGGTGTGACTAGAGTACATCCTTGACCCTGGGGGACCCCTGAGTCTACCCCAAGAACACCAACTCCCACAACTGAATACTTACCCTTAAACCGATAACACTATTTACCTCCATAGGATAACAGTGACTCTTTTTCTGTGAAAAGTTTCCAAGTGTGGAGTTGGAAAAACTATGAAACACTTTAAAACTGTAACTAAATAACAAAATGCTTTTACTTACCTGTCTACAGGAAATGTCCCAGTGCATTATCCAGGTATACTGCACTGTGTAAGAAAAGTAATCTGTAAAGTAATCTACTTGACATTCTACTAAAAAGCCAATACAAAGTATACGTACAGTATTTCAAAAGCATTGCATTACTAGTAGCGCTACTGTAATGACATCAAAGTGCATATACAATTGCAATTCAAACTGTTTACAAACTGTATTATTACTGTAAAGTATGTATCACTTACCTGTGCCAGGCTTAATTGGTTCTAGGAAATAAAATAACTAAAAGAATATTTTTATACAAAACCAATTGGTCTGAAGTTCAGTCTTTGAGTGAGTGATAACATTTGCTGATTGAGTGTGTACAACAAATGCTTAACACTACCCTCTGATAAAGCCTTACTGCTCGACCACACTACCACAAATAGAGAGTAAGGTGCTATCTACGTTTACCTCTACCTACCTTTGGGGTTCCACTAGACTCTGTGCACACTAAGCCTCACTTTGGTATAGTATCTGCAGAGCCAACTTCCTACAACGATTTGTCGATGTTTCAACCCCAGAGTATTTGAGGGGTTTCCTCACGATGTCATCATCCAACTACCTTTATGAGTAGGGAACAGAGAGCGGGAGAGCCTAAGTGCCAGTATTAACCACAATATAGTTCAAATATACTACACAAGCAGGGTAGTAACTACCACTTTAACCGTTACTCACCACATTGGATTAGATACTGCCAACAATCTGTCTCCCAATCATTTTAGGACAGAATCAGAAAGGTCAAGAGTTATACCTCTGTAGTACATCACAAAATGTCCCAACTATATATATTTAAAGCTGTGAATACAAACCAAATTATTGGGATCAATACATTTGTATTTGACTGCTAGCACTGGAACCGCAATGCCACTCCTGACAGTGGTGTGTCTGCGAGAGGTTCACCAAGGGGTGCCATGACAAGCCTAATTGTGGCCTGTCCACATAATATCCACCAGGCCCGGCCACACCACTCTGGTACAGCAGACGTGCTAATGCTGTTCGACACACCGGAGTCTTTACTAAAAGCAACTTAGTGCCTTACCAGTTGTTTCTATCACTATAAACATGTAATACTGCACTACTGGGGAGGTTCTCCAAATGGTCTGCCTTCACTAGGCCAAAGTGTTGATTGGATCACTCTGACTAGCTCCATGGGCTGATGACAGTGAATAAGGGTTGCACTGGTGGCTATTAAATATTCATAGAAGAGTTTACTCACCCTTGCCCTTCCCTCCAGCCTGTTTCTCTGTGGCTAACTCCTACCTCTGGGATAGGGAGCAAAGCACACTTCAGTACTGTGACGTGGCACCTCTGCTGTCTCAGGAAACCAAACCCACAATCACTTGTAACATCTCAGCCTATAGTAAAAACAAATTGCTTGAAAACCACATAGCTTTGGTTGCTGTCTCATCTTGTGCTACCTTCAGAACAATAATGAGCAGGTTGCAGCCGAAGCGGTAGGAAGCCTGGTACACTAGGAGGCAGTTCATGTAAAAACCATGCAATGTCTTGGATTCCAGTAGAGAAGTGGTGTGTGTGTGTGCGCACTCAAAGTCACATAAGTGATCAGATATAGAGCAAACATCCCGCTATAGTGTCATTACAATGTATATGCAAGTGTCAAACTGATTATTTCAGGAAGATATAGGCACAAGCACTAACCATTCTATCTCCAAAGAAACATGAAAGACTAGGACTGCAAAAGCTCCAAACAAGAACGAGCCAATCAGAAGTAAAAGCTCACTGGAAGTCTCCTCCCTCCCATAAAACTACAGCAATGCTCATGGTACTCATGGCATGTAGATTATTTCAGAAGTGCCAGTGGGGGGTAGCACTGTTTTCATTTCTTTGCACAGCACGCTTTCAGCTGGGCTGCTAAGTCGATCTGCACGACAAACTGATAACTGAGGAGCTGCTCAGCCCAGGCACCAAATTTAAGGTGATGGGCGTGGAGTGTAATGGAAAAGAGGGGAGATAGAAGGAAGATAAACACTGCATAGTGTGTCCTCATTGTGGGTTAAATGCATATTTCTCACAGAAAAGATGTCTTTAAAAAATCATACAAACTGACACCTCAATGAAGGACAAAGTGTTGCAACAAAGACATATCCATTCAGAGAAAAATGGTGTGAAATTGCTGTGTCCAAGAGACATGAACATTTTCTCATATTGATATACATTGTTGTAATAGCCAAATCCATATCCCTTTGGAAACTCCTCTGCCACTACGGTGTGCCAGATAAGCTTGTAAGAATCGTCAGGAACTTGTACGAGAGATGAGCTGCAAGATAGAGGATAACTCACAGAAGCCTTCGAAGCGAGAACAAGAGCCTGCTAGGGTTGTTTGCTCTCGCCTTATCTCTTCCTGCTGCCCATAGACTTGATCATGAAGACATCCACAGCAAAGAAAAGAAATGGGATCCAGTGGACACCTTGGATGTGGTTCGATGGCCTGGACTTTGCAGACGACCTGTCCCTACTCTCTCATTGAAAAGCTTCTAATCAACATTAGTCGCATCCCCCTGGGCACACCTTGGTTCCTTTCATAGAAAATGGGCTCCAAAATTGTTCATATAGTTACTGAAATGTTCTTTATTGACCCAATTTTTTAAATTTTTTCTTAATTTTTTCTTCTTGAGTTAATCATGGAATTATAATCATTCAATTTTTTATTTTTTATTCAAAAGTTTCTCCAAAGCATCATATTTATCACATATAGTGTTATTTAATTGCTCCGCTCCTATGCATTTCGGGCTGAAAGCCCTTCTTCAGGGAGCATAACTAGAAATCAGAAAAATCATAGCACAAATGTTTGTAGATCATATAAATGTAATGTAATGTAAAATGTAAAAAGAACTTATAAAGCGCAACTAACACCTGGCGGTTTCTTGGCGCTGGAGTATAGAGACGACAGACAATCCATGGGGCTGAGAAGGTTAGTTATAGGCGTTGCGAAACAGGTGGGTTTTTAGGAGAGACCTGAAGTGGGTTAGGGGGGAGGCCAGTCTCAAGCCTAGCGGGAGGGCATTCCAGAAGGCTGGGGCAAGGAATGAGAACCTCAGTCCTCCCTGTTTTTTACGTTTGAAGGTCGGGATCTGGAGTAAGGCCAGGTGGGCGGAACGGAGATTGCGGGACGTAACGTAGGGGTGCAGTAGTGAAGAGATGAACAAAGGACCTGTGCCGACAAGGGACTCAAAAATAATGCAGCCCAGTTGGAACTTACACCGCTCAGAGACAGGGAGCCAGTGAAGAGATTTTAAGAGAGGGCGTACGTGTTGGTGCTTGGGTTGTTGATGAATGAGCCGTGCTGCCTGGTCTGAACCAATTGAAGCCTCGTTAGTTGGTATACCGGTATGCCAACGTAGAGAGAGTTGGCATAGTCTATCCTAGAGATGACTAACGCCAATAGGGCCAGGGTGAGTGCTTCGGTGGACAGTAAGCGGGCAATCTTCCGGATTTTTCTCAACTGGAAAAAACTGGAGGACACCACCCGTTAATCTGGGGTTTCATCGTAAGGTCGTTACTAATGATGATCCCAAGGCTTTTTACTGAGCTGATGGGTTTAGGGGGGGGAGGGGGCCCAGCCTAGTGGGCCAAAAGGTGGAGTTCCAGGGGTTGACTGTACCCCCGACAAGCAGCAGTTCTGTCTTGTCGGGGTTAAGTTTCAGATGGTTCGCCCCCATCCAGTCGCTAATGTGGCAAAGAGTGGTTTGGAAGTTGTCGATTGACCGGACCGTGGAGTTGATATCAAAGACCAGCTGAATGTCGTCCGCGTAGTTGAACGCGGTGACACAGCTGCCTTGTAAAGAACGAATAAGGGGGGTGAGGTATAAATTAAAAAGAAGGGGGGATAAGGAGGAGCCCTGCGGGACGCCGCAAGTTAGCTCAACCTCGTCCGCAGAGAACTGAGAGAGTCGAACTGCCTGGCGGCGGTTGCTCAAGAAGGAGCGGACCCAGGCCAGGGCAGGGCCCTGGATGCCGGCCTCTCCGACACGGCCGACCAGGATGTCATGGTTGATCGTGTCGAAGGCGGCCGACAGATCCAGGAGCACCAAAACCTGGCTGATGTTGGAGTCCGCTCCTCTCCGCAGTTCCTCCATGACTGAGAGTATGACAGATTCAGTAGAGTGATTGGGTCTGAAGTCAGCCTGTTGGGGATCGAGGAAATGAGAGTCCTCGATAAAGGTACTCAGGATGTTAGTCACATGGGACTCGAGGACTTTGCTGAGGTAGGGGAGGAGGGAGATGGGGCGGAAGTTACTCATAATCGTAGGGTCTGCTGTGTTTTTTTTTAGGATAGGCATGACCACGGCGCATTTGAATGATCCGGGAACAGTGCCAGAGGAAAGAGAATTGTTCAGCAGTGCCAGGGGGAAAGAAGGGCAGGCTGTGAAAGCCTCATGGAGGACCAAGGGAGGGCAACAGTTTGTGGGGGATCCAGAGGCGACCTTCCTAAGGAGGACAGGGAACTCTGTCTCCGGGATTAGAGGAATCTGGGTCAGCTGCCTAAGGTTGGTGGGAGGCAGGATGGAATCGGGCCCAGGGGGGTGAGATGGGGCTGAAGATAAAATACTGTTCTTAATGTTGGCTATCTTCTCCACAAAAAAAGATTCAAGGAATCGCAGAGTGCCCGAGAGGGGAGAGGTTTAGGGGTGATCCTGTCTGGGTTTGACAGCTCTTCCACGATAGAAAAGATGTCTTTGGTTTTGGTGGCAGAATTGGCGATCTTGTTCGAGAAGTAGGTGGTTTTAGTTTGCAGGATTGCCAATTTGTAATATTTGAGCAGGACAGTGAAGCGTAGTTTCATGTCAGGGGCATAGCCACGCCGCCACTGGCGCTCGGCCTGCCTGAGGCCCAACTTCAGGACTTTGAGGTCTTCCGTGAGCCATTTTTGGGCGTCGTGCGGGCTTCTAAGTTTTATCTGTCTGAGTGGAGCCACGGTGTCACTGGCTGACTCCAGCCAGTGTGTGAGGGTAGAGGCTTGGGTGTCAATGGAACCCAGTTTGGAAGGGGTGGAGGTTTTGAGTAGGGTGACAAGATCGTTGAGATTGGCCTTGTTCCAGTTCCGGGCCAGGAAGTTGCCTTCCTTGGGTCTGCCAAGGCTGGGGATAGCCGTGATGGAGAAGGAAATTATAAAGTGGTCTGACCAGAGGCAGGGGGAAATAAGAGGGGTGGATATATCCAGGTTGGATGTCCAAACCTGGTCCAGAGTGTGACCCTTAATGTGGGTGGCTGCCTTTATGTGTGTTAGACAGTTCATGCTGGATAGGAGATCTGTAAATGAGATAGAGCAAACATTCTCCTTTGCGGCGGAAGGCCAATAATTAAAATCGCCTAGAACCAAGATTTTTGAGTTGTTAATGATGAGTTGGGATAACATGTCACCAAACAGCGT
Organism: Lissotriton helveticus; assembly: GCF_964261635.1. Taxonomy (NCBI): domain Eukaryota; kingdom Metazoa; phylum Chordata; class Amphibia; order Caudata; family Salamandridae; genus Lissotriton; species Lissotriton helveticus. The sequence goes on from NC_136060.1 coordinate 373,460,349, forward strand.
AGGAAAGTCAGGCATAGGTTGGGGGGGGGTAGACTAAGACACAGATAAATGGGGTAGTAGAGGATTCCAGTCTCAGCACAAGATAGTCGACCGAGGGAATGCCGACTAAAGTCAAGGCGGAGAACCGGATGGAGTTTTTAATAATCGCTGCTACCCCGCCTCCCGGGGGCTCTGTTTGCCTGGAGGATGTAATAGCCAGTGGGGATTGCGGCGAGTATATCGGGAGCAGAATCCTCGTTAAGCCATGTCTCCGTTAACAGCAGTATGTCCGGTTGCTCAGAGTCTAACAGAGCAAAGATTTCCAGCTGGTGTTTTACCAGCGATCGTGTGTTGAGGTAGATCACTGTGAGCTTAAGGTGTGGGGTCTGATTATTGGGAGGAGGATTGGTGATTGAAGGGGGATCTAGGGGCGAGCCGGTTGCTATCTCAGGGAAAGTGTCTATAGTGCAGAGGAGCCCCAATGGCTCAAAATCCGAGAGAGTCGGGGGGGGGGTAAACCTATGTGAATGTAGTAGAGTCAAATCAGAAGAGGTGTATTGGATGAAGCCGGCAGGGAGACGTGCCCCGTGCCCCGGCCGGCCGCGGACGGGCGCAGACAGGCTTGCCTTAGGCATTATACATTATTGTCAATGCTGTTGTGAAACCTTATACGCCGTGGTGTACAATGTTGTAAACATATGGTGTCTGTGTGCTTCATTGTGAAAAACCGTGTGCGTCAATGTGTCATACCACTGTGTTTGTCCATGCGTTTTAAAAGTGAGCTTTAAAATAAACTTTTAGAGTGAACATGACAAACTTACATGTTTCAAGTTCAATTTCGTACATCTAAAAAAAGGGGAAACAGCAAACGTACAATGAGCTCTGCACGGAATCTTCGCTCTGAATGTCACAGCCGGATAAAATGTAATCAGGAAAAACTTACAAGTGTAAGGGCTTCGGTTTCGAAGAAACTTTCTCGTTTGTGCGAGCGCGGGCGGCACTTCCGTGTATTTCAGTACGTTTCATGTGATTGGCTGATCCGAATGTCGTCACGTGTTATACGAAGGGCGTGATATAAACAACAGACTATCCAGTGATGCGGTTTGGAAAACAGACGCGGCTGGTAAATATTTTTAAGTCTGTCAATAATATGCGTGTGTTAATATTACACGGGGTCAATACTGACTCTTGAGTTACTATCATATCTAAGGAAGAGTATGAGAAACTATAAAAATAAAGTGACACATTTTAACCTATCTGCATCGCACTTGATGCCTATGGTAGATATAAAATCAAACTAGAAGAAATCTTCATTGCCAGCTTGACAAAACAGCTACGGCCAAAATATATGTGGTCATTCAAGGAATCAACATTTTAGGTAGGTCCGAACAGCAGAGTCTGAAAATGCTGGTGAGCCCATGCAGGCCACATTATGTGTTTACTGTCTCCAATGTAGATCCAGAGGACAGTCTAGTTGACTATGGGAACATATTTACAAAAAAATTGGGACGTTTAAAAGGTCTCCAATATGACATTAAACTTAAGGAAACAAGTGTACTTATTAAGCAGAAAGTGTGAAATGTAACACTTTCAGCACACAATGAGGTTTTCTCTAAGCCAACAGGCAACAACCATGAAACAGCGTCTTCATGGTTGTTGCCTGTTGGCATAGAGAAAAAGAAAACTGGCGAGATCAGACTATGCATTGACTTACGCTTGTTAAACCACCAATTGGTTGTTGAGAGCCAACCTTTATCGCATCTGCATGAAACAAAGGCAGCACTGGACAATGCCAAAGTATTTTCCATGTTAGGCTTTACATCCGCCTATCACCAGATAGTATTACACAAAGATTCACTCAACCTCATTCATTACACCCCAAGGGGCATTCAGAATTTGCCACATGCCCTTTAGCTTGAACTCTGCTTCCGTAGTATTTAAAAAGTAATGAATAAACTGTTTGATGGAATGGAGGGAGTTAGAGCCTTACAGGATGACATACGTATGTCTTGAGAAACCATGACGAACATCAGAAAATGTGTCAAAATGCATTTGAAAGGATCCAGGCAATCGGCCTAACCCTAAGTAGAGAGAAATGTACATTTGAGTACCATTGAGTTAGGTAACAATAAACATCTGTTATTCAGTGCCAAGATACCCTTCTGGGTGAATATGCGCTTTACTACTACACGTTATGTTATGTTATGATAAGGTGGTTTTCTTGGTCCACCTCATTGTTGCTGATTGAGTAAATCGCAAACCTGATTTAATGTCAGCTATTCTCAATCCTCCACTACCTTGGAATAAAGACAAAGTAAAGTCTTTCCTGGGCGTGTGCAAATGTAATTAAAAATTCATAAGAAATTACTCTGAAAAAGAATAGCCCATGCAACTTATGATCAAAAAAGATGTGGACTTTGTATGGAGCCTTCACTAAGTTTCTCATAAACCACAAAAATTCTGCCTATAAGAATGTTCTAGAACTTCCACGACAGGCCAGGAAGGCAAGAGTAAGGTTGGAGCTGGATCTCACCCGTCCAGACATCAGCTGCTTAGGGGATATTCTAAAATACTACATTAGCACCCTGCGTGCTCCAGTAACCTCCCTGAAAACGTTAATTAAAACAATCTTTGAAGAAGGACGATCTACATGGCAGGTTTAGCTGGCAGTAGCCATAGAATCACTAGAAATAGATGCTCACAATTTGCACAATTTAAATATTCCAGTAACACCATGGAAAAGAACAGTGAATACACAGGTTAAGAAAATATCCTATGAAAGAGATTTGGAAAGCTTACACCATCATCCCAATCTTTCAGCACTGGACACTTCATACACAGTGGACAAACCACAGCCTTATTTGAGCAAGCATTGACAGTCCCGGCCCGGAAATAAATCACCTATATGAGACTTCTCGCACTGCCTATTGTGGATTTTAACCAAGCCTGGGCCCGGAAGGATAATTCAGCTGCATGTCGTCTTTGTAGTTATCATTCTGAATCCTGGCTCCATCTGCTGTGCTGCTGCCCAAAGCTAGCTAGCGAGCAGCACCGGCTGGTTCTTCCCATTTGCAGGTCCTACGGCCTTGTACGATGCTAAAGCAGCTCAAACAGTTGCACGGCTGGGGAAATTTACAGAATCATTCCGGGCAGCCCTGTCACAGAAAATGGAGTCACAAAAAAGAAACCAGCTGGCTATCAAGTAAGAGAGACTTTGACAATACTTCCCACAAAGTTTTATGTACTTGCACTTTATTGACAGTTTGGATAAATAGTTTTTAATGTTTTAAACTCCCTTATAGTTTGTAGCAAGTTGTTGTGGGATTTTAACTCTTTTTCTCTTTTAGAGTATTGTAATGATAGTATATTGTAACAATTTTAAGTAATTGAACAATAAAACTTAACTCACCTGCTGAAGGTAAGCGATCTGCGATCTGCGACTTGTGATAGAACAAGAGAAGAAGTTACATTGCTCCCAATTGTTGTAGTAATTTGATAAGATACTCCATTCTTTTGTAACCTTTAATGCCTGACAAATCGGACTTGGAGCGGTGCTGAGTCAAATGGCATCTGATGATGATCGTCAAATTGCAATTGCTTCACGCAAGTTAAGAGAATCTAAAACTAAGTACTCTGTGATAGAATGAAAATTACTAGTTTGTTTGTGGGTTGTGGCCAAATTCCAAAAATTCTCATTAGGACTGATCATAAGCCACTGGTGAGTATACTTACCAAATGTATTTTGGACAAGGTATCACCATGCATTATGAAATTGGCATGTAAGGGATACCTTCCAGGGAAATCCAATATCACTGCAGATAACAAGTATGAAATGAAGATGATACTGTTGTTGCATACCTGTTAGATGAGCGTGGTAGGGAGAGAGCTCTAAGCAAAACAGATTAGATGACAGTCATTGGTGATGATCCAGAGTAGTCTATTATCTTTGATTTCATCATTAATGGGTGGCCAAAGGAGAGAGGAATGAATTTGACCCTTCGGACGTATTGGAAGGTAAAGGATGAGTAGACAGTTGAGGATAATGTCAACATTAGAAACAATTTGTTGGTTGTACCTATTTTGTTTAATCATGCCTATTTGCTATAGCTCATGGAGGTCACATAGGCATGATAGAAATTTAAGAAAGGAATACTGGTGGCCATTTGCTATAGCTCATGAAGGTCACATAGGCATTAAAGAAATTTAAGAAAGGAATACTGGTGGCCAGCTGTGGATTGTGTCATAGACATGTATTTTGCATGAATGCTATTTGTGTAAGGAAGCTGACAAAACTATGATGGTATGTTCAAGTCTACTTACCTTAGTTACATTACTGATAGGCCATGGCAGAAATGTGGGATTGATTAGACCAATGTATAAATCAACAGCCGAAATGCGTTATGCCATACACATAGTAAATTACTATGGCAAGCAGATTGAGTTGGAATACAAGAATATCCCACATGTACCGGATTTTTTTCAAATAAACTTTCTCCAGGGACACTGTTCCCAGTGATAATGGTGCACAATATACACCTACATAAATGTCAGGATTTTTCAATTCTTGTGGCATCACCCATTGCAAGTCATCCCTATATCGTCCGCAAAATAATTGGTAGATAGAATGCTCCAATCGCATTAATAAGTCCATACAGTTAGTCTTCAAAAGCAACTTACCTTTGAAGAATGCCTTAAGAAATTGCCCTTGGGTTTACCATACCGCTCCTCATAATGTGACTGGTAAAAACCCCTTAGTGCTATCAGGAGGAAGGCTTTTTGCAACTAAACTGCAACCACCTTGGTTTAAGAAAGAGTCAAAAGATATATCTTTTGATGAAACCTATACTGTGAATGGTTGAGAGAAAACAATCTAAATGAAACAGTACTATAATCAAAGGAAGGGTGTGACTCAGATTAAAAATATTTTGGGTATGTGGTCAGAATCAAAGGCCTGCATAGTAAATTGAGTGGTAATAAGTTTGGTAGTGCCTTCCAGGTGATAACATCTTTTAGTTCAGCCCTGAAACTTGAAAATGGAAGTTGGTGAAACAGTTCACACGTTGAACAGCTCTTACAACCTAATATGTCATCAAATACCTGTGCTGATGCCAGAAACACTGGAACCTTAGACTGTGACCCTAGTAATGCATCTACTCATTGCTATCCACAAGGAACTGGACCATTAAAATCCAGTGCGACCGCATCCTAAAATTTTATAAGAACTCCATCAAATGTTCCTAATGATCATCAAATTGTATTAGGTGGGCGAACATCACGTAATGTTGGAATGCCAGTCAAGTTCAAGGATTATGTAATGATTGAATTCCTTTAAAAGAGGGAGAAAATGTAATATTGATATGTATTATTGTAATATGCCTACCTGATAAATTAATTGCCGGGCACTGACTAGGTCTACGCTGTTGAGTGTTGTGACGGTTGGGGTAGCAGGCGATTAATGGTATTCTGAGGGAAGACATTTGTGACACAAGTCAATAAACTTTGTGCTTTTACCTAAGGCTTGTGTGGTCATATGAAATGTACATATTTAATTTTATACAGACACCTTTATTACCCCTACATCCCGGGGAACAGCACTTGGATGGATAAAATCTTTTTTAACGGGTAGAACCCAAGCAGTGAGTCTTGGGAGCTACACGGCTCCAAATCTGACAACCTTATGTGCAGTTCCTCACGGCTCATCCCTGTCCCCACTGTTATTCAATCTGTATATCCGCCCCCTGATTCACTCACTCAAGACCAGGAACACAACAGTATTTAACTATGCGGACGATCTACAGTTGGTTTTTAAGTTGGATCTCCAAAACGCAGCTGCTGAATTTCAAGCCACAATGCTACATATCCAAGGTTGGATGGATCAGAACCAACTGAAGCTCAATCCCGGGAAAACCGAATTGGTGCTGCCTGGGAAGAGCCTCATTTGTTGAGGACCTCATTTTTGGCCGGGTGAACTAGCCTCTCCTCCTATCCCGTCCTCCTCGGTGAAAAGTCTCGGGGTGACCATAGATTCTGATCTCTCTTTGAGGGGTCATGTGGGCACAGTGGTCTCCTCCTCTCTGTTCCAACTACGCAAAATAAGAAAGATCGCTTACCTGCTGTCTCATCAAGCTCTGATCCAGGTGGTGATAGCGCTGGTGCTCTCCCGCCTTGATTTCTCCAATTCTCTGTATACCGGCCTCCCTTTGGGACTGGTCAATCGCCTTCAAATAATCCAAAACCAGGCGGCGAGATTGATTTACAGGCAGCCGAGATGGCAATCTGCTAGGATGCTATTGCGCAGCCTACATTGGCTACCTATAGCGCAACGTACTACCTTTAAGTCGGGATGCATAATCTTTATGCTCTGCATTGCACTAGCCCTAAATTTCTCAACAGCCTAATCACCAGACATGCCCCCACACGTAATCTCCGTTCCGCCCATCTTCATCTGCTGTCTACTCCATCAATCAAATTAAAGCGACAAGGCGGGCGCAGGTTTGCCTATTTGGCTCCTAAGTTTTGGAATGCATTCCCACTCTCAGTCAGGAACTGCAATAGCCTACTGAGATTTAGAAAGGCCTTGAAAACCTGGCTTTTTGTACAAGTTTGCTAAATAGGACCCTGGCAGCAGCTAGTGTACGAACAGCGCCAAGAAACCTATGGTGCAAGCGCGCTTGACAAGTTCTTTTTAACATACCATAACATAACATCCTCATCACATTCATTACTAATGAGGTGACAGGGGAAGAACAAAGCAAGAGGATCCTAAAGTGCAAGCCACACCCACCCATACTGAGAACCATAAAGGTGCAGATACTTCCAGGCTCCTATTTTGTTTTCCTGTTTGGCTAGTATGAGGTCACAGGACATCTTTGCCGGTCTCAGACCATACTACTTTGGGATAAATACCTTCTCTGCTGGTTGGTTGAGTCCTTCTTTGACGAATCATCGTGGTGATGAAGTCTGCCTGGGTGACTTTTATCCTACAAACCGGTTATGTAAATTCACTGGGTATTTCGTTATTATGTATGCCCCACTTTATGATCTGTGGCGCTCTTGTGGGGTCAGCAGAGGGAAACACCTGTACTCCTATGTCGTATGGTTTATCGGCCTCTTTTGTGTGTATGTTAAGTTAGCATGGCTCATTCGAAGTTTAACAGCCATTTTTCCCTTTTGCTACTTTTGCGCACGACACTGCTTAGCTGTTTTTGCTGACTTAGCTTAGATGAAGGTCTATATATGGGAAAAGGGTTGTTTTTCGACATCTCTAGCCGCCAAGGTTATCATAACGCGAGCCTGTTTATTGGCTTGTCCGTGTAACACATTCTAGACACAACAATTTGGCAGCTGCAAGCCGAGTAGGATTCTGGCGCCTTTAGCATAGCACACTTGCCAGAATTGCACACACTTGGAAGATTCTAGGCATGCAGAGAGACTAACGAGTCCTGATGTAATTTACACTTACTGAGCGGGCCGGTAAATGGGGTCCCCCTAAGAAAGCTCAAGAGACCTTCCATAGTTTTATAATACATAGTTCCTAGATAGGGAGGGTGCTTTAAATAGGTGCTTTTATCACCTGTTTGCACTATCATTGTAACATGATTCCTCCTTTTGTATTTTATGGAATTGTAACCATGCTGTCCGTATTATTATTATCTTTATGTATGCTGATGTTGATTAAAATACTGCGCTTGAGATCACGTCGTTAAAATAAACATTTTAACCTTACTGTGTCTCTCTTTTACTCCTGTTGTGGACTGGTATGAGATTATAACAAACGAGTGTTCTCACTTCCCACCATTTCTGAGATGGTCCTAAGTCGCATGTTCTATGTTGTCTAATCATTGGTTTTCTTTGCTATAGGACGAAGAGCTAATGTGACACTGATTGCTAGTCTGGTAGGGGATTTTGGGTATTGAGGTGAGTTTTGGCACACCCTAATTCACTGATGTCCAAGTCTCTGTGCACAGTTCTGTGTTTGCGCAGAATCCCTTTTACACCTGGGCATACACATTATGTTCTGAATTGTTCATGTGCAAGGGAGCAGAATTGGAGGACGTATGCGCATCCCTTCTGTTTGCACATGTTGGGCTTGCAATCCTTTTCCTAGTTTAAATGGACCTGCAGGTAGGAGTGTTTATTATTTTGATCATGGTATTTGCTGTATTTTTGCCATGTTCTTGTCAATTATGGGAAAGCATCCAGATAAGAGGAGACATGCATTTCCCTCTTCCCCTTCTTGCTCTCCTGACTGTGCCTCTCCTCCTCTCTTCCTCATCAGCAGCAACATAGGCATGGGAAGGAGAATGAGGAGGATAGAGATAAAGAGTTTAAAGTTCTCAAATGGAACCACATGGGAACAACGTGCATTCACAAACTGCAACAGTCGCAATGTTGTCTACCTGGTCACCTGCCCGTGCGCTAAAGAGTATATTGGAATGACTTCAAGAACAGTTAAAATACGCATTGGCGAACACCAGAGCAACATACGTTGCAAAAGGACAACAACCAAGATGGCGACTTATTACTTAACCATGGGCCACAGCATCCAGGACCTTCACTGGACAGTGATTGAACCCATAAAATCTGAAAAAAAACCTCCTAGGAAAAGAACAACGGTGGGTGTTCCGCCTGGGAACACACCTAACAGGGCTGAACGACGATATATCCTGGTCCCAATTGTGCCAGTAATGCTCCCCTAGGCCATTTATGAACCTCCTTACAACTGCATTATTTTGCATGCTATAGATAAACTTAGGCCTCACCCTCTTTCTCATACAACTTCTCTGCACAAAAAACTTCGAAAGGAATGCATGCCTGCATGCCACAATTGCAAACACAACAATGATGGACAGAATGTGGATCAATGTCACACATTCACCCCAGTCCAAAGATCTGGGCCCAAATCCATCGTTTTTCCACTCCACACCACCCTGGGTTAGACAATGGTGATATGCAAATCAGCGCTGACCCTGTGCCCCATGGGAACAGTCCAGTCCGAACTACAAAAGCCATGTCCTTCCCAGAACGGAAACAAGCATCCGAGGACCGGCCCGGTTTCGAGGTAACACCTCTCATCAGCCCGGCTAGCTTGATTCCAGTGGTGTGGAGTGCCTGGGACTCACGTCTGAGCATCCCCAGTACACTTGGAGCGGTAATTGCAAACACAACAATGATGGACAGAATGTGGATCAATGTCACACATTCACCCCAGTCCAAAGATCTGGGCCCAAATCCATCGTTTTTCCACTCCACACCACCCTGGGTTAGACAATGGCGATATGCAAATCAGCGCTGACCCTGTGCCCCATGGGAACAGTCCAGTCTGAACTACAAAAGCCATGTCCTTCCCAGAACGGAAACAAGCATCCGAGGACCGGCCCGGTTTCGAGGTAACACCTCTCATCAGCCCGGCTAGCTTGATTCCAGTGGTGTGGAGTGCCTGGGACTCACGTCTGAGCATCCCCAGTACACTTAGAGCGGCAATTGCAAACACAACAATGATGGACAGAATGTGGATCAATGTCACACATTCACCCCAGTCCAAAGATCTGGGCCCAAATCCATCGTTTTTCCACTCCACACCACCCTGGGTTAGACAATGGCGATATGCAAATCAGCGCTGACCCTGTGCCCCATGGGAACAGTCCAGTCCGAACTACAAAAGCCATGTCCTTCCCAGAACGGAAACAAGCATCCGAGGACCGGCCCGGTTTCGAGGTAACACCTCTCATCAGCCCGGCTAGCTTGATTCCAGTGGTGTGGAGTGCCTGGGACTCACGTCTGAGCATCCCCAGTACACTTAGAGCGGTAATTGCAAACACAACAATGATGGACAGAATGTGGATCAATGTCACACATTCACCCCAGTCCAAAGATCTGGGCCAAAATCCATCGTTTTTCCACTCCACACCACCCTGGGTTAGACAATGGCGATATGCAAATCAGCGCTGACCCTGTGCCCCATGGGAACAGTCCAGTCCGAACTACAAATGCCATGTCCTTCCCAGAACGGAAACAAGCATCCGAGGACCGGCCCGGTTTCGAGGTAACACCTCTCATCAGCCCGGCTAGCTTGATTCCAGTGGTGTGGAGTGCCTGGGACTCACGTCTGAGCATCCCCAGTACACTTAGAGCGGTAATTGCAAACACAACAATGATGGACAGAATGTGGATCAATGTCACACATTCACCCCAGTCCAAAGATCTGGGCCCAAATCCATAGTTTTTCCACTCCACACCACCCTGGGTTAGACAATGGCGATATGCAAATCAGCGCTGACCCTGTGCCCCATGGGAACAGTCCAGTCCGAACTACAAAAGCCATGTCCTTCCCAGAACGGAAACAAGCATCCAAGGACATGGCTTTTGTAGTTCGGACTGGACTGTTCCCATGGGGCACAGGGTCAGCGCTGATTTGCATATCGCCATTGTCTAACCCAGGGTGGTGTGGAGTGGAAAAACGATGGATTTGGGCCCAGATCTTTGGACTGGGGTGAATGTGTGACATTGATCCACATTCTGTCCATCACTGTTGTGTTTGCAATTACCGCTCTAAGTGTACTGGGGATGCTCAGACGTGAGTCCCAGGCACTCCACACCACTGGAATCAAGCTAGCCGGGCTGATGAGAGGTGTTACCTCGAAACCGGGCCGGTCCTCGGATGCTTGTTTCCGTTCTGGGAAGGACATGGCTTTTGTAGTTCGGACTGGACTGTTCCCATGGGGCACAGGGTCAGCGCTGATTTGCATATCGCCATTGTCTAACCCAGGGTGATGTGGAGTGGAAAAACGATGGATTTGGGCCCAGATCTTTGGACTGGGGTGAATGTGTGACATTGATCCACATTCTGTCCATCACTGTTGTGTTTGCATGTCACATGGAACACTGCATGTGGAATGCCTGTATTTAGTAAAAATCGTCTTTTAGACATATTTCCCAATATTTTTAAAATGTATGATTTATACCTCGATCAAGATAGATAATCCCCCTGCAACCACGTATGCACCGCCCGGCGCATGCGCACAATATAGACATTTTGTGACCCCGTTAAATAAATCCCTTGTGTGAGAAATACAGCCATTATCTAACAATATTCATCCAGAATCCATTCAAACCTGTCATAAGGTTCGGGATTTACAAATCATCACTTTTTAAAAAATCTCCAGTTCTTCCAACATGGCGCTCATGAATTTCGCTATCTCACACTATTACCATCGTTCCAAGATGGCCACCACCATTTGCCAATACTATATACCGTTCCAAGATGGCCACCACTATGCAGCATGATTACATAGCGTTGTGCCGCTCTAGTTCCCACGGGCCTAATGACCACACCCAAACCAACACAGGTGTTGTCCATTACTCAATCAAATCGAGTATAAAGAGACTTCCTCCGCTCCACTGGCTCACATCACGGAAGCCGCGGACGAGGGAGGATGCGAGGAGAACTCGAGGTTGAGTGAGTACGGCATAGCCGCTTTAGGGTGGAGAGAATCTTTGACCATCAGCATAACAAAAAGGTACTGAATCTTGGCATACTCCTTCTGTTCCCTCCCTCTTTACCAACAGATGGAAGTTTCATTTACCCCTCATTCCTGATCGGCTCATGGGGCATTGTCTCCAACTTATTTCAGTATGTATTTGACATATACTACCATACACATTATTTTGCTCCTTTTTCCAGCCCATCACTGTTGAGTGCAGATCTTCACGACATAGAGGGTGTGTTTTATGTTATATGTCTGTTATGTCCTGTAGTGTCTTTCTTTTCACAGGTCACAGCACCTTAGTGCGTCTTTACTATTGAGACGCGCTATACTCGCAAAGTCACCATATATGTCACCATGCTTTTTCTCTCCACAGGTGACTTATATAACGCGCATTGGGAAGCGCGCAGGAAATATTTACATGCTCTAATTTTATCTCGCAGGCCCACAAATCAGTAATATTGTTAGGGCTCTATAAACTGTAAATTAATTGCATACCACATAGGTATTAGAATATCAGTTTCACCTGTATATACACATAACACACATTGATGGCAACATTAGTGAGTGATAGAGGGATCTGACCCCATCCTGACGAAGAGGCAGGTAGCCTCGAAACATGTTGACACCATCAGGAGAACTAGCTCATTGACAAGCTGTGTTTTTCTCCACCACATCAATTTTTAACAATACCAGCCTATGAGTAATATAGATTTGTTTTGTTTTCAAAAGGCCAGGTATTCTTCTAACCTCACTTTTCCTATCACTTTTTGACCCTACTTACACTCACAACAATACACCTCACATAGCACTTACAATATCTGAGTGCTCCAGCGTAGTCGCTAGTCGTAGCACGCCCCATCCCGCAGCGGGGCGGGAAGACCCCGATGATGAAGCATGACACCAAGGGACCTTTTGGTGTGTGAGGGGTATTTTAACAAATACTGTGTATGCCTGTCATATCTTGGCTCACAGGAAAACCTTTTAGAGGTGGATCTTGTTGTTTGAATATATCACTTGAGTGTGCACCATATACTAAGCCAGCCTCATACATTGGTGGCAGTGGCAAGATTAAATGCTGCACTGTTATACCACTTAATCAAGGTGACGATTATATGAAAAACCATCACTAGCTAGGTACCTATAATACTTTTTGTCAAGTAAAATCTACTGAACTTTTTGGATTCGTTGTCAAGGGTCTTAGCACAACCCTTTCTCCAATCTTTGAAAGTTTAGGTTTACTAGGGTAGGTAGGTGCACACACCACACTACACCTAGTACCATGTATTTAATTGGTGAGTGCTGTGGGGTTCAGGCCTCTTGATACAATGGTCTTAAGTTCCAGGAACTCAGGACCTGGTGTGCAAAAAGGAAACTTAAAGACAGGTATGAACCCTCACAAGGATTATCTCTTAGAGATGTTCCTGCAGGATGACCTCCAGAATCCTCGTCGGTCAGTTGGGCAGGACAATCTAGGTATGGATAGGAATGCTCCAGAAGAGTAGTCAGGGGTGTCCAACCCCATAAACCCAAATTCTGAGCACGACCAGGAGGAGTCTGAAGACCCCTCCCTGATGAACTCTAGTCTCACAGGGGATTGGCCTAGTGAGCCAGAGGGTGGCCATAGGGGTATTTCTCCCTTTATTCCTCCTGGGAGGGTGCAAAGAGTTCAGGGGAGGTCTAGGTCCTCCTTGGTGAATTCAACCTATTCTGCTACTATAATAGGGACCTCAATCTCTAGCATGAGAGAAGACTCCTTAGATAGGAAATACATCTGCTCAAACTTGAGAGAGATAAGCTCAGGCAAAATAAAGAACAGTTGGCTCTAGATAAGGAAACCCTTGAAGTCCAGAAGGAGAGGAAGAATTTGGGACTAGGATCCCATGGTGGCAGCAATACTGAACCTAAGGTCAGAAAACGCTTCTTGGACACAAGGAACTTGAGCAGGATAGTGCCTCCTTTTCAGGAAGGTGATGACATCAATAAGTGGATCACTGCTTTAGAGAGGGCCTGTAAGGTACAGAAAGTTACCCAGGGGCAGTAGGGAGCTATCCTGTGGCTCTCCTCTGCTAACAAGGGTAGAGACACCCGTCTTACTGTGAGGGAGGAGGATGCAGTCAATTAAAGTCTGGAAGGTTGCACTCAGAGATGGGTTTGGGCTAACCACTGAGCAATGCAGGGTTACGTTTAGAGACTCACAGAAGGCACACCCTTAAGACTGAGTAGATTTTATAGATAGTTATATTAAGGCTCTGGAAGCCTGGCTTCATGGAAGTAATGTGGATGATTATGAAGAACTGTACAATTTACTAGTGAGGAAGCACATCCTTAATAGCTGTCAAAATCCGCAACTGCACCAGTACCTTGTAAACTCGGATCTGACCTCTCCGCAAGAATTAGAAAAGAATGCAAATCAGTGCATTTTCGTGTTACTTACCTGATTGTTTGCGAGTATTCTTATGTGTACTGTTGATATCTATTGGTAGGAGATATACCAATGTGTTAGTGATGGTGTTGTGTAATAAATAGACATTATTTCATAAACACGGAGTGGTTCCTTTCCACTAATTTGCACTGTTGTTTAAATATGGTAAAACAAGCTGCTTTACACTCCTTCAAGATAAGCCTGAAGGCTGCTCTCCACAGCTACCACTTTGAGAGCTTTCTATGGTGATCAAAGACCACTAAAATCACCATACGAGTTCCCTGAGTTAGTGCAAGGTGCATCACTCACTTGAGTGTGTACCATATATTAAGCCAGCCTACTACAAGCCGAAATGAGTAGTATATTTATTCATTGTTACAGAAATTCTTCATTAAAAAACGTTATAAAAACGCTCACACACCAAATTATATATACACAATGCATTAACAGTAATTAGAAAACTAGTGACATTTGTGACCCCAGTGAAGTGACCATAACCAACTTGTATTAAAGCATAAAGTGGCTGTGTTATTTTTAAAAACAAGAGGTTATTGGAGAAGATGGATGTCTTTTGTGATTCTGATTCACTATTCCAGATTAGCACCGGATTCTTTTCTAGTGCTTTAAAGACTATACTTAATGGTTGCCAACAATTTTTTGACACAACGGAGGATTTGAGGGTCTCTTCAGGACAGGGAATTCCTGGGGACTAGGAACACTTAAGTACCTGAGAGAAAGGCATTTAACATGCCATAATTTTGAGCAAGTGCATTGCTAGTAATACCCTTAATTTCACTTCTGTTAATTTGATGCACAACAGAGAATTCACTAATGCAGTTTATTTTAAGGACAGGCCCACCAAGACATTTCAGAAAAGGAATGGTGCAGCATGGGTCATGTGGTTCAAGATCACACTTGAGCAATAGCCCTGCATGTCCTACAGTTGGCAAACAATGTAACAAATGCCATAAGATAGGAGAAACAGACTTTACAATGAGGTGTTTAACACATTGTGCCTTTACCATGCATGTTTTCACCACATACATGCCTTTACCAGACATTTAAGGTAAGTTGGGTGGAAGGCTGGTCTCCCCCCACAAATACAGTGTTTTATATATATCAACAATGCGTGGAACTGGCATACATTGCAAAAACATATGCATTAAAAAAATTTGATTAAAGGCCTGTGAAGTATTTCCCTGTGTTTTGCGGTCATACCACCATAAGATAGGACTTTTTCAAAGTGTATGTAGAAGTGGAAAGAATATAGCTCAAGTTAGCAATGTAGATTGTGTATATGTTTTAATGAAGATGGTGCTTACAGTGGAAGTGGATTCACAAATGAATAAAAAGGTGAAAGGCCCATTTTGTGAAGTCTAAGTTGGCAATTTAACTCTGAACATGATAGCTGATTCCGGAGCACCTTTTACTATAATTTCAGATGTATTATATGCTCAACATTGGTCAACAACACATCCCTTCAACCCACAGATATCCTACCCAAAGCGTATGGGGATCAGGAAATTGACATGTTGGGGTACTTTTGGGATGGTGTGACATGTCTCAGAGGACACATAAAAACCCACATGTTTGGATAAAATGGAAAAATATAGTCGGGTGGCAGGATCTTGCAAGGATGGGCCTAAAACTTGTTCCTGGGTCAGACAATCCACTGCAATTGAATGATACATGTATTGCTCCCATAAATGAAGAAGTTGACAATGGTTGGACATGAGTGTGGATACATTTCCAGAAGTATTTAACACCAAGATTGGCAACATCATCAACATTGAACACTTGATCAAACAAATTGAATGCTACTCCCATGGTACACAAGGTTAGGCAAATCCCACTTAGAGTGAGAAAAGATCTTAAGAAATTGTTAGACAAGGGGTAATTACCACCACAGATTCATCAGAGTAGGTAAGCCCCATTGTTATCATACGTAAAAAGGCAGGGGACATCCGTTTGTGTGCTGATTTACATACCCTTAATAAAAATATAATTGTTGACTGACATCCCCTGCCAAAAATGTAAGACCTATTGGCCAATATTGGAAATGCAAAAATATGCAGTCTTTTAGAACTATAGTCAGCAGACCACCAGATTCCCCAGGCCGGAGAATCACAAGATCCTCCCAGCTTTGCGACACCCTTTGAGGCATATAAACTTTTGAGATGGCCTTTTGGGCTGGCCTCAGTGGCAAGCGTGTTTCAGAAACATATGGATAAAATTCTAATAGGTATTGATGGCGTCTAGGCTTATTAGGATGATGTCCTAATATTTTCCGAGACAGTAGATGAACACAAAACAATTTTGACTAAGATATTGGCTATTTTAAGAAATATTGGAATCACACTAAAGCAGTGAATAGTGAGTTGGATTACTTGGATCATAAGATCACCCCATCAGAAATCAAACCAAAGTTCTCACTCATTCAAGCAATTTCTGAGGTCACACCTCCCAACGACAAAGACGTTGTCAGGTCATTTCTGGGTACAAGTGAGTACAAGTGAGTATTTTTTTTTGTTTTGTTTTTTTGTCCTCATTTGCCTTACCCCATACTTAGGAAATGCCAACCACCTTGCGTGTCCCTGACCAAGAGAGGGAACCAAAATATGATGTCCAACTCTAGTACCGGAACCCAAAATGTTTTTTCTGGTAGCAGGGAAATCCCAAGAGGAAAAGGGGATTTAAAGATCTTTCACGGACTCTATCTAGGTATATTTCAACCTGAAGGACCAAAAACCGTATCGAGGCCAGACCCGGTCCGAGGAGTATTGATGGCATAATCATAGGACCCGGGGAAAAAAAAAAAAAAAACCCGGGAAACTATCTCCACTGTATCAACATATCCCAAAAGGCCAAGTTACGATTGTTGCAACCTCTAGCCATGTCCAGCTTTGATGTTTCATATAAAGATGTGAGCCAATCCGAATGTATTGGGGCAGTTTTCTCCACCCACCGTATGCAAATCTGCCTTCTAGCCAACAAAATGGCATAGAACAAAAAAGATCTTGCCCTGCCGGAGATACTATCCTCTAAGCCAAAGATGATAAGTGGCAATTAAATTACTAGTGGTTTTTTCAAGATGGAACTCAAGGTAGACAACACTTCCTCCCAAAACCGGCCGATGGTAGGGCATTCCATAAACATATGAATGTCAGATGCTTCTGGTAAGTTGCATTTATTAAATTTCTTGTCGGGGAGAAATTTGGAAAGTCTCAGCGGTGTTATGTATGCCCGATGTACTGTGAACAAATGATTAAGTCTCAACCATGATGGCTTCACCGCTTTATAGAGGAGCGCAAAAGATCTTAACCCTATCTCCTCACACTGAAAGCCAGTTGTCTCCCCCCACAGTTCATCTGGAAGGGTAAAATCCCCATCGGATTCCTCTAGAAGCTGCCAATACCAGAAGGTCACCTTCTTACCCCCCTAGGTTTTTCTTATAGCAACTGCTCCAGGGAGCTTGATTTCCCGAAGAGTACATCTTTACATCACTGGGCTCTCCCCCAGCTTTCCAGTTGAATGAATTTAAATCTGGAAAATACTGGACCTATATGCTCAAGTAATTCATCCCAAGGAAGTATCGATCCGTCCACCATTAGCTCTCCCCATCTAGCAATCCCAGCCTCCTCTACTGGAGAGGATAGACTGTCCCTTAAGCACTCCGGTAAGCCCGGGGAGTCCCATATGGGAGCAAAGTTAGAGTAGTAGGACAGCCCCAATCTTCTTCTAATGGTGCACCAAACCTTGGCCCAGGACTGTATGATTTTTAGCCTTATTTTCTTGAAACATTTCTGGCTCCCAAATTTATATAAAAATCCATCAGCTGGTAGATTTGCTCCGGTTAGCATGACTTTATACATTGTCCCCTCTAGAAGACTAGATGGTGTCTTTAGTAACATCCTAGTGTAGGATAGCTGGAAGGCCCATGCATAATATACTAGATCTGGTAGGGCAAGACCCCCCTTCTGCCTTCTCCTCCTCAGCTTCTTCCATGCAATTCTAGTAGACTTATAATGCCAAATAAAGGAGTTAAGCTCTCGCTGACATCTGTCCAACATCTTCGCATCAAACCCCAAAGGAATGGCACCAAAAATGAATATAAACTTGGGAAGAATAGACATTTTTATTAAGTTCACCCTGCCCATTATAGTAAGTGGCAAATGAGTCCAAGATTTCAATAAACCTTTGCATTCCCTGGAGACTCGATCTAGGTTACTTTGAGCGATGGTTCCGATGTCTTGGGTGATTCGGCTCCCCAGATATCGCATAGATGTGGTAGTGTTTATGCCTAACCGTGGGTCCGGAATGTTCCACACCATGACCTCGGTTTTACTTGGGCTGATACTATAGCCCGAAATCTTACCAAACTCTTCTGCCCTTTGTATCACAGCAGGGAAGGACAATACCAGATCCGAGGTAAAGATTAAGATATCATCCGCATATAATGCTGTCCGCCTCTCCCACTCCTTAAATTTAAATGATGGTATATTTTCATCTGCTCGCAGAACCTGAGCAAACGGCTCAATATATAAGTTAAAAAGAAGGGGAGAGAGCGGACAGCCCTGCCTCGTACCTCTAGTAATCTTAAAGGGTTCTGTCAAAGTCCCATTGATCAGCAGCCTAGCCGAAGGGGCCCCCTATAGTAAAGCAATAGTTTTACGGAAACCCTCTCCGAAATTAAACTTTTTTAATACTTCATTTAAATAGGGCCAATTGACCCTATCAAAGGCCTTAGCTGCGTCAAGAGTTAGGGTGGCCAATGGAAGGGAAAAAGCCAAGGCGATATCTATAGCCCCCACCAAGTCATGTGTAAGGTCTGAAAGATGTCGCCCCTTGATAAAACCTTTCTGATCCTGATGGATAATGGTGCCTATCACCTTTCCCAATCTCGCTGACAACATGGCGGTAAAGATCTTATAATCACTGTTCAGCAATGATATTGGTGTGTAAGACCCACAGTCTAATACATCCTTCCCAGGTTTGGGTATGAGAACAATTGTGGCCTCTCCCCATGATTTTGGCGGTAACATTCCTTCCCTGAGGATTCCGTTGAAAAGGGTTGTCATTACTTGGACGATATTCTCCTCCAATACTTTATAAAGCTCCCCAGGAAGACCATCTGGGCCAGATACTTTCCCTTTTTTTATCTGCCGTATTGCTGCCTTTACCTCTGCCTCCGTTATTACAGTCTCTAAGCTATTACTCTGTGTT
The DNA here is from genome assembly GCF_964261635.1 of Lissotriton helveticus. Classification (NCBI taxonomy): domain Eukaryota; kingdom Metazoa; phylum Chordata; class Amphibia; order Caudata; family Salamandridae; genus Lissotriton; species Lissotriton helveticus. The sequence goes on from NC_136060.1 coordinate 373,479,462, forward strand.
GTTGATAGGGTTGGGAGCAGTATTCCTCCCAGCCACGTATTTTGTGGCATCTGATCATCTGGTAACTCTTCCCTATAGATTGCCTCAAAGAAATTATAAAAGGCCTTACCTATCTCCAGGCTCGATGTTCTTGATGTCACCTCCCCTTCCACCTTGATTTCTCTGATATGTTTCAGAGCTTGGTCCGATTTTATTTTCCACGCCAATACTCTGCCAGCCGCCTCTCCAAACTCGAAATGGGAGATCTTGCTTGCGTTCCATCTTTTGGTAACCCTATCTTGTAAGATGTTTTTTTTCTAGTTGGAATTTTAGTTCAGCCAATTTTGACTGCTCCTCAGGAGAACCTAGAGACTGACCTAGATTGTATTCAATGCCCTTCATTTCATGTTCCAAAGTTGCTATCCTATCTTTGTATTTGTTACTCCGATATGAGGACCTGCCTGTAATACACCCCCTTATAAAGGCTTTAAAAGCCTCCCAGACCACTGCCGGAGAGGTGGACTCGAGATTAGTTTAAAAAAAAGCAGTTGTTTCTGTGGCCAGGAAGTTCGTTTAATTTTCCTCAAGTAGGAGTGTACGGTCGAAAGACCAAGATGGATGTTGCCTCCTACTGTCGGTACTAAGCGAGAAGACAAGGGCCGAATGGTCCGACAGGTGAGATTGAAGATACTCTATCGTTATTAAGGTGTCTTTCAAGCTGTAAGTAAACAAAGCATAGTCAATTCTAGACAGGTGTTTGAAACGACTGTTCCGATAGGAAACCCCCATTTTATTGCCTACTCTTTCCCGCCATATATCCGCCAGGCCTAATTGAGTCATGATTCCTATGAGAGTTCGCCTAGACTTTGGTGAGCTAGAGGCCCTCGAATTTGCTGATTTATCTAGCTTAGGATTCAGCACGATGTTAAAGTCCCCCATCCAAATCACCGGGTCATGAAGAAGTAGCAGGTGGTTCCTGACGGCATCCATATGCGATGGGTCATCTGAGTTCGGGCCATTGTAGCCCACCAAAGTATAGCATTGGCCCACCAGCTGAACTCTCAATATCAGCCATCTCCCTGTGTGGTCCTCTATAAGCTCCAAAATTTGGGCTTTAGCGGCTTTTTTAAAGATAAATATAACTCCCCTGATATTATCATTGTGATCAGTCGAGCAAAATTTATCAACCCATCTCTGTTTTTTGAGTATCTCCACTGCCTCTATTTTAAGAAGATGAGACTCCTGAATGGCAATGATCTGTGCAGGGGAGTCCTTCATGTACTGCATTATGCGCTCCCGCCTTCCTCTCACTCGCAAACCATTGACATTCCAGGACATATAGTGAAGGGTTGTCATGGTATCACCACTACCCTCCTCCCATCGACCTTTCCCAACAGCTCCTGCGGGAATCCTAGGATTTGCCATTTATATTTTTGGTGTTGGACAGATGTCAGAAATACCCATTCTACAAAATAAGAGGAAGACTTATGAGGATTTTTTGCATTTTGACCCCTCCCCCCCCCTGCCCCCACCCTCCCCAGGAAAACCCTCCCCTACTTATTCTGACCTGGTGGATGGCCAGATTTACGCCCACCCCAGCTCTCCAACCTTACACCTCCACCCTGCTAGTATAGTCTAAATTGAAATAACAGAGGACCCTTGTAAGATGCAGGGAAAGTAAAGAGTAGCAGAATGTTCTGTAATATTAGGGCCTTACCTCACCTCTTTACCTGCCCCTTTTTGGTTATACACCGATTCATAACTATATGTGTATTGTGTGTGTGTATATATATATATATATATATATATATATATATATATATATACTCACACACATAGGAATGTGGTTAACTTCCAATTATGGATAGTAAATTAGCTGGTGTTTCCCCTCTCGTGCTAAGTTAAATTAAATTAGGAACGATTAAGAGAGACTTCCTTTTGAGGATTTTTTTTTGTTTCGTTTCTCTTTAGGTTTTATGTTTTTTTTTTTTTTTTTTTTTTTGTATTTGCAAGTGTAACCCTAATACCCTATATACTTCTTCCTGATTTTTTTTCCTTACTCTGTCCATTTTTTTTGTTTTGTTTTTTTCCCCACTTTTTCCCATATTTCACTCCTACTCCTTCCCCCTTTTTTTTTTTTTTTAGTTCTATGTCTGGGTTAATCTAAACCGGCCATGATTTTATAATGGCAGTTAACCTATTCAGGTCCGTATAACCCGCTATCTATTACTCTGGGCCTGAGCATGATCTCTAATAGAATCTAATAACTCATCTGCTTCCGAGGGTGAGCGGATATTATGCATTTTATTATTATACATAATACGCAGAAAAGCTGGGAACCTCATCTGGACAGTGGCACCTACCGCTCTGAATTTTTCCATGCACTGTCCCAACTCCCATTGCCTATCAAGGATAGTCTTAGATAGGTCTGACCGCACCTCAAAAGAGAAGTCCGGGCCCTGTAGTGATCTGGCTTTCAGTGCGAGGTTTAAGATCTTATCTTTAAGTGAGAACATCTGGAAGTTAATCAACACCTTTCAGGGTTTGTCTCTCCCTGGTTTTAAACGGAATGGGTCACGGTTGGATTCGCTGGATGTTATTTCCTAGCTCCTCTACTGACTCCTCCAAATTAAGAGTCTTTTAGGATCTTGATACGAAACTCTTATGGTTTGTACCCTCTCTTCCTTCCGGAATCTTTAAGAGTCGCAGATTGTTTCTCCGGAATAATTTTCCAAGCTTTCAACATGCTCACGCATATTCTCCCCATCCTTTTGCAGCGCTTTGGATTTTGGATCTAGCTATCTCGAGATTAGAGGTCAATGATCCCACAGAACATTCAAGACCTCTGTCCTTGTGCATAAACCCCACCTTTTGATCCAGCATCTCACAAGATGCTCTAATTTCGTTCTGATTCATCTTAGAGACTGCGAAATCAGCACGGATTTCCTCCCTCATTGCAGTTATTGACTTTACCAGAACCTCCAATGTGTTCCCAACCCCTGGGTCCTCCAAATCACCCACCCCTCCATCCGACGCTGCTACTTTATTAGATGCAGCCCCCCCATGGATACCAACTGCAGCGACCTCTGTTTCATTTACGAGTGCGGCGGGCCCCACTAGCTCAGTAACTGATTTAGCTATTATATTGGATGCCGAGATGAGATTCGGAGTAATAATACTGAAGGGGCTGTCGACTCTTTCGACCCAGTATCAACCAACAAGTGAGTATTACTTAGATTTATTTTTGGTTATGGCCAGGTTGCATAATATGTCAATATGTTAAAAAAGGAGTGACATTTCGGTAAATGCAATAACCAATGATACATTTGAAAAGGTAAAACAGTTGATTGTAGCTGCACCTGCTCTGTCACCCTACTTAGCTTGTAAGAAATGTTTTGCTAACTGCGGATGCCTGCCAGTACAGCTTAGGTGCAGTTTTATCTCAGAGGTTTTCTGGTAAAGAAATACAATTGCATCGAGGTGTTTGTAGCAAGTGGGCATTCATTACAGCACAATAGAAAGAGAGGCACTTGCCTGTGCTAAGCAGTAGAGAATGTAACATATTTTTTATGGGAGACCAAATGTGAGTTTGTCACTCACCATGAACCCCTTTTTTACTTACTTGTGACTGGCAAAGCCTCTGCCAGGCAGGTACGGCTTTTGTCACGTTTAGAATTTACCTTCAC